>NC_090439.1:567599731-567909301 GCF_031143425.1 Pleurodeles waltl
GCCCACCCAAGGACTAATGAATATGGGGTTATAAATCAACAAAATGGGGACAAGGAGGACAAAGATCTGTCACAACTACAGGGAGACATGGAAACAAGACCCCATGGTAACACGGGCCTATTAGTAACTATTACAGGGAGTGCAGAATTATTAGGCAAATTAGTATTTTGACCACATCATCCTCTTTATGCATGTTGTCTTACTCCAAGCTGTATAGGCTCGAAAGCCTACTACCAATTAAGCATATTAGGTGATGTGCATCTCTGTAATGAGAAGGGGTGTGGTCTAATGACATCAACACCCTATATCAGGTGTGCATAATTATTAGGCAACTTCCTTTCCTTTGGCAAAATGAGTCAAAAGAAGGACTTGACAGGCTCAGAAAAGTCAAAAATAGTGAGATATCTTGCAGAGGGATGCAGCACTCTTAAAATTGCAAAGCTTCTGAAGCGTGATCATCGAACAATCAAGCGTTTCATTCAAAATAGTCAACAGGGTCGCAAGAAGCGTGTGGAAAAACCAAGGCGCAAAATAACTGCCCATGAACTGAGAAAAGTCAAGCGTGCAGCTGCCACGATGCCACTTGCCACCAGTTTGGCCATATTTCAGAGCTGCAACATCACTGGAGTGCCCAAAAGCACAAGGTGTGCAATACTCAGAGACATGGCCAAGGTAAGAAAGGCTGAAAGACGACCACCACTGAACAAGACACACAAGCTGAAACGTCAAGACTGGGCCAAGAAATATCTCAAGACTGATTTTTATAAGGTTTTATGGACTGATGAAATGAGAGTGAGTCTTGATGGGCCAGATGGATGGGCCCGTGGCTGGATTGGTAAAGGGCAGAGAGCTCCAGTCCGACTCAGACGCCAGCAAGGTGGAGGTGGAGTACTGGTTTGGGCTGGTATCATCAAAGATGAGCTTGTGGGGCCTTTTCGGGTTGAGGATGGAGTCAAGCTCAACTCCCAGTCCTACTGCCAGTTCCTGGAAGACACCTTCTTCAAGCAGTGGTACAGGAAGAAGTCTGCATCCTTCAAGAAAAACATGATTTTCATGCAGGACAATGCTCCATCACACGCGTCCAAGTACTCCACAGCGTGGCTGGCAAGAAAGGGTATAAAAGAAGGAAATCTAATGACATGGCCTCCTTGTTCACCTGATCTGAACCCCATTGAGAACCTGTGGTCCATCATCAAATGTGAGATTTACAAGGAGGGAAAACAGTACACCTCTCTGAACAGTGTCTGGGAGGCTGTGGTTGCTGCTGCACGCAATGTTGATGGTGAACAGATCAAAACACTGACAGAATCCATGGATGGCAGGCTTTTGAGTGTCCTTGCAAAGAAAGGTGGCTATATTGGTCACTGATTTGTTTTTGTTTTTTTTTTGAATGTCAGAAATGTATATTTGTGAATGTTGAGATGTTATATTGGTTTCACTGGTAATAATAAATAATTGAAATGGGTATATATTTTTTTTTGTTAAGTTGCCTAATAATTATGCACAGTGATAGTCACCTGCACACACAGATATCCCCCTAACATAGCTAAAACTAAAAACAAACTAAAAACTACTTCCAAAAATATTCAGCTTTGATATTAATGAGTTTTTTGGGTTCATTGAGAACATGGTTGTTGTTCAATAATAAAATTAATCCTCAAAAATACAACTTGCCTAATAATTCTGCACTCCCTGTATATGCCCTAAAAAAGAACAGAGGCGTCAAATACTGGGAACTTCGAAAGCTCTGACATGCAACTCACATATGTTGCTTTAATAGACCATGGCTCTTGCACAGTAACACTGCCTTGAGTGATACAGGTTAGGTGGCAGACCAAAGAAACCATCCCTCAACCTGCAGAGCACCCATTATAGATACTCCATAAGCTATTTCTCTCTCTCATGTTTTAGGCTGGAGGGTTATAACCTACACCCCTTCCCCAAAATTAAACACTGCCATAGAACAAATCCTTACCGTACAAAGCAGTTCGCACGCCCACCGCCGCTCAGGAGGATTGACAAATTCTACCAAAAAAACGGACTTCTCATAGGGCAAACTGACAATCGCAGACATAAGTATTTCAGCGAGAACAAAACTCCCCACTGAACTGGAAAAAGTTAGTTTGTACAAAAATTATATAACATAGCATATAATACGGGCCATATTATAATTTAGAAAATGCAAAAGGCGTCCAGTCAATGAAAGTCTGTATTATTTGCTGAATTTCAATTCCTGTGGAGTTGTTCCACAATGGTTACAAGATGCCACAGGTCTTTATCAACAGGCTGATTCAGAAGATAAAGGTGATATATGAGGAGCTGACACCTTCTGTGATTTTGTTGGTGAATTGTTTTGATTTGCGTCGCATCGGCTAGCTCAGTCTCAGTCACAAAGATGATAAGGGCGTATTATTTCGCTTTATCATCCTAGTAGGTATTTTTTTGTTGATTTAGACTCAGTAGTCAAGCTAATTTTCTCGTCATAGGTACTGATACAAAACAAACATTTTACCTGTCTTGAGGTACTGCAGTTTTTCGTCGTTTCGTTTAAATGGCTGTTTTACTGTATTTTTCACTTTGAAGGGCGTTGCCATAGGTTTGGAGATGACACAACAGTTTTAATTAAGTAAGGGAAATTAGATGTGAACAGGAAAGAAAACACTCTCCCAACTACCTAAATATATGCTAATTTTACTGTGCAGTAGTTTTGTCAGCCTGTGTTTTTCTAAATTATTGCCTTAAAAAGAATAATTAGCAATGATGATTCATTTGCTATCGACTGAAGCGGGCGTTGGCCCTTATCTTCGATCCTTGTATTTTAATCTCCAACCATTTGCTTTATTCCCATCTTCCCTTTGCTGCATTACAATAACAGCAAGCATTGCGTGGGAGCGGACAGTTTAGATGAGCTTTTGTCAAGTACGGGAAATACTAAAGCCATAAACGCGCCGGTTCTCACCGTGCGTGCGTTATCACTCAGTTGCAGTAACAGTTTTTCCAATTGAACCACTCATCCTTTTCAAGTGAATAACATGAGTTCCATATTAGACAATGATAACAGCTATTAAGTGCTGAGCTAAAATTCAGTTTTAAATCAATGATTGTAATCAATGTCCTGCAGATTACACCACATGGGGGGGCAGATTTCACACACGCGTGCGCGCGCACACACACCAAGCTATTTAAAGGATTCTTTCCTTCCTTGTTAAGATATTGTTTTAACCGGTTTCATTCTTTATTCTTGCAGCTACTATTGTATATCTACCATGAAGCTGACACTCCAGCCTATGAACAGTGTTGTAATTAAAGATGGATCCTTTGTAGATTATAAAATGCAGTTTTATTAATCTTAGTTACAAGTAACAGGTAATGTTCCACCTGAAGCAGCATCCTTGCTGCACAGCCCACTCTCACCAACTGACCATTCACACCAAACAAGCACTCTTCAACATTGCGTGACCTCACACACACACACACACACTGGCTGAGCAACAGAGAACTGGGAACTAAGGAGAGAATGCATAGCAACAATTCAAGTCACAACACATCTCCTCTCCTTAGAGACAGCAAATGATGGAAATAACATTGTCCTTCAACATAAGAACTAATAGATGGTAGTACAAATTCAAACTGAACAAATCAGTAAATAAAAAGAACTAAAGATGGAAATAAATGATAATCAGTCCTAAAATACCAGATATAGTAATGATCACATAACACAATTCAATTACACTGGCGCCCTTCTGCACACACTATAACACGGAAGTGCAACATACTCATCAACACAACACCACAGCCACCTCCTATAACAAACTATAACAAGGGGTGAAACTACTCATTAACACAACACCAGACATCAACGCAACACAAGGGTACACAACCCTGCAACGCAACATTAGGATACTCAACCCTGCAATGCAACATTTCAGTACTCACACTTGCAATGCAACATTTGGGTACAAGACCTTCCAATCCACACTAGGGTACTCAACCCTGCAAAGCAACACTAGGGTACACAACCCTGCATCAGAACAGTATGGCACGCAACCTTGCAACACTAGGGTAAACGGTCCTGCAATGCAACATTAGGGTACTCAACCCTGCAATGCAACACTAGGGTACACAACCATGTAATGCAACACTAGGGTACACAACTCTCTAACAATAGGGTAGACCACCCTGCAACGTAACATTAGGGTACACCACCTCGTAATGCAACTTTCGGAAACATGACCCTGCAACACACCACTAGGTTACTGGACTCTGCACCTCAACATTCATTCAAATTAAAGCATCATTTACTCTCAGACAGTAAAATCAGCATGGCCACACTTACACTAACATACTGATGATTCTAAAAATATACATATGCAGCTGATCCTGACTTTCATTAAACAAAATAACTTAGGGAAAAAATTAAATCACAGCAGCAAATTAAGAACAGCACACAGAGATAAACTGGCATGACATTATAAACACATTATAGATGGCAAAGATGTAAGTCCAGCAGTAACACTTAGGCCCTCATTAAACCCTGGCGTGAGTGATAAAGTGTCGGTAATACTGCCAACAGCCTGGCAGTAACTACTGCCAAATTAGGACCTTGGCAGTGACAACTGCCATAGACAGCCAATGTACCACACCAACATCCAGGGTGGAAACAACACTTACCACAGCAGTAGCTGCCAACAGCCAGGGGGAAGACAAAGTACCGCCTGCCATATTTTGACCCTGCAGTCCGCCAGGATTTCCAGGATGATTCCAACGCTATCTAAAACCTGGAGAAACACATCACTGAAGAGAACTGACTCACCATCAGGGAGACAGGCAAGAACAACGCCGCCATGGAACCCAAACTGTAAGTCTTCCCGATGATCTTCTACGTTATGCTCCACCTGGAACACCAACAGCGACAAAGATGACGACAGTGAGTACAGCCGTCTAGCACACAAGGGAGGGAGGGAGGAATATGAGAGAGACACACATACATGCATGACACACAAGATACACACACACACCATACACACAACCAGGTGCACACAAAATACAATGGCACCCCAGACACCACAGAATAATGCAAGGACAACAGGAATTGACCAAAGTGAATGTATTCATATCAACAGCTAATAAATATCAAATCGACAATAAAACAGATATGTACACATGTACACAGAGGGACCCTGCCCAGTCCAAAGTTCAAAGGACCCACATGGCCACAGGGCACAGTCTAAGGCCCAATTCGAATCCTGACTTCATCCGGATAGAACTCTGCAGGGGTATCAGTTTGCAAGAGGACAGGCACCTCAGGAAGAGGGGGGCACCTCAGCCGGATTCGGGAACAAGTACACTGGATCTGGATGGGGCAACATGCCCATTGCTCTGTCCTGGGGAGTGCAAGGCCACAGTCTCTAAGGTGGGTGACTTGGCCACTGATTCTGGAGGGGGCAACATGCCCATTGCTCTGTCCTGGGGAGTGCAAGGCCACAGTCTCTCAGGTGGGTGACTTGTCCACTGGTTTTGGATGGGGCAACATGCCCACTGCTCTGTCCTGGGGAGCGTAAGGCCACAGTCTCTCAGGTGGGTAACTTTCCCACTGGTTCTGGATGGAGCCCCTTGTACAGGGAGGCCTACATGGCGTCCGCTGGTGGTGATGGCTGCAGTGTGGGGGTGGATGGAGGTTCCTCCTGGGCAGCCTCTGCAGTTGGTGCTGGCTGCAGTGTGGTGGTGGATGTAGGTGCCTCCTGGGCAGCCTCTGCAGTTGGTGATGGCTGCTGTGTGGTGGTGGATGGAGGTGCCTCCTGGGCAGCCTCTGCAGGTGGTGATGGCTGCAGTGTGTTGGTAGATGGAGGTGCCTTCTGGGCAGCCTCTGCAGGTGGTGATGGCTGCACTTCTTCAGCTGGTGGTGGGGGCCCGTGACCACTGGCAGTGGTGGAGGTGTCACCCTGAGAGCCTCCACTGGAGTAGAGGGCTTTGTCTTCTCTATTACATGGGGAGTGGATTCCTTAAACTTCCTGGCAGAGGTGGATGGCTTCTTCCCCTTCTTGCCTGGAGGTGCAGGCTCCTTCCCTTTCTTTCCTGGAGCTGCAGGCTCCTTCCCCTTCTTACCTGGAGGTGCAGGCTCCTTCCACTTCTTGCCTGGAGATGTGGTATCCTTACCACCACTAGTAGGTGGTGCCACCACTGTCTCCATGGACTGTTTGGCTGAGGTGCCAGGCTGGGTCTTTGGTACCCTGCTCATACGGGCAGGATGGGGGAAGGGGGAGGGAAGAGGTCAAGTTGGGCAAGGAAAAGTTTTTTAGGGACGGTGGGGTGGGAGGAGGGAGGAGTGATGGGAGTGGAGGTAGAGGGAGTGGTTGTAGGAGGTTTTTGTCCGCTGGATTTGGGTGCAGGTGCATGGGCTGTATGCTGATGTGAGGTGGATGGCTGTTGGATGTGTTAGTGCTTGCATTTGTGTCCTTTAGGAGGGGGGACAGACAGGGTTGGAGAGGACAGAGGGGACGTGGGCGTGGCTGTTGTGGAGGTGTCTGCTAGTGAGGTGTGTGTGCTGCTTGGTGTGGTGATGCTGGTGGTGGATGTGTATGTAGTGCATGCAGGTGTGAGTGTGGACATGGCTGGGAGGGAGGTGGAGGAGGAGGAGGAGGGGGAAACAGTGGAGGCAGTGGATGTTGTCGTATCTGCAACTGTACGATGTTTGCGTGAGTGCTTGTGTGATGAAGTGTGGCACTTGTGTTTGCCTGTGCCACTCTTGGGTATTGTCTTGTGTGCATGTGTGCCTGGGATGGGTTGGGGTTGAGGAGAATGGGACTGGGAAGTGGTAGTTGGAGGGGGGATGGTAGAAGCAGGGACACTGGCTGCCATCAGTGATGAGGCCAAGAGAGAATAGATCTCTGTTGGGCCGCCAATTCACCGTGAATGCCCTCCAGGAATGCATTGCATTGCTGCATCTGGGATACCAGCCCCTGGATGGCATTCACAATGGTTGATTGACCTACAGATATGGACTCTGCCTCCTGGGTCCTGTTGGTTGCAGCTCCCTCTGTCGCTGGTGCCCCAGCTTCTCAGCCAGATGATGCTAATGCACACAAGGACAGGATGACAAGATAAGAAAGGGGGAGAGAGACAAAGGAAACACTGGGTCAGTGACTGCACCAACACCACAGTTGGCAGACACCTCACCGTCACACACAGGGAACAGGCTTAAGCACTATTCATTGCACTACCAGTGATTTGGCTAGTTGCTAAGTCAAGATGAGCGCCACACACCGCCAACTGCAGCATTCCTGAGACCCACGATGCCCTGCCTCAAATGGATTGCTAACAAGCTAGGTTGCCTGAATTTGCCATACACCTATTACCCTTGAGATGACCCACACTGCAATGTCTGGCCTGGCCTCAGGGGCACCCACAAACACACTTCCACCGGATACCACCCCACGTGCCAAAATATGTAATGATACCCACCGTACTCATCCCCTTGTGGCTGCCGTGATTCCCTCAAACGCCCATCCAGCTCAGGGCAGGCCACCACCAGTATGCGGGCCATCAGGGGGTCAGGGTCCGACGGGCACCCCTTCCTCGTTGGGAGGCCATCCCCAGCTGGGCCTCTGCAGTCTTCCGTGCCCAGCATCTCAGGTCCTTCCACCGTTTCCAACAGTGGGTGCTCAGCCTGCCATAGACCCCCAGGGTCCGCACGTCCTTGGCGATGGCACACCATATTCTCTTCTTTTGATGGGCGCTGACCTGCAGATGCAATACAGACAGGAGAACACCATTAAACAAACAGTCCAGCCTGTCACACAAATGGCCCACCATACCCATTGCCATTACCATTGGCAGATACATTGCCCAGCGCACATGCATCGTGCCCAAAGTGTACTCACCTGTTGTTCTGGAGACCCATACAGCAGTCCATACTGGAGTAGGAGCCCATCCACCAGTCGCTACAACTCCTCTGAAGTGAATGCAGGGACCCTTTCCCCAGTCACACGGGCCATGGTAGGTTCCAGCCACAGGTCACAGCAGCACACGCAGTGTAGGTGTTCTCCTGTAGAAGCTCATGAAACAAGTGAGGAATCAGATAGAAAATGGCGGGCACGTCCGCGGCGGTGTACACTGTCACCGCCGGCGCAGATCCCCATTGGCCACTGTACTCCATGGAGCCCCATATTATCCAATGAGAAAATGGCCGGTGGTGCAAGACCTCCTTCTGCCTTGACGTCCAATATCGGCAGAATTACCTCACTTCCACCTGTCCCTACATACATGACAGGCGGTCACCATTTCAGGGGGGGGACAGTATTATCGACTATAACTGCATCACTGATTAAATTGGCACATACCTCGCCATTAACACTGTCCCATTACATAAGGGCACCATGTAGACTGCAGTTGTGGTTCCATTGTTCCAATTGTGACAGCCTCCTCACTTGTGTGTCCCTTAGATATTACTGCTGTGGGTGAATAGGAGGGGGAGACATACCCACCATGTACAGACCACTGGTGGACTTAGCTACACTGGAGGACAGCACATTATCCTCACCTATAGACTGGATAGGACCACAATCACCGAGCTGTGTGCCCAATTAGAGCCAAACCTGATCTATTTGTCATCCAAGTGGGATGCCCCTCTTGTGCAAGTGCTATCAGTGCTCTATTTCTTGGCAAATGGTTCCTTCCAAGTGACAGTGGGCTTGGCAGCAGGAATCTCACAGCCAATGTTCTCAATCATGCTGGCAAGTGTCTTGTCTGCCCTGTAAAACACATGTGCAGCTACATTTCTTTCCCCCAGGTGGAATATTTGGCCACTGTGAAGGCCTGATTCTATGCAAAGGGACATATCCCCAATATTATTGGGCAATTGATGGTACACATATTGCGTTTGTCCCCCCCGCCAGAAAGAACAGGTGTTCAGGAATCATTAGAGTTTTTACTCACTGAATGTGCAGGTGGTGTGCCTGGCGGACCAGTACATCTCACACGTCAGTGCTAAGTATCCTGGGTCAGTGCATGATGCCTTTGTTCTTGAGGAACAGCAGCATCCCAAATGTGATGGCCCAACTACAGAGGCACAGAGTGTGGGTAATAGGTGAGCCTTGGTCCCCACCCACTGTATGTTAGTGTATGCCTTCCGGTGTTAACCCCATAAAATTGTGTGTGGCTAAATGTACTCCCTCAATACTTGCAGGTGACTCTGGCTACCAAAACCTATTGTGGCTGCTAACCCCTGTGAAAATGCAAGGACAAGGGCTGAAGAACGTTATAATGAGGCACATGGGTGAACCAGATGGATCATGGAGAGAACCTTTGGCCTCTTGAAGGGCAGGTTCAGTGCCTCCATCTGACAGGTGGATACCTGTGCTATTCACCCGAGAAGGTCTGCCAGATAGTAGTGGCATGCTGCATGTTGCACAACCTGGCCCTCAGGCACCGTGTTCCTTTTCTGCAGGAGTAGGAGACTGGAGATGCCCCTGTGGCAGCAGTAGACCCTGAGGACAGTGAGGATAAAGACGCTGAGGATGAGGACAATAGAACCACAGTTATCCATCAGTACTTCCAATGACACAAAGGTGAGACAGTGCAACTGCACATTTCTATGACTATTGGTGTATTCTGTGTGGCTGTAGCATGATGGCATTGACTTCTTTTTTCTCTCAACTTATTGTCACATATGGGTTGTCATTTTACAGATGTTAATGATATAACAACTGTGTACTGATGTGCTGACTATAGCCACCTACATGCCATTATTTCTATGCTCTCACAGTTTACAGCTCATTTGCCATGGATGTGACTGTTTTCATAAATACACATTTTCAAAACATAAAATACTAGTATTCAAGTTGTGTTCAAGAGTGTTTATTGTAGTGCTAATAAACTGAGGGGAAAGTTCAATGGAATGGGGTGATGATGGAGGAAAGTCCAGGGTATTGTTCCAGTCTGTTTATAGCACAGGTGCAGGGTCCAAGGAGCCATTGGAAGTGGAGCAACAGCAGTTCAAAGTGGACAAGGTGACTGAGTGGGATACAAGGGGGACAATCACGAGAGTCTCATTTCCTGGCGGGGGTCTTGGCAAGTGTTTCTGGCTTCTGTCTGGGTCGCAGGGAACGTTTGCGGGGTGGTTCACCTTCTGCAGGGGGAGGGATGCTGGTGGCCTGTTGGTCCTGTGGCGGGGCATCCTTCCCACTAGCAGCAGCGGAAGCGGAGGGCTGGTCAATGGACTGGCTAGTGGTAGGGGCCCGCTGCTGTGCTTTTGCTTCCCTCATGATGTTGGCCATGTCTGCCAGCACCTCTGCTATGGAGATCAGGGTGGTGTTAATGGCCTGCAAGTCCTCCCTGATCCCCTGATACTGTCCCTCCTGCAGTCGCCTGCTCTCCTGCACGTTGTCAAGGATCTGGCCCATCGTGTCCTGGGAATGTTGGTAGGCTTCCAGGATCTCAGAGAGTGCCTCCTAGATAGTCGGTTCCCAGGTCCTGTCCTCCCCCTGGCGCAAAGCAGTCCTCCCAGTGTCCCTGTTGGCCCGTGTCCCCTGAATTGTGTGCCCACAGCCACTGACCCCAGGTCCCTGATTGTCTTGGGGGCGAGGTGTGGCCTGGAGTCCCTGTACAGGTGGGCACACAGCTGATTGACGTGTCCTGGGGACAAAGGTGTGGGTATGCTGGGTGTGTGCTGTGGTGTTGGATACTGAAGGGGGAGGCTCTGTGGTGGTCTGTGAGTGGGCTTGGGTGACCGGCTGTCCAGTGGTCCCTGATGGGCAAGGTAGGTCACCCAGATCCTGAAGCACAGAGTTACTGTCATTACTGGGGGCATCTTCTGTTGGGGGACTAGATAGTCGTGGCACCTCCTCTCTGCTGACATTGGCTGGGGTACCTGTGGGGATGTAAGTGAGGTATTATGCTTTATGTATGTGACATATTGTACATCCCTGGCTTCCACTCTATCGTTGGTGTTGCCCTGCCACCTTTTGCTTGTGTATGGGAATGTATTGTGGGATTTTTAGATTCCCTTTGCTGTGCATGATTTTGTGATGGGTGTCCATGCAGGGCTGGGAGGGCTGTCCATGCATTGGTATAGCATGCAGGACTTGGCTTTGGGGTTAGTCAGATGTGTAGGTGCAGTATGTGGGATGGGGTGGAGTGATGGGAGTGAGGGTGAGATGGCATGCAGGTATGGGGGTAATTAGTGGTAATTGTTGACTTACCAGTATCCAGTCCTCTGGCTACTCCAGCGAGTCACTCAGGATGCAGTCTTGCCAAGACTTGCTCCTCCCATGATGTGAGCTGTGAAGGAGGAGGAGGAGTCCACTGCCAGTCCTCTGTATGGCGAGCTGGTGTCTTGCTGCTAAGGAACGTACCTTACCCCGTAGGTCATTCCAGCTCTTCCTGATGTCGTCCCTTGTTCTTGAATGCTGTCCCACAGCGTTCACCCTGTCCACAATTCTCCGCCATAGCTCCATCTTCCTTGCAAAGGACATCTGCTGTACCTGTGCTCCAAACAGCTGAGGCTCTACCCTGACTATTTCCTCCACCATGACCCTTAACTCCTCATCAGAGAAACGGGGGTCCCTTTGTGGGGACATGGGTGTTGTGTGGTGTGTGTTGGTGAAAGTGTGCTGAGTAATGTGATGTGGAGTGCATGAGGAATGTATGGGTGTAAGTGGTGTGTGTGTGTAGTTGTCACAGTGGTCTTGGTGTCAGTCCGGTGGCAATGATTTTTATTCAGGAAGGGTTGTGGGTGTGTGTTTTATATTGGTGTGGGTGTGTAGGTGTGGTTTGTGTATGAGTGTCAGGTGTGTATTTTTCATATTGGCCAATGTAGTGTTGTTTTGTATGTGGGTGTCCATTCTGAGCGTGGCGGTATGTACCGCCAATGGTTTACCCCCTTTGAACGGATATTCGCCAACGCAGTGGTTTGTTGTCGGACGTCACCGTGCCGGTAAGCGGCATTTACCCCCAATGTCATAATGAGGGCCTTAATGTTTCCGGTGAGTGACCTCTCACCCAAAATCTCCCTCCACTCTTTAACACTTGGTCGCTTATAGTTTCTCAGGAACACTTAAAACTTTTCCAATGTATGCATCACCTTTTCTGTGGAAAATTCTCACACAAGTTTGTACTCTATGATCGGGTAGCTTACACTGGACAGTCAGTTGTATACTTGCAAATACGTTATAAACAAGTGTCCATTTTTTAAGTAAGAAATTCCTCTCTGTTAGGTTTGCTGCTAATCGATGATAATACACCCAAAGGGCCTCATTATGATCTTGGCGGTCTACACCGCCATGCAGGTGGTGGCAGTAAATACCGTCATCCGGCATGGCGGCCCAGACCGCCATATAATTACCCGCACAAAACCCCACTGCGGAATACACCGCCACCGCCAGCGGTAATGCTGGTAGGGGTGGTATATTCCAATCTGACAGGGCAGCGCTGCAAGCAGCACTGCCTTCCAGATAATGATACCCATTCCGCCAGCCTTTTCCCAGCGGTTCACATCGCCAGGGAAAGGCTGGCGGAATGGGTATCTTGGAGCGATTTGGGGGCCCCTGCACTGCCCATGCACCTGGCATGGGCAGTGCAAGGGCCCCTGTGCAGAGCCCCATCGCGCAGGTCGGCAGTGATCTGCGCGACGGGTTCAGCTGCACCCTGCCGCAAACCAACACTGGCGGCGGCTCCATTTGGAGCTACTGTTAATGTTGCGGCCCTTTTGCCAGCTGGACCGGCGGGCGGAAGCACTGTTTCTGCCTGCCGGTCCAGTGGGGAAAACATTATATGGCCGGCGGGGGGTAGTCACGCTGGTGGTCATCTATTGACCACCAGTGCGGATCCTGGCGGTTTTAACTGCTGAGATCATAATGAGGGCCAAAGTCCTAAGGTGTGCTCATCACCACGTATTCCTTTCTCAAGGAACAGTGACTAGATAGTAGCCGCAAGCCTTGATGAATTGATTGCAGGTGCTTTATTACAGTATTACATGTACACCTAATAGGCCATTGTAGCACATGGAAAACATCCCAGTTGAGGAAGATGGCCACAGATGTGTGACATCATTTTCCAAGGTAAATTGAGCGTGTCTTGCTAGCGCTGTGCGCGTTGCTTAATGCCGGTTTCAATAGGTGATTGCTCCCAGATGCTGCATTACCTCTATTGCAAGCTCCGTAGTGGCAGTATGCCTTAAGGAGATAATGGCCCTCACTCCCAGTGGTTGATACATGCAGCTCAAGCCTCCTTAATACAGTAGTGTGCAGCATAATTACACATGTCGATTAAGTGCATTTCTTGAAAAATAACCCTCTCACAATAGCATGAGCTCTCACCATAAAGGGGTTAAATCCTCCCATAACACATCATCACTGTGATGTTTTATCATACACTGGATCCATGCTGGGTCAATGCTGGTTCATTCAGCCTATGCCAATAAAGTTGCACTTTAGTTCCTCAAGTGGCTGATGCCGGTTAACTTCACATCAGAAATGCTGCACTCTTTTTTAATCAGCGCTGCTGGTTCACACCCCACTGGCATGTCTTGCCAAAGCGATGAAATGCAGTATATGCTGTTTTGATGATACTCAACTTATGACAGGTATGTACTCCGGAAATTATATCCATCATAGGACACCGTGTGCACACGAGTGATCTGTTTCACAGTGATGTAGGGATAGGAATTCAAGAACGATGGGGAGGTGAAGTGGGAGTTGGATAGAGTATGTGCTTCAGTACAGAGGTGAAATGTGTATCGCCATTTTCCCGCAAGTGTGTAGTTACTGGTGTACATACTTGTTAGACCTGGCATCCTTGGTGTGGTCTACCCTGTCTCTGTTGCCTCTGCTTCACATAGTTTGAGTGTGTACTGGACTCTGTTTTTGCTATTTATGGTACTCTGGGCACTTTACCACTCCTGACAAGGGCTAAAGTGCAAGGGCTCTTGTGTAAAATGTATGTGTAATTGGCTTTTCCATGATTGGCATATTTGATTTACTAGTAGGTCCCTAGTGATGTGCACTACAGGTGCCCAGGTACTATAAATCAAATGCTACTAGTGGGCTGCAGCTCTGGTTGTGCCACCCTCATTAGTAGCCCTGTAAACATGGCTCAGACCTGCCACTGCAGTGTATGTATGTGCAGTTTAAACTGCCAATACAACCTTGCAAGTGTACCCACTTGCCAGGCGTAACCCTCCCTTTTTATACATGTAAGGCACCCCTAAGGTAAGCCCTAGGTAGCCCCATGGGCAGGGTGCAGTGTATGTTAAAGGCAGGACATGTACTGATGTGTTTTACATGTCCTAACAGTGAAATACCCCCTTCGCTGCCAGGCCTTTTCCCCTCCTGTGCCGAGCCTTTTTTTTGCTATTTGGGGCAGTTCGCACTTAGGCCCTCATAACTTATTGTTCACATAAGCTACCATGCCAAATTTGCGTCCTTTTTTTCCAACATCCTAGGGATTCTAGAGGTACCCAGACTTTGTGGGTTCCCCTGAAGGAGACCAAGAAATTAGCCAAAATACAGTGACAATTTTGTTTTTTTCAAAAAAATTGGAAAAAAGGGCTGCAGAAGGCAGCTCGTGCTTTTTTCCCTGAAAATGGCACCAACAAAGGGTTTGCAGTGGCAAGATCACCATCTTCCCAGCTTTCAGGAACAGGCAGACTTGTATTGGAAAACCCAATTTTTCAATACAATTTTGACATTTTACTGGGACATACCCCATTTTTACTATTTTTTGTGCTTTCAGCCTCCTTCCAGTAAGTGACCCAAATGGGTGAGAAACCAATGCTGGATCCCAGAAAGCTAAACATTTCTGAAAAGTAGACAAAAGTCTGAATTCAGCATTTGTGTACATCCTACAAGTGTTTCCTACAGAAAATAACAGCTGAAATAAATAAATATTGAACTTGAGGTGAAAAAAACAGCAATTTGTCTCCACGTTTTACTCTGGAACTTTTTCCTGCATTGTCAGATTTTTGAAAGCAATATACCGTTACGTCTGCTGGACTCTTCTGGTTGCGGGGATATATAGGGCTTGTAGGTTCATCAAGAACCCTAGGTACCCAGAGCCAATAAATAAGCTGCACCCTGCAGTGGGTTTTCATTCTATACCGGATATGCAGCAATTCATTTGCTAAAATATAAAGAGTGAAAAATAGCTATCAAGAAAATCTTTGTATTTCCAAAATGGGCACAAGATAAGGTGTTGAGGAGCAGTGGTTATTTGCACATCTCTGAATTCCGGGGTGCCCATACTAGCATGTGAATTACAGGGCATTTCTCAAATAGACGTCTTTTTTACACACTCTCTTATATTTGGAAGGAAAAAATGTAGAGAAAGACAAGGGGCAATAACACTTGTTTTGCTATTCTATGTTCCCCCAAGTCTCCCGATAAAAATGATACCTCACTTGTGTGGGTAGGCCTAGCGCCCGCGACAGGAAATGCCCCAAAACACAACGTGGACACATCCCAATTTTTGACAGAAAACAGAGGTGTTTTTTACAAAGTGCCTACCTGTAGATTTTGGCCTCTAGCTCAGCCGGCACCTGGGGAAACCTAGCCTAGTGGTTTCTGCCCCCCTTGGGGGCAGATTGACCTAAAATCGGCTGATCTGCCACCAAAGGGGGCAGAAATGGCCTAAAAACAATTTGACCCTCCAGGGGACCGACCCTTGCCTAAGGGGTCGCTCACCATTTGTAAAACAAAAACAAAAAAATCCCTGGTGCCTAGTGGTTTATGCCCCCGACTAATTAAAATAGGCTGATCTGCCCCCCAGGGGGGGCAGAAAAGGCCTTAAAAAAAAATGCTCCCCAGGAGCGACCCTTGCCCAAGGGGTCGCTCCCTCATGTCAATTTCCTAAAAACAAATAAATACCTGGTGTCTAGTGGGCGTTTTAGCAGCCGGATTGCTTGCAATCCGGCTGCTAAAATCCTGAGAGAGACTTCAAAGGGAAGGAAATTCCTTTCCTTCCCTTTGAAGCCTCTCCGGCCTCCTCCACGTGATCGGAAGAGAAATGCTTTGCATGCTTTGCATTTCGATAGGAGGAGGCCTTGTGATTGTCAGCGCGCTATCGCGCGTTGACGTCACAGTGGGGGTTGGGGTGGTCGTGGGTGGAAGGGGAAGGGCTTCCCCTTCCATCCCTGCCTTGTGGGGGATGCTCTGCATCATTAAGTATGCTCCTCACAACACACCAAAGTGTGCACATATGTGCACTCACATCTAAATGGGTTACAGGATGTTATGCCGGCCTTAGTTAACAGCATCCTTTGCTAAAGATCTGTTAAGGGTATGATATGCCTGAACATGCACTGCACATGGGTCTTCCGATCTTATGTTGTGTATGGTAACAGAATTCTGACATAACAGTAAGGTAGACCCACAACATGAGTAGCATCCCATATGTACACTCAGTGCACATGTGTAAACATGTATGTGGCTAAGAGCCTTCATACACAGGCATATTTACAAACTGTATCAATCCTCACATGCATCACACACACATACATACTTATGGTAGCATATTCCTATGTTACCGGTACACAATTAAATGCACATGCACACACATGTAGCCATACCATACAAACTATATAGATGCATAGCCCCTGTAACAAGGAATGTGAATGTGGGTGCACTGGCAGCCTTTCCACCAAAATCCATGCATGGCCGTTCTGCGTAAAAAAAATTGCCGCATAAGGTATATCTCCATACAGCGCAAATCACAAAAATGGACCAATAACTTGGCACTAACCCTGAACTGTACATCAATACCGTCAACAACTATAACGCATTGCCCCCTACCCTGCGCCATGGTGCACTTTATCTTAGATACAGTGCACACATGGTGGTGGTAGGGGAGTGCTATGGGGTGCAAGGAAAGTGGCAGTGCACTGGGTGCAGCAATGCTTCCCTATTATCTGCCCTTAAGCTTCGCACAACTAACAGTGTCCTGTCCCTCAGTAGGAGCGACGTATGAATCAGAGACATATATGTATGGGTGAGTCACATTGATATATATGTTTTTGGGTGCTACCTATGTCTGTCCGACTGACATGTAGGTGCCAGTGAGTCATTCCTTAAACTAAATTGACTAGGTCACTCAGCTAAACAAGTGCAAAGTGCAACCGTTGTCCATGCTAATCTTGGTTCACAAATCATAAGGCTATGTTTTCCTGTCATGTCTTGCAGGCAGATCTCCACACTATAACATAGGCAAGGTTTCCAGTTTCGAAGACCCCGGTTCAACCAGTAAGTGTCACCTTATATGTCACATCTGTAAAGGTTTGATGTGTATTAAGCCATGCACAAATGACCTTTGTGTCAATTTAGACACCATCATCTATCCTTGGGTATCAACATCATGTCTGATGGTATGCTGAGGATGTGGAATAAACTGAATGTTGCACAGGTGCCAACGTGTGGGGCCATGGATTAGTGGGCCTCAGGAAATGTTTTATATGGCCACAAACACACTGATATCAGTCATGATATGTGTCAGGGGTGCTGGCTTTCTGCAATGCATGAATGTTGCAAACATATGTTTTCACAGAACCCATTCCAGCACTGTGTGCCACACATTGCACAACTTTAGTCAGGACATGGTACAATATATGTATCTGGGTATAGCTCTCCAAGGGCCTTTCGCAAGGAGACACTTGCACCCCGGTGCTTCACTGCTTATCAATAATTAAATGAGGCACCAAACGTGCAAGGAGCTCTTTTGAGAAGGACAACAGTCAGTTGAGTACACATTGAGATTTGAGCTCTTTTCCAAATGGATGTGGGACAAGTCCATGAATTGTAGCAAATAAGATGTGTGCAGATGAAGCAATAGGTTTTAGCCATCATGATAGTTGTGAGCAGGCATGATCACATAACGTGTGTAAGAAATGGGCACGTGAATGTGTACCTGGTAGTTAGGAAGTGTATCAAGTTTGTGAACAGATAGGGGCAGATATAAGTAAACAGGTGATGCACCCAGTGCTGCACCACTTCTCTTGAGGTCCTTAGCTCCACCCATCTGCCACCATGTGTGTGCAGTATGTGATATATGGCGCACTAAGGCACTGGGAATGTGCCAATTGTGGTTAACATCTTGATGGCAATTGTTAGACCTGAGAGCTTTAGGGTGGTCACCCCTAACTTTTTGCCTGCCTCCCTCCACATTTTGGACACTGTTTTTGCTGGTTTCAGGATTCGGCGCACTTTACCACTGTTAACCAGTGCTAAAGTGATTATGCTCTCTCCCTTCAAACATGGTGACATTGGATCATACCCAATTGGCTTATTTAATTTACTTATAAGTCCCTAGTAAAGTGCACTATATGTGGCCAGGGCCTGTAGATTAAATGCTACTAATGGGCCTGTAGCACTGATTGTGCCACCTATGTCAGTAGCCCCTCAACCACATCCCATGCCTGCCATTGCAAGGCCTGTGTGTGCAGGTTCACTGCCAATTCGACTTGGCATTTAAAAGTACTTGCCAAGCCTAAAACTCCCCTTTTTCTACATAGAAGTCACCCTGTGACCGGACGGGCTCAAGGACGACATGTAGAGATAGGATTGGTTTATCTTGGATGTGATTTATTAGGGTTTTATGACAAAATAGTTCTTCATATACGTAGCTTTCTGGTGCTATTTACTGTTTTCGTTTGTTGTCCTTTCCCTGGTTTTTCTCCTCTTCCTTGGTTTTTCTCTCTCTGGCAGGGCTCCCAGGAGGCGCATGTGGGGGAAAGAACAAGAAAGGTATCGGTAAGTTCCTTTTCCTTCTTTTGCCTCTTTTCCTTTTTCCCCTATCCTTTACTTTTCTTTCTTCTCTTTCATACCGTGGGTTTTTCTCTACCTTTCTGGTCTTTTACTAACTTATTTTGTGGTCTCTGTCTCTCTCTGTCTCTTTCTCTGGTATTTCTTCTATCTGTATTGCTCTGTGTCTCTCTTATTTCCTAGACGTATCTTCTGCTGTACAGTTCTTTCTTTGTTTTCTTTTCTTCCTCTGCTTCTTCTCTGGGTCTCTCTGTTTTTGTAGTTTCTATTAGGTATACCTTCTTCCCCTTTTCTTGTCCCGTCCTCCCACTTCCCCTTGTTTCTTGTTCCCTTCTCCTCCCATCCTGCCACTCCATCTTGATTTTTGTTCCCTCCCCCTCCAGACCACCCGCCTTCCCATTGTGCCCCTTTCTTGGCTCTCTGAAGGCACCTGAGACTGCCACACTTCTCCAGAAGCGTGGCTGGTCGGTTCGTATCACGCCTCCTAGGACGCCGAGATGGCAGTTCCGCTGGATGCCTCCTCTGCTTCTTCCTGCTCTCGTAGAGTTACACCGTTCCGTTCCGTTTCTAATGCCGCGTCTTTCCGCTCCTCCGTTGCACCCAGCACTCTCTACCTTGGCTCACCTTTCAGCTCCTCGAGGTCCCGCCTTTGTCGCCGGATGGAATTCCTGATTGGTTTCCTCAGCATGAGGATCCGGGGCACTAGAGGCAGCGCCAGCGCCAGTTGGGTTTGTGTACGGGGCATATCGGGCCGGCCAGTCACACACCCCTAAGGTAGGCACTAGGTAACCCATAGGGCAGGGTGCTGTGTAGACAAAAGGCAGGACAGGTACCTGTGTAGTTTACATGTCCTGCTAGTGTAAAACTCCTAAAATTCATTTTACACTGCTGTGAGGCCTGCTTCTGTCATAGGCTAACATTAGGGCTACCCTCATATACTGTTTGAGTGGTAGCTTCTGATCTGAAAGGAGTAACAAGGTCATATTTACTATGGCCAGAATGGTACTACAAAATCCTGCTGACTGGTGAAGTTGGATTTAATATTACTATTTTAGAAATGCCACTTTTAGAACATGAGCATTTCTCTGCACTTACATCGTTCTGTGCCTTACAATCCACGTCTGGCTAGGTTTAGTTGACAGCTCCCTTGTGCATTCACTCAGACAAACCCCAAACACAGGATGCTTAGTCACACTTTCAAACATCTGCATATTGAATGGGTCTTCCAGGGCTGGGATGGTGGAGGACCTGGCACTTATATGTCAAAGGAAAGTAGCCTGCCCTCACACAAAGGACTGCCACACCCCCTTCTGGGACCCTGGCAGACAGGATGGAACTGAAAGGGGACCTTGTGCACTTCTAAGCCACTCTTTGAAGTCTCCCCCACTTCAAAGGCACATTTGGGTATTTAAGCAGGGTCTCTGACCCTACCAACTCAGACACTTCTGAGGTAGACACTTCCTGGAGAAAATACCACTGGTGAAGAAACTCTGAACCAGACCCTGCAACCTGCCTAGAGGAACTTCCTGGCTGCCCAAAAGACTCACCTGACTGCTTTTTGCACAGGACCGCTGCCCTGCTGTTGCCCTGCTGCCTTGCTGCTCTCTGACTGTGCTGAAAAGTGCTCTCCAAGGGCTTGAATAGAGCTTGCCTTCTGTTCCCTAAAGTCTCAAGACCAAAAAGACTTCATTCCTGCAAAAGAAGTCCTTGTGTGGTGAAAATCGATGCACAGCCTGCAAGAAATGATGCACAGCCTGCATTGTGGTGAGAAACCACTGCACGCAAACCAGAACGACGCAGACCGCCTTCGCAATGAGAAGATCGACACAGTGGCAATGTTGCAACAGGAAATTCGACACACGGCCCACTGGATCGACGCAAAGCCAAGACGGAACAAGGCAGCCCGACTTCCTGAAAGGAATCTACTCAGTCCCTGCCGTGCAGTAGAAATTTCCATGCATCGCACACCGGATCGACGCAGCCCCTGTGACTTCGTCCTGCAAGCGCCGGATTTCAATGCATCATCCCCGGGGCGTCCAAAAACCCTGCAACCCAAAGAGGATCCAAGTCCCAGAGAATGAGGATGAGGACAACAGAACTGCAGTGATTCGACAATATTTCCAATGACACACAGGTAAGACAGTAGCAATTTACATTTCATTGTCATTTTTTTGTTTCACATTGTCACTGGCAGGCTGTTATTTCCCATTTCTATGCCCACACACTGTACCCTTTGGCAACTCATTTTGCAGATGTTGGTGCCCCACTATCACTCCTTGTATGTTCACTGCAGCCAACTACAGGTCTATCCTATGTGCACATTACTGTACAGTTGATTTGCAATGTTTGAACCTTTTTATACGAATACATGCCCAAATCATTTGACATGCTCCATATTTTTTCAAATTGTGTTTATTGCAGTGCTAAGAATAAAAGGGGGAGGTGCAATGGGATGGGGTAATGATGGAGGAATGTCCATGGTATAATTCCAGTCTAATAGTAGCACAGGTGCATTGTCCAAGGGAGCATAGGAAGGGGAGCAATGGCAGTTCAAGGTGGACAGGGTGACAGAGTGGGACACAAGGGTGGCAATCAGGAGAATCTCATTTCCTGGCGGGGGGCTTGGCAATGGTCTCTGGCTTCTGCCTGGATTACAGGGAACGTTTGCGGTGTGGTTCTCCTTTTGCAGGGGAGGGGTGCTGGTGGCCTGTTGGTCCTGTGGCAGGGCCTCCTGTCCACTAGCGGCAGCGGAGGTGGAAGGTTGGTCAGATGTCTGGCTAGTGGCAGGGACCCACTGTTGTAAGACTGCCGCCCTCAAAATGTTTGCCATGTCTGCCAGCACCCATGCAATGGAGACCAGGGTGGTGTTAATGGCCTTCAAGTCCTCCCTGATCCCCTGGTACTGTTCCTCCTGCAGCTGCCTGTTCTCCTGCACATTGTCCAGGACCTGCCCCAGAGTATCCTGGGAATGTTGGTATGCTCCCAGGATCTAAGTGAGTGCTTCCTGGAGAGTCGGTTCCCTGGGCCTGTCCTCCCCTTGATGCACAGCACTCCTCCCAGTTTCGCTGTTGTCCTGTGCGTCTGTCCCCTGAACCGTGTGCCCACTGCCACTGACCCCAGGTCCCTGACTGTCTTGGGTATGATGGGTACCCTGGGGACCCTGTAGTGGGGGACACACTGCTGATTGACGTGTCCTGGGGACAGAGGTAGGGGTATGCTGGGTGGGTGCTGTGGTGGTGTTTCCCGATGGGGGAGGCTCTGTGGTGGTGTGTGACTGTGGCTGGGCAACCGACTGTCCAGAGGTCCCTGATGGGCCAGGTTGGTCATCCAGATCCAGGCGACCAGAGCTGCTGTCATCACTGTGGGCCTCTTCTGTGGGGGGACTGGATAGTGCTGGCACTTCTTCTCCGGTGACATTGGCTGGGATACGTGTGGGGATGTAAATTCAGTGTTATTGTTTCTGTGTGTGACATATTGTGCATGGGTGGGTTGCCCTCTTTGGTTGTATTTGCCATAGCAGCTTTAACTTGTGTGAGCTAATATGTGGTGGGCTAGCTGATTCTCTCTAGTGTGCATGCTTTAGTGATAGGTGTCCATGCAGGGCTGTGAGTGGTGTCCGTGCATTGGTATAGCATGCAGGGCTTGGCATTGGCATGAGTGAGATGTGATGGTGGGGTGTGTGGGAAGTGATGGGAGTGAGGGTGAGGGTATGTGATGGCATGCAGGTAGGGGGTGATAAAAATAGTGAGTTGACTTACCAGAGTCCAGTCCTCCTGCTACTCCTGCCAGGCCCTCAGGATGCATGATTGCCAAGACTTGCTCCTCCCATGTTGTTAGTTGTAGGGGAGGAGGTGGGGGTCTACCGCCAGCCCTCTGTATAGGTAGTTGGTGTCTTGCTGCAATGGAATGCAGATTCCCCGTAGGTCGTTGCACCTCTTCCTGATGTCGTCCCTTGTTCTTGGGTGCTGTCCCACGGTGTTGACCCTGTCCACGATCCTCCACCATAGCTCCATTGTCCTAGCAATGGATATCTGCTGCACCTGTGCTACAAATAGCTGTGGCTCTACCCGGATGATTTCCTCCACCATGACCCTTAGCTCCTCCTCAGAGAATCTGGGGTGTCGTTGTGGTGCCATGGGTGTTGTGTGAGTACTGTTGGTGAGGGTGTGCAGAGTGACGTGTTGGGGTGTGTGATGTAAGGTGCGTGAGTGGAGTATAGGTGATGGTGGTGTGTGGCTCTGGTCTTGTCTGCGGTTGTGGTGTCTGTCTCGTGCCAATGGTTTGTAGTCATAAAGGGCTGTGGGCAGTGTGTGTATGTGTGTTTAATAGTGGTGTGGGTGTGTGGGTGTGGTGTGTGTATGTGTGTCAGGTGTGTGTAGTTTGAATTGTGGTGCTGTTTTGTTTGAGTGTGCGTATTTTGAGCGCGGCGGTATGTACCGCCAATGGTTTACCACCATTGAATGTCTGCTGTGGTGATTCATGGGTTACAATGTGATGGGCATTGTTCTGTTGGCGTAACGTGTGGCTTTTGCTACCGCCAGTTTATCACTGACCTTTGGTGTGGCGGAGTTGTGTCTGTGGCTGTATAGTGACGGATTTGTGTGTGTCATAATATGGTGAACGGATATCCGCTGCCGCGGCGGTATGTTGGCGACAGTCAGCTTGGCGGTAAGTGGCATTTACCATGTCATAATGAGGGCCTATATCATTTTTACAGTGATATTTCAACATATACTTATTGCATCTCAATCGTTTTGACCTGCATCTTATCAGATAAATATGATATATTTTTCTAAACACTGTGTGGTGTATTTTTGTGGTGATCTACTTTGTTATTGCAATGTTTACTGCACAAATATGTTACCCATTGCCTTCTAAGTTAAGCCTAACTGCTCAGTGCCAAGCTACCAGAGGGAGAGCACAGGATAATTTGGATTGTGTGTGACTTACCCGGACCAGAGTGAGGGTCCTTGCTTGGACAGGGGGTATCCTGACTGCCTACCAAAGGCCCAATTTCTAACATTGCTGATCAGCGGTGAGGATAGGACTTGTATTTGTGCAGTGACATACAATATCTAAGTGTTCACTATCTAACCACAGTTGAAGGTCAACTTGATTTTTATCTTTTTCCACAATTTCTTTTTCTGCCTGAGTTGAACTAAATCCTCAATTCAACATGTCTCTGGCTGGGTCTCAAGCTGGAGCTGAATATTTTGACCTAGCCAAGCTGGAGACATATACTGTTAAACAGCTGAAGACGTTCTGCGAGGATATGGAAGTACCTACTTAGGGTGCCTCTAGAAAGGAGGAATACCAAAAGGCGCTGAATGCCTGGGCAGAAGCCCATTCTGATACTAATGTTGAGGAGGAGGGTCCAGAGGATGGCCCCTCAGAGGATTTTTTGCCTGTAGTGGGGGATGTTACCCCTGTAATTGTGCCCCCTGCAAAAACCAGGGAGCAGTGTCTCCAGTCATGGGCTGACCGCAGTGGAAAGGAGGGAGGAGAGAGAATTTCAACTGCAAATGGCAAAGTAAAATATGGAAGCAGAGGAGAGGAAAGCAGAAAGAGAAGCAAGACAGGCTGAAGCTGAGAGAGCAGCCAAACAGGCTGAAGCTGAGAGAGCAGCCAAACAATCTGAGGGTGAAAGGGCTTTGGCTGAGAAGAAGATTCTTCTGGCTCATGAACTGAGTCTCAAAGAGCTGGATATCAAGGCGAGGCAGTCTGAGTCCAGCAGTGATGGTGGCAGCATACATGCTGGACCTGTTGAGGAAAAGAAGGTTCGTATACCCAAAAGTGTAGTGCCAAGTTATGTGGTGGGACTTACATTGATAAGTGGTTGGCTGCTTATGAAGTTGCACTAAGGGCTCATGGGACCTATGAGGAGCAATGGGGGGCGGCCTTGTGGTTTTATGTACCAGTAGTGGAGAAGAACACACTTCTTACACTAGATCCAAAAGATTAAAATGTATACGCAACCATGAAAGCCGCTTTACTTGCCAAGTTTGAGCTGACCCCTGAGAAATACCGTCAGAGGGTCAGGGACAGCATCAAACTCTGCACACAGACTTAGGCAGACTGTTTTGATTTCTCCAATAAGTCACTGAATGGATGGGTGCAGGGCAGCAAAGTAAATGATTACACAGGATTGTATGATTTGATTCTGAGAGAGCATATGCTCAGTATTTGTTTTACAGAGTTGCGCCAGCACTCAGGAGACAGTAAGCTGACTGATCCTAGGAAGCTTGCTGAGGAGGCGGACCTCTGGGTTAGCACCAGAGTGTCCAAAAAGGTACCTGAAGGGGACACCCACAAAGGTGGTCAGGGTTCCCAACAGAAGAAAGACAGGGGGACTTAAACATAAGGAGTTCCCCAAATGTCCCCAAAACAATTCCCAGGGGGTGGTGGTACCCAGTCCGAACCTGCGTTTGAGAAAAAGTCAGGATACTTTGATAAAAAGCAAGGGAAATTAATCCCCAAATGCTTAGAGTGCTTGAAGCATGGACACTCTAAGGGTGACTCCCAGTGTTCCAAGAGGGCATAGCCCCCCACTGGAGGGAAGACACCCGGGTTGGCTAGTGTAGCACTTGGGGGGAGGAGACAGTCCCAATTAGCTTTGGGGAGCAGATAGAGGTGTCACTAGTATCCCTGGGAGATAAGGAAATGGTGCCAAAAGCCCAAATGGCTGCCAATACTTCCAAGTATAGGCAGTGGGTCACCATTGATGGGCAAAGGGTGGAGGCTCTGTGTGATACAGGATCCAGTATGACTATTGTCAAGGGTCAGCTGGGGTCAGCAGAGCAAATCATCCCTAATACATTCAAACAGGTCATAGTCGCTGACGATCGCGAGAGTCACCTACCAGTGGCTCTGGTTCCCTTTGAGTGGGGGGGGTCTCTGATACTCTAAAAGTAGCTGTGAGTCCTGCCATGCCTGTAGATTGTCTGTTAGGCATGATCTTGAGCATACTGCCTGGAAAGAGATGGAGCTCAGATCCTACCTGGAGATGCTAAGTTTGCCTGAGTGGGTCTGCATGACCACAAGGTCCACGGCTGCCCAAGAAGGGTGTCAAGGGCATCTGGAGCCTGGAACAATGACCCAGACAGCTGCACAGAGGAAGGGCAAGGTACGCGGGAAACCCACCCTAGATATTCCAATGGTGGTGGACAGGGTCCCACAGGAGAAAGCCCCTGAGCCAACTGGGGGGGATATTGCCGACCTCGGTAACCTGCCTGAACTTGCTGGTTGGCAAGTAGAGGGTGGGCCAATCAGGGAGGAATTCTGCAAAGTGCAGAAGGAGTGCCCCACTCTTGAGGGTCTGAGGCAACAGGCCTCAGCCCAAGCAGTACGTGAAACTTCTGGCAATCACCACATATATTGGGAGAATGATCGCCTATTCAGTGAGCCTAAGGTACCGGCTGCTGGGGGAGCATGTGTGCTGGTGGTCTCCCAGTGTTACTGGGCCTTCCTACTGGGCCTGGCTCACGACATCCCCCTGACAGGACGTTTGGGCCAATACACGACCTTTGCCAGTCGTGTCACCCACTTCCATTGGCCTAGAATGCAGATAGTCTCAGATAGCTTCTGTAGGGCCTGCCCTACCTGCCAGGCTAGTGGGAAGACAGGGAAAAGGCTTTAGGTCCCCTTAGCCCACTCCCCGTCATTGGCACCCCCTTTCAAAGGGTGGGCATCGACGTCATTGGTCCCTTGGACCCCAAAATCGTCTTAGGCAACAGGTTTATCCTGGTTTTGGTGGACCATGAAACCAACTATTCAGAGGCAATCTCTCTAAGGACAGTGACTGCACCAGTGGGGAACAGAGCTCTGATGGGAATATTTACCCATGTGGGGTTCCCAAAGGAGGTTGGATCTGACAGAGGCACAAACTTCATGTCAGCGTACATGAAGTCCATGTGGGATGAGTGTGGGGTAACCTACCGGTTTACCACCCCTTACCATCCTCAATCCAATGGGCTTGTTGAAAGATTCAACAAGACCCTAAAAGGCATGATTAATGGCCTACCTGAGGCCATGAGGCATAAGTGGGACATCCTCTTGCCATGCCTTTTCTTTGCTTATAAGGAGGTGCCCCAAAGGGTTCAGCCCCTTTGAACTTCTCTATGGTCACCCTGTCAGGGGACCACAAAGCATAGTGAAGGAGGGATGGGAGACAGCTCCCAAGACACCTCCCAGGATGTGGTCAGTTACATGCTGGCCCTCTGCAACCAGATAAAGCACTTCTGGAAGCCGGCCAAGAGCAACCTCGAGGCCAGTAAAGAGGTGATGAAGGAGTGGTATGACAGGAAGGCCACTCTGGTTGAATTCTCACCTGGCGACAAAGTTTGGGTGATGGAGCCAGTAGAGCCTAGAGCTCTGCAAGACCGCTGGACTGGCCCATTTAAAATTAAGGAGCGGAAGGGGGAGGCCTCTTACCTAGTGGACCTCAAGACCCCGAGACAGCCCTTCAGGGTTTTTCACCACAACCGGCTGAAGCCTCATTTTGAGATGTCTGAGGTCAGTGTAGGAGGCTGGACTGGTTTGTAGTGAGTACCAAGGGGTACTTACACCTTGCACCAGGCCCAGGTATCCCTTATTAGTGTATAGGGTGTCTAGCAGCTTAGGCTGATAGATAATGGTAGCTTAGCAGAGCAGCTTAGGCTGAACTAGGAGACGAGTGAAGCTCCTACAGTACCACAAGTGTCATATGCACAATATCATAAGAAAACACAATACACAGATATACTAAAAATAAAGGTACTTTATTTTTATGACAATATGCCAAAAGTATCTCAGTGAGTATCCTCAGTATGAGGATAGCAAATATACACAAGATATATGTACACAATACCAAAAATATGCAGTATAGTATTAGAAAACAGTGCAAACAATGTATAGTTACAATAGGATGCAATGGGGACACATAGGGATAGGGGCAACACAAACCATATACTCCAAAAGTGGAATGCGAACCACGAATGGACCCCAAACCTATGTGACCTTGTAGAGGGTCGCTGGGACTGTAAGAAAACAGTGAGGGTTAGAAAAATAGCCCACCCCAAGACCTTGAAAAGTTAGTGCAAAGTGCACTAAAGTTCCCCAAAGGACAAAGAAGTCGTGATAGGGGAATTCTGCAGGAAAGACACAAACCAGCAATGCAAAAACAATGGATTTCCAGTCGAGGGTATCTGTGGAACAAGGGGACCAAGTCCAAAAGTCACAAGCAAGTCGGAGATGGGCAGATGCCCAGGAAATGCCAGCTGTGGGTGCAAAGAAGCTGCTACTGGACAGTAGAAGCTGAGGATTCTGCAGGAACGACAAGGGCTAGAGACTTCCCCTTTGGAGGATGGATCCCCCACCCCGTGGAGAGTCGTGCAGAAGTCTTTTCCTGAAGAAAGACCGCCAACAAGCCTTGCTAGCTGCAAGTCGTGCAGTTAGCGTTTTTGGATGCTGCTGTGGCCCAGGAGGGACCAAGATGTCGCCAATTGCGTCAGGGGACAGAGGGGTCGCCCAGCAAGACAAAGAGCCCTCTCAGAAGCAGGCAGCACCCGCAGAAGTGCCAGAACAGGCACTACAAAGAGGAGTGAAATGGTGCTCACCCGAAGTTGCACAAAGGAGTCCCACGCCGCCGGAGGACAACTTAGAAAGTTGTGCAATGCAGGTTAGATTGCCGTGGACCCAGGCTTGGCTGTGCACAAAGGATTTCTGCCGGAAGTGCACAGGAGCCAGAGTAGCTGAAAAAGACACGGTTCCCAGCAATGCAGTCTGGCGTGGGGAGGCAAGGACTTACCTCCACCAAACTTGGACTGAAGAGTCACTGGACTGTGGGAGTCACTTGGACAGAGTTGCCGGATTCAAGGGACCTCGCTCATCGTGCTGAGAGGAGACCCAGGGGACCAGTGATGCAGTTCTTTGGTGCCTGCGGTTGCAGGGGGACAATTCCGTCGGCCCACGGGAGATTTCTTCGGAGCTTCTAGTGCAGAGAGGAGGCAGATTACCCCCACAGCATGCACCACCAGGAAAACAGTCGAGAAGGCGGCAGGATCAGCGTTACAGAGTTGCAGTAGTCGTCTTCGCTACTTTGTTGCAGTTTTGCAGACTTCCAGCGCGGTCAGCAGTCGATTCCTTGGCAGAAGGTGAAGAGAGAGATGCAGAGGAACTCTGATGAGCTCTTGCATTCGTTATCTAAGGAAATCCCCAAAGCAGAGACCCTAAACAGCCAGAAAAGAGGGTTTGGCTACTTAGGAGAGAAGATAGGCTAGCAACACCTGAAGGAGCCTATCAGAAGGAGTCTCTGACGTCACCTGCTGGCCCTGGCCCCTCAGAGCAGTCCAGTGTGCCAGCAGCACCTCTGTTTCCAAGATGGCAGAGGTCTGGAGCACACTGGAGGAGCTCTGGGCACCTCCCAGGGGAGGTGCAGGTCAGGGGAGTGGTCACTCCCCTTCCCTTTGTCCAGTTTCGCGCCAGAGCAGGGCTGAGGGGTCCCTGAACCGGTGTAGACTGGCTTATGCAGAAATGGGCACCATGTGTGCCCATGAAAGCATTTCCAGAGGCCGGGGGAGGCTACTCCTCCCCTGCCTTCACACCATTTTCCAAAGGGAGAGGGTGTAACACCCTCTCTCAGAGGAAGTCCTTTGTTCTGCCATCCTGGGCCAGGCCTGGCTGGACCCCAGGAGGGCAGAAGCCTGTCTGAGGGGTTGGCAGCAGCAGCAGCTGCAGTGAAACACCGGGAAAGGCAGTTTGGCAGTGCCAGGGTCTGTGCTAGAGACCCGTGGGACCATGGGATTGCACCAACAATGCCAGGATGGCATAGAGGGGGCATTTCCATGATCTTAGACATGTTACATGGCCATATTCGGAGTTACCATTGTGAAGCTACACATAGGTAGTGACCTATATGTAGTGCACGCGTGTAATGGTGTCCCCGCACTCACATAGTCCGGGGAATTGGCCCTGAACAATGTGGGGGCACCTTGGCTAGTGCCAGGGTGCCCACACACTAAGTAACTTAGCACCCAACCTTTACCAGGTAAAGGTTAGACATATAGGTGACTTATAAGTTACTTAAGTGCAGTGAAAAATGACTGTGAAATAACGTGGACGTTATTTCACTCAGGCTGCAGTGGCAGGCCTGTGTAAGAATTGTCAGAGCTCCCTATGGGTGGCAAAAGAAATGCTGCAGCCCATAGGGATCTCCTGGAACCCCAATACCCTGGGTACCTCAGTACCATATACTAGGGAATTATAAGGGTGTTCCAGTAAGCCAATGTAAATTGGTAAAATTGGTCACTAACCTGTTAGTGACAATTTGTAAAGAGAGAGCATAACCACTGAGGTTCTGGTTAGCAGAGCCTCAGTGAGACAGTTAGGCATCACACAGGGCACACATACCTATAGGTCACAAACTTATGAGCACTGGGGTCCTGACTAGCATGGTCCCAGTGACACATAACAAACATACTGAAAACATAGGGTTTTCACTATGAGCACTGGGCCCTGGCTAGCAGGATCCCAGTGAGACAGTGAAAACACCCTGACATACACTCACAAACAGGCCAAAAGTGGGGGTAACAAGGCTAGAAAGAGGCTACTTTCTCACCCCCCCCCAAACGAAGGACAATAAGGCTAACCTTGGCCAGTTGAGACTTTATTGTCTAAGTGGTGATAAGTAGAGAGTAGCTCTGCAATAGACTGGTTACTCCCTTTATCATCCACTATATGGTTACTTCCCTGTGGGGATGTAAACCACCCTGTTTGAAGTTTTTTAGCTAAGCAACAATGTGAAGATGTATTTTCAGAGTTTCTATCAGTAAGTTTTAGTTTAGAGCAGTGGGAATTGTCCACTGAACCTATTTGTAGTGATGGAAATGCCAGACAGGGATGCTGTCTCAGTAAAGCCATAGCTGGGCAAAAACTTTGTCCAGATGGCTGGAAGAGAGAACAGGGATGCTGTTTCTCTTGATTTGGAGCAGGGCAGGGATGCTGTCCTATGAGCTCCACACTAGGGCAGGGATGCTGTCCTAAGTGTTGTGAGGCAGTGCAGAGTTTCTGCACTAAAGTTTCTCTGGGAGGGTTGGAGGGATGCTCCATGTTAACTAAAATGGTGCTCTTTTTCTCACCAATGTTAGTTATCCCACAGAGTGGTACTTCTACCTCAGGGAGTACAGCTTTGCCAGCTGATGATTCCCTTGGAACAGGTGCCACCCCAGGAGAGGTTTCTCCCACCACAGGAATGATATCCTGATTGGCAGGGTGGTTAGAGGATACTGTGATACCCTTTGTACCTGTTGATGGAGAGGGATCCTGAGTTTTCAGGCCTTCTCTCCTTTGCTTTTTCATTTCAGTAGAAATGAGAGGGAACAATTCCTCTGGGATGCCTAGCATGGCTGCATGGGCATACAACTCTACATCAGCCCAACTTGAGGCCTCTAGGTCATTACCTAAGAGACAGTCTACAGGTAAGCTAGGTGATACCACCACCTGCTTAGGGCCAGTAACTCCACCCCAACTAAACTGAATTATAGCTAAGGGAAGAAACTTAGTGGAGTTATGGACATCAATCATTTTATACTGTTGTCCAATGATGTGTTGTTCAGGAGCCACTAGGTTTTCAGTCACCAAAGTGATACTGGCACCTGTGTCCCTGTAGGCCAAGGCCTCAACACCATTTATTGAAACTGTCTGCCTGTACTTATCCATTGTAAGTGGACAAGCAGCCAGTGTGGCAAGGCCAATGCCACTAGGTGTGACAGAAACTGTCTTGGGACTGACTACCCCAGTTTCTATGATGGACCCATAAGTGAACCCAACTACACCCTTAACTTGACTGTTGCCAGCAGTCCCACCACTAGTACCACTACTGCTAGGGGCACAAGAGCTTGATGTATTAGTGGTGGTAGGCTCAGGGGGTTTACCTGGACAGGACTTATCCCCTGGCCTATGGCCTCTGTTTTTACACACAAAGCACCAAGGCTTTTTAATGTGTGCAGGTTGAGAAGAAGAGGAAGAATTTGTTTTATCCCCACCCTCTGAAGAGTGTTTAAGATTTGAAGTGGGATCTTTGGTTTTACCCTTATCCCCATGCTTATCTTGAGATTTTTCACCATCTTTCTTCTTGCCATCCTTGTCACCACCTGTATGAACTTTTCTGTTCACTCTTGTTCTGACCCATTTGTCTGCCTTCTTTCCCAATTCTTGGGGAGAGGTCAGATCTGAGTCCACTAGATACTGGTGCAACAAATCAGACACACAATTATTAAGTATATGCTCTCTCAGGATTATGTTATACAGGCTTTCATAATCAGTAACTTTACTGCCATGTAACCACCCCTCCAAGGCCTTCACTGAATGGTCAACAAAATCAACCCAGTCTTGTGAAGACTCCTTTTTGGTCTCTCTGAACTTCATCCTGTACTGTTCAGTGGTTAAGCCATAACCATCCAGGAGTGCATTCTTAAGAACTGTAAAATTATTGGCATCACTTTCTTTCACAGTAAGGAGCCTATCCCTACCCTTTCCAATAAATGATAGCCATAGGATAGCAGCCCACTGCCTTTGAGGGACATCCTGTACAACACAGGCCCTCTCAAGTGCAGCAAACCACTTGTTAATGTCATCCCCCTCCTTATAAGGGGGAACTATCTTGTGCAGATTCCTAGAATCATGCTCTTTTTCAGGATGACTATTGGGAATACTGCTGCCACCATGGGTTTCTAAACCCAACTTCTGTCTTTCTTTCTCTACTTCTAAGGACTGTCTATCCAAATCCAGCTGTTGCTTCTTGAGCTTCAGTCTGGTTTGTTCCACTCTCAATCTATTGAGCTCCCTTTCTAACAATCTGTCATCAGGGTGGGTGGGAGGGACATGTCTAGAAACAGAAGTATGATATGAAAGGACAGAAGGAGACCTGTCCCTAACAGAAGGCACCCTAACAGCTTGGCTCACAGAAACATCACTTCTACTATGATGAGAAGGAATACTCCTACTGAGATGTGAGACCACACTATCTGTATGATGTGACTCAACATTACTTCCAACTATGCTAGGTTGTCTGCTAGGGGGCAGGCTTGGAAGTTTCCCTCCCACTTCTTTAGCTAGGGGAGCCCCAGAGTCAGAGTGGGAACCATCAGCTAACTTTTCAACAGGAGTGCCAGCTGTGGCCTTATCCTGTTCAATAAGCATATTCACTAACAGTTCTCTAGAAGGATTCTTCCTTACACTTAAACCTCTATCTATGCAGAGACTCCTTGCTTCTTTCCAGCTAAGGTTATCATAAGCAAGTTTGGACAGATCAACAGTTTGGCCTGTGCCAGACATTTTAGACAGTGTTTAAGTGACAGAAAAAGTGAAGAAAAAAGTTTTTCAGAACTTTTAGAAGACAGAAAAAAACTTTTTAAACTTTTTAAGAACTTTTTAGAAAGTTAGAGGTACTTTTCAGCACTTTAGAAAAGAAGTGAGAAAAGAAATGCTAAACTTTTTGGTTAGGTGTACATACACTGAACTTGTTTTGTATATTTTTCTCTTATGAAAAGTACAATGACAAAAGTGGTAAGTAGTTACAAAGTACTTATCCCACCGCTGCACAACCAATGTAGGAGGCTGGACTGGTTTGTAGTGAGTACCAAGGGGTACTTACACCTTGCACCAGGCCAAGGTATCCCTTTTTAGTGTATAGGGTGTCTAGCAGCTTAGGCTGATAGATAATGGTAGCTTAGCAGAGCAGCTTAGGCTGAACTAGGAGACGAGTGAAGCTCCTACAGTACCACAAGTGTCATATGCACAATATCATAAGAAAACACAATACACAGATATACTAAAAATAAAGGTACTTTATTTTTATGACAATATGCCAAAAGTATCTCAGTGAGTACCCTCAGTATGAGGATAGCAAATATACACAAGATATATGTACACAATACCAAAAATATGCAGTATAGTATTAGAAAACATTGCAATGTATAGTTACAATAGGGTGCAATGGGGACACATAGGGATAGGGGCAACACAAACCATATACTCCAAAAGTGGAATGCGAACCACGAATGGACCCCAAACCTATGTGACCTTGTAGAGGGTCGCTGGGACTGTAAGAAAACAGTGAGGGTTAGAAAAATAGCCCACCCCAAGACCCTGAAAAGTTAGTGCAAAGTGCACTAAAGTTCCCCAAAGGACAAAGAAGTCGTGATAGGGGAATTCTGCAGGAAAGACACAAACCAGCAATGCAACAATGATGGATTTCCAGTCGAGGGTACCTGTGGAACAAGGGGACCAAGTCCAAAAGTCACAAGCAAGTCGGAGATGGGCAGATGCCCAGGAAATGCCAGCTGTGGGTGCAAAGAAGCTGCTACTGGACAGTAGAAGCTGAGGATTCTGCAGGAACAACAAGGGCTAGAGACTTTCCCTTTGGAGGATGGATCCCCACCCCGTGGAGAGTTGTGCAGAAGTATTTTCCTGAAGAAAGATAGCCAACAAGCCTTGCTAGCTGCAAGTCGTGCAGTTAGCGTTTTTGGATGCTGCTGTGGCCCAGGAGGGACCAAGATGTCGCCAATTGCGTCAGGGGACAGAGGGGGCGCCCAGCAAGACAAAGAGCCCTCTCAGAAGCAGGCAGCACCCGCAGAAGTGCCAGAACAGGCACTACCAAGAGGAGTGAAACAGTGCTCACCCGAAGTTGCACAAAGGAGTCCCACGCCGCCGGAGGACAACTTAGAAAGTCGTGCAATGCAGGTTAGAGTGCCGTGGACCCAGGCTTGGCTGTGCACAAAGGATTTCCGCCGGAAGTGCACAGAAGCCGGACTAGCTGCAAAAGACGCGGTTCACCGCAATGCAGTCTGGCATGGGGAGGCAAGGACTTACCTCCACCAAACTTGGACTGAAGAGTCACTGGACTGTGGGAGTCACTTGGACGGAGTTGCTGGATTCAAGGGACCTCGCTCGTCGTGCTGAGAGGAGACCCAGGGGACCGGTGATGCAGTTCTTTGGTGCCTGCGGTTGCAGGGGGACAATTCCGTCGGCCCACGGGAGATTTCTTTGGAGCTTCTAGTGCAGAGAGGAGGCAGACTACCCCCACAGCATGCACCACCAGGAAAACAGTCGAGAAGGCGGGAGGATCAGCGTTACAGAGTTGCAGTAGTCGTCTTCGCTACTTTGTTGCAGTTTTGCAGGCTTCCAGCGCGGTCAGCAGTCGATTCCTTGGCAGAAGGTGAAGAGAGAGATGCAGAGGAACTCGGATGAGCTCTTGCATTCGTTATATAAGGAAATCCCCAAAGCAGAGACCCTAAATAGCCAGAAAAGAGGGTTTGGCTACTTAGGAGAGAAGATAGCCTAGCAACACCTGAAGGAGCCTATCAGAAGGAGTCTCTGATGTCACCTGCTGGCCCTGGCCACTCAGATCAGTCCAGTGTGCCAGCAGCACCTCTGTTTCCAAGATGGCAGAGGTCTGGAGCACACTGGAGGAGCTCTGGGCACCTCCCAGGGGAGGTGCAGGTCAGGGGAGTGGTCACTCCCCTTCCCTTTGTCCAGTTTCGCGCCAGAGCAGGGCTGAGGGGTCCCTGAACCGGTGTAGACTGGCTTATGCAGAAATGGGCACCATGTGTGCCCATGAAAGCATTTCCAGAGGCTGGGGGAGGCTACTCCTCCCCTGCCTTCACACCATTTTCCAAAGGGAGAGGGTGTAACACCCTCTCTCAGAGGAAGTCCTTTGTTCTGCCATCCTGAGCCAGGCCTGGCTGGACCCCAGGAGGGCAGAAGCCTGTCTGAGGGGTTGGCAGCAGCAGCAGCTGCAGTGAAACCCCGGGAAAGGCAGTTTGGCAGTGCCAGGGTCTGTGCTAGAGACCCGTGGGACCATGGGATTGCACCAACAATGCCAGGATGGCATAGAGGGGGCAATTCCATGATCTTAGACATGTTACATGGCCATATTCGGAGTTATCATTGTGAAGCTACACATAGGTAGGGACCTATATGTAGTGCACGCGTGTAATGGTGTCCCCGCACTCACAAAGTCCGGGGAATTGGCCCTGAACAATGTGGGGGCACCTTGGCTAGTGCCAGGGTGCCCACACACTAAGTAACTTGGCACCAAACCTTTACCAGGTAAAGGTTAGACATATAGGTGACTTATAAGTTACTTAAGTGCAGTGTAAAATGGCTGTGAAATAACGTGGACGTTATTTCACTCAGGCTGCAGTGGCAGGCCTGTGTAACAATTGTCAGAGCTCCCTATGGGTGGCAAAAGAAATGCTGCAACCCATAGGGATCTCCTGGAACCCCAATACCCTGGGTACCTCAGTACCATATACTAGGGAATTATAAGGGTGTTCCAGTAAGCCAATGTAAATTGGTAAAATTGGTCACTAGCCTGTTAGTGACAATTTGTAAAGAGAGAGCATAACCACTGAGGTTCTGGTTAGCAGAGCCTCAGTGAGACAGTTAGGCATCACACGGGGCACACATACCTATAGGTCACAAACTTATGAGCACTGGGGTCCTGACTAGCAGGGTCCCAGTGACACATAACAAACATACTGAAAACATAGGGTTTTCACTATGAGCACTGGGCCCTGGCTAGCAGGATCCCAGTGAGACAGTGAAAACACCCTGACATACACTCACAAACAGGCCAAAAGTGGGGGTAACAAGGCTAGAAAGAGGTTACTTTCTCACAGTCAGTATGCTCCTTGTGACAGATGAGGGCATGGAAGAGGAGAGAGAGCCTCTCCCTGACCTCCTCTCTGCCAAAGAAGGTGATGGGTCAGTAGAGGGTGTTAATCTCTCTGATTCCCTGACTCTAGATCAGAGGGGAGGATGCTACGAGTTGTTGGAGCAGTTCTCTTCCCTGTTCTCCCTCACTCTTGGACTCACACACTTGTGTGTCCATGACATTGACACAGGAGACAGTCCACCTGTGAAGAATAAAATTTACAGGGTGTCAGACAAAGTGAGGTCCAGTATCAAGGGTAAAGTTTCCAAGATGCTGGCTCTTGGGGTGATAGAGAAGTCCAGCAGTCCCTGGTCCAGCCCAGTGGTGTTGGTTTCCAAGGCTACTGCTCCCAGGGCCAAGCCAGAACTTAGGTTCTGCATGGACTACTGGGGTCTCAACTCTGTCACAAAGACAGATGTTCACCCCATCCCCAGAGCTGATGAGCACATAGACAGGCTCTGCGCTGCCAAGTTCCTTAGTACCTTTGACCTCACGTCACGGTACTGGCAGATCGCCTAGACTAAAGGGGCTCAATAGGGATCCGCTTTCTCCACTCCTCAGGGCCATTACCAGTTCAGGGTAATGCCCTTTTAGATTGAAAAATGTCCCCGCTACCTTCCAACGGTTGGTTAACGGGGTCATAGCTGGCAAGGGTGCCTTCTGCGAAGCCTAACTAGATGACATAGCTGTCTATAGTTCCAGCAAAGAGGCACACCTGCTCCACCTTAAGGAGGTGCTTCAGACCCTGCAACAGGCAGGCCTGACCATCAAGGCCAGTAACTGCCAGATTGGGCAGGGTTCCTTGGTGTACTTGGGACACCTAGTAGGTGGTGGCAAGGTGCAGCCCCTCCAGGCCAAGATTGAAACTATCAAGGCCTGGCAACCACCTTGAACCCAAACAGAGGTGAGAGCCTTCTTAGGCCTCACAGGATATTACCCTAGATATGTCAAGGGCTATGGAGCCATTGTGTCACCCTTGACAGAACTCACATCCAAAAAGCAACCTAGGTTGGTGAATTGGACAGAGGCTTGTCAGAAAGCCTTTGACCCCCTGAAGGAAGCCATGTGCACGGCCCCCTTGCTCAAGGCCCCTGACTACTCCCAAAAATGGATTGTGCAGACAGACACTTCAGAGCATGGCATAGGGGCTGTTCTAGCACAGCTAAATGAGGAGGGCTGAGACATACCAGTAGTCTTTATAAGCAGAAGATTATTACTACGGGAACAGAGATGGAGTGCTATTGAGAGAGAAGCATTTGCTGTCATCTAGGCACTGAAGGAGCTGAGACCATACCTGTTTGGGACTCACTTCTGGGTTCAGACAGACCACAGGCTCCTCAGATGGCTCATGCAGATGAGGGGCTAGAATCCTAAACTCTTGAGGTGGTCCATTTCCCTACAGAGGATGGCTTTTATGGTGGAGCATCGCCTGGGGATTGACCATGCCAACACTGATGGTCTCTCCAGATACTTCCACCTTAGCGATGAGAGCTCCCAGGAGGTTTGGAAGCTCCCCCACTTTCAGCTGGGGGGGGGCACATGTTAGACCTGACAGCCTTAGGATGGTCACCCCTAACTTTTTGCCTGTCTCCCTCCATTTTGGACACTGTTTTTGCTGGTTTTAGGACTCTGTGCATTTTACTACTGCTAATCAGTGCTAAAGTGCATATGCTCTCTTCCTTAAAACAGGGTGACATTGAATCATACCCAGTTGGCTTATTTAATTTACTTTAAAGTCCCTAGTAAAGTGCACTATATGTGCCCAGGGCCTTTAGATGAAATGCCACTAGTGGGCCTGCAGCACTGATTGTGCCACCCACTTAAGTAGCCCCTTAACCATGTCTCAGGCCTGCCATTGCAAGGCCTGTGTGTGCAGTTTCACTGCCAATTCGACTTGCCATTTAAAAGTACTTGCCAAGCCTAATACTCTCCTTTTTCTACATATAAGTCACCCCTAAGGTAGACCCTAGGTAACCCTTAAGGCAGGGTGCTGTGTATGCAAAAGGCAGGACGTGTAGTTTACTTTAGAACTCCTAAATTTGTTTCACACTGCTGTGAGGCCTGCTTCTTTCATAGGCTAGCAATAGGGCTACCCTCATATACTGTTTGCGTGGTAGCTTCTGATCTGAAAGGACCAACAAGGTCATATTTATTATGGCCAGAATGGTAATACAATATCTTGCTGACTGGTGAAGTTGGATTTAATATTACTACTTTAGAAATGCCACTTTTAGAAAGTGAGCATTTTTTTCTGCACTTAAATCCTTCTGTGCCTTACAATCCACTTTCGACTAGGTTTAGTTGACAGCTCCCTTGTGCATTCACTCAGACAAACCCTAAACATAGGATGATCAGTCACACTTGCATACATCTGCATATTAAATGGGTCTTCCTGGGCTGGGAGTGTGGAGGGCCTGACACTTACATGTCAAAAGACCCTGGCAGACAGGATGGAACTAAAAGGGCAACTAAAAGGGGACCTTGTGCACTTTTAAGCCACTCTTTGAAGTCTCCCCCACTTCAAAGGCACATTTGGGTATTTAAGCAGGGTCTCTGACCCTACCAACTCAGACACTTCGGGGTAGACACCTCTTCCTCACAGACACTTCCTGGAGAAGAAACCCCGAACCAGAACCTGCAACCTGCCAAGAAGAACTGCCTGGATGCCCAAAGGCTGACCTGACTGCTTTTCTGCAAAGGACTGTTGCCCTGCTGCCTTGCTGCTCTCTGGCTGTGCTGAGAAGTGCTCCTCAAGGGCATGGATAGAGCTTGCCTCCTGTTCCCTGAAGTCTCAGGACCAAAAAGACTTCATTCCTGCAAAAGAACTCCTTGTGCAGCGAAAATTGACTCACGGCCTGCAAGAAAAGACGTACAGCTTGCATCGCGGTGAGAAAATCACCACACACCGAACCAAAACGATGCAGCCCGACTTCGCAAGCAGAAGATCAACGCAGCGCCAACATTGCGACAGGAAATCCCACGCATGACCCAGCGGTGTGATGCAAAGCCGAGCCGGAACAATGCAGCCCGACTTCCTGAGTGGAATCAATGCAACGCCTGCCTTGCGGTAGAAATTTCCACGCATCGCCCACCGGATCGACACAGCCCCTTTGTCTTCATCTACAAGTGCCAGATTTCAACGCATCGTCCCCGGGGCATCCAAAAACCCTGCAACCCGAAGAGGATCCAAGTCGATGCAAAGGTCTCCCTGCGTGGAAAATAAATGAAGCATCGTCTGTGTGTGGTCGGAGAAATCGATGCATACCTCCCCATTTTCCACACATTTCCTCCTCTGTGGTCCGTTGTGAAGAATTTGAACGCAAACCAGGTACTTTGTGCTTGCAAGAGACAATTGTTGCTTTTTAAGAGATTAAAGACACTTTGGTCCTCATTATGACATTGGCGGTAAGTCCCTCTTACCGCCATGCCAACTGGCGCCAACATACCGCGACCGCGGCGGTATACCACTACCCATATTATGACCCACACATAGCAATTCATCACTATACGGATACAAACACAAGTCCGCCAGCCCAAAGGTCAGTGATAAAATGGCGTTACCAAAACCCACACCATTACGCCAACAGAACTACGCCCACAGCATTTTGACCCACAAATCACTGCGGCGGACATCCAACCGCGGTAAACCATTGGCGGTACATACCGCTGCGCCCAAAATACACATACACATACAAAACAACACCACATTGGACAATTCAATGTACACACACCTGACACTCATACACACACCACACCCACACCACTATAAAACACACACCCACACTACCCACATCCCTTTACGACTCAAAGAAATTGACAAATGAGAGAGAGAGAGAGACACCAAGATCACCCACAGAACCAGAGCCACAGAACTCTATAACCCATACACCATCCATGCACCTCACAGCACTCACCCCAACACATCACCCCACACACCCTCACACACACCACACACATTACACCCATGGCACCACAAAGACACCCCAGGTTCTCAGAGGAGGAGCTAAGGGTCATGGTGGAGGAAGTCATCTGGGTAGATTCACAACTATTCGGATCACAGGTGCAGCAGACATCCATTGCAAGGAAGATGGATTTATGGCGGAGAATCGTGGACAGGGTCAACGCCGTGGGACAGCACCCCGAACTACGGAAGACATCAGGAAGAGGTGGAACGACCTACGGGGAAGGTGCGTTCCGTGGTAATAAGACACAAGATAGCAGTACAGAGGACTGGCGGTGGACCCCCACCTCCTCCCCCACAACTAACAATATGGGAGGAGCAAGTCTTGGCAATATTGCATCCTGAGGGCCTGGCAGGAGTAGCAGGAGGACTGGACTCTGGTAAGTCAAATCTTTATTACTTTCACCCCCCTACCTGCATGCCATGACATACCCTCACCCCTATCCTCACCCCATCACCCCACCACCTCACATACACCCCATCATCACAACCCACTCATGCCAATACCCAGCACTGCATGCACCACCAATGCATGGACACCACTCACAGCCCTGCATGAACACCCATCACCACAGCATGTACACTAGAGAGAATCACCTAGCCCACAAAATAACTACTCACACAAGGTAAAGCTGACAGGGCACACACAACCAAAGAGGCCAAGACACCCATGCACAAGATATCACACGCAGAAACAAAAACACTTCATTTACATCCCCACAGGTCCCCTAGACAACGTCACCAGAGAGAAGGTGCCAGCAAAATCCAGTCCCCCCCCAGAAGAGGCCCACACTGATGACAGCAGCTCTAGACGCCTGGAAGAGGATGACCAACCTAGCCCATCATGGACCTCCGGACAGTCAGTTACCAAGCCACAGTCCCATACCACCACAGAGCCTCCCCCTCAGGAAACACCTCCACAGCACCCACCCAGCGGGCCCATCCCTCTGTCCCCAGTACACATCAATCAGCAGTGTGTCCACCACTACAGGGACCCCAGGCAACCCCACAAACACAGGACGATCAGGGACCTGGGATCAGTGGCAGTGGGCACACGGTTTAGGGGACAGAGGCACAGGACAACAGGGAAGCTGAGAGGACTGTTGTGCGACAGAGGGAGGACAGGCCCAGGGAATCGACTCTCCACAAGGCACTCACCAACATCCTGGGAGCATACCACCATTCCCATGAGACCATGGGCTAGATACTGACCAAGTTGCAGGAGATCCAGCAGCTGCAGGAGGGACAGTACCTGGGGATCAGGGAGGACCTGAGGGACATCCACACCACCCTGATCACCATTGCAGGGGTGCTGGCAGACATGGCCAACACCATGAGGGAGGCAGTGGCACACCAACGGGCCCCTGACCCTAGCCAAAACGATAACCAGCCTTCCACCTCCTCTGCCACTAGTGGACAGGAGGCTCCACCACAGGAACAACAGGCCACCAGCACCCCTCTCCCTGCAGAAGGAGAACCACCCCGCAAATGGTCCCTGCGACCCCGGCAGAAGCCAGAGAACATTGCCAAGACACCTACCAGGAAATAAGAGTCTCCTGATTGTCACGCTTGTGTCCCACTCTGTCACCCTGTCCACCTTGAACTGCCATTGCTCCCCTTCCTATGCCCCCTTGGACAATGAACCTGTGATACAAGGAGACTGGACTCTAATCTGGACTCTCCTCCACCATCACCCAAGCCCACTGAACATCCCCATTAATTTTTCAGCAATTAAATAAACACCCTTTTGAAAAAATACAAGTATGTTGTATGTCAAATGATTTAAGTATGTATTCCTTTAACAATCTGTAGACATTGCAAGTATACTGTACAGTAATGTATACGTAGGTATGACCTGTATTGTGCTGCAGTCAATACACCAAGAGCCAGAGTAGGGCACAAATATCTGTAAATAGACATGTCATGGGGTACAGTAAGTGGCCATAGTAGTGGGAACATCAGCCTGCCAGTGAAAATTTACAACACAAAACTGCAATGGAGGGTGAAGTTACAGTGTCTTACCTGTGTGTCACTGGAAGTACTGTCGAATGATAGATGCTCTGTTGTCCACATCCTCATCCTCTGTCTCCTCTTTGTCACTGTCCACAGGCTCCATCGCTGCCATACACCCATCTCCAGCCTCATCCTCATGCAGAAAATGCACCTGGCGTCTCAAGGCAAGGTTGTGCAACATGCAACATGCCACGATGATCTGGCACACCTTCTTGGGTGAGTAGCACAGGGATCCACCTGTTAGATGGAGGCACCAAAACCTGGCCTTCAGGAGGCCAAAGGTTTGCTCAATAATTCGTCTTGTTCGTCCATGTGCCTCATTGTAACGTTCCTCTGCCCTTGTCCTGGGATTCCTCACAGGGGGCATGAGCCATGAGGAGGTTGGGGTAACCAGAGTTACCTGTAAATATTGAGGGATACCTGTTAGCCACTAGCCCTTAGGGCCAACCCCACACCCATATACCAACATACATTGGGTGGGGACCATGGGCTCACCTATTAGCCACACCCTGTGCCTCTGGGGTATGAGCCATCACAATTGGAATGCTGCTTTTCCGCAGGATATAGGCATCATGCACAGACCCAGGATACTTTGCATTGACATGGGAGATGTACTGGTCCACCAGGCACACTATCTGCACATTCATGGAGTGAAAGCTCTTTTGATTTCTGAACACCTGTTCATTTCTCTAGGGGGGGGGCAAAAGCAATATGTGTACCATCAATTGCCCCATCAATGTTGGGGCTATGTCGAATTACATAGAAGTCAGCTTTCACTGTGGCCAAATCCTCCACCTGGGGGAAAACAATGTAGCTGTGCATGTGTTTCATCAGGGCAGACATCACTCTGGTCAGCACGTTTGAGAACATTCGCTGGGATATTCCTGCTGCAAAGGCCACAGTCACTTGGAAGGAGCCACTTGCCAAGAAATGGAGCATAGATAGGACTTGCAGAAGAGGGGGATCCCTGTGGGCTGACGGATAGCTGAGATCAGGTCTGGCTCCAATTGGGCACACAGCTCTTGGATTGTGGCCCTATCAAGTCTGTAGGTGAGGATAATGTGCCTGTCCTCCATTGTTGCCAAGTCCACCAGGGGCCTGTACATGGGGGATGACTCCATCTCCTATTCATCCTCAGCGGTTGTACACTAGGGGGCAAAACGATGAGCATCTGGTCAGGTTTCAACATTTCCTCAATGTACAATGCATTGCATGTTGTGACAGAAACAGTATGTTTATGTGTAGTCCCAAAATTTGCTTATGTCGGCTGTGACGCAGTTAGGTGCCATGGCCTGCCCCCCCCTGAAATGGCGGCCACCTCTCCCGTATGGAGGGGCAGGTGGGAATGAGGTAATGCCTCTGACGTTGTGCACCTTTGTGGTAGGCGGTCGAGGACCGCCGTGCAACTCATCATTGGTTATCGTAGGGCCCTATGGGTTCCATGAGCCAATGGTGATGTACGCCGGCGGTGACGGTACGCACCACCGCAGACGTCACTGCCATTTTCCATCTGTTCACTCACTTGCTACCTGACCTTCAACAGGAGAGGACCTACACTGCAAGTGCTGCTGTGACCTGTGTCTGGAAGTGGCCATGGCTCGAGTCACTGGGGAAGGGCCCCTGTCTTCACCGCTGCAGAGCTGTAGAAACTGGTGGATGGGGTCCTACCCCAGTACTGATTGCTTTATGGGCCTCCAGACCAACAGGTGAGTATACAGTGGGCACGATGCATGGGGCATGAATGCCTGGTGTGATGTGTGTGAAGACCTTCTGTAAGGAGGGGTGGTGGAGGAGTCCTGGGCAGCGTGCTGCATATATGGTGGGCCATGGGTGTAACAAGCCGGACAGTATGACTGATCCTTTTTTCCATTTTCATTTTTCTGTATGTCAGCGCCCATCAGAAAAAAGGGTATATGGCGTGCCATGGCCAAGGACGTGCGGGCCCTAGGGGTCTACTGCAGGCGGAGCACCCCCTGTCGCAAATGGTGGGAGGATCTGAGACGCTGGGCAAGGAATACGGCGGAGGCCCAGCTGGGTATGGCCTCCCAACGAGGAATTGGTGCCCATCGAACCCTGACCACCCTGATGTTCTGCATACTGGCAGTGGCCTATCCAGAGCTGGATGGGCGCTTGAGGGCATCACAGCAGCCACAAGGAGGTGAGTATAGTTTCCAAATCTGCAAATTGTGCGTGGTGCGGTGGTCTCTAGGTGGGGGATGTTGGCCTGTGGGTGCCCCTAGGCCAGCCCGGACATTGCAGGGTAGGTTCCATGTTGGGCAGGGGCTGATGCACTCCACTCCCAAACATGCTAGTGTGCATCTACTACTGGGCAGGGATCTGTGGGTCTCAGGTATGCTGTTATTGGAGTTAGGTATTACTGTCCATGGCCTGGTGACTAGCATTGTGCGTGGTAGTGCATCGCCTAGTGCGTAGGGCTGTCCCCTGTGTGTTGTGTACGCCAACAGTGGTGTTGTTGCTGGCATTGACCAAGTGTATCCTCTGTCTCTTCCCCCCACTTTTTGCTTTGTCACCCTATCCTTCTGTGCATTAGCATCATCTGGCGGAGGAGCAGAGGCACCGGCGATGGAGGGAGCTGCATCCCACATGGCCCTGGAGGCGGAATCCACCAACTGTGAGGGCACCAGTGGGACGGAGGGCGAGGGGAGCACCACGGCGGAGACAGGAGGGACAGTTCTGACAATGATACCTCCTCCGATGGAAGCGACCTGCTGGTGGTGGACATCTCAGTGGCCACCCCAACTACAGGTACAGCCACTAACCCCATACCAGCACCGCCCTCCCAGCAGCCCCTCAGCGAGTTTCCCGGGCCAGCTCACCCAGGAGGGTGGGCATCTCCTTCACCCCAGGCACCTCAGGCCATGCCCCAGTTAGCCCTGCTGCCCTGAGGGAGGAGGCTATTGACCTCCTGCGATCCATCTCTGTTGGGCAGTCAACCATAGTGAATGCCATCCAGTGTCAGGAATAAGACCATGCACGGTCCAGGTCCCGCCCGAAACTCAGCTGTGCGGTTCTGCAGCGCTTTCTACGCACCACTTGTCATCCCCTCTTGCTCCAAAGGTGGCCATCAGCATTGTCTGCCCTGTGGCAAAGCTCATAGAGCTGCAGGTTCAGGACATTAGTGGACAAGATGCACTTATCAGTGCTATTCCATGAAGAGACTACAATTCCCATGTTTTTAGAGGCAGCGGTAATCTTGGGGTGTGGCAGGCCTATAAAGCCCAGCCACACCCAAGCACATTGCTCACTATTTTGAAGACTTCGATGCAGTCAGACCTCGTGGGGGATTCTCTGAAGAAGAGCAGAGTTTCTGCATGGCAGAGGGGCATCTGATTGAAGTATCCTTGTTTCCATGGTGAATTCAAAAACGAGTAGGTCGTACTCGTAGCGGTAAGGCCTTGATGACTTCAATTTTGGAGGAAGTCATTACTTCCAGAAGTAAAGCGCCCCTTAGCACAACAAGCAAAGCGTTTTCAGTTTCCAGGTTACAGCAGCCTAGGCGCGATGATCAAAGGCGTTTTCAGTCCACAGATGTAAAGCGCTCTAGGGACCGCAGTTCAGGCGCTTCAGTCCACAGGTGTAAAGCGCTCTTGGCATGACAATTCAAGCGCTTCAGTCCACAGATGTAAAGTGCTTTTGGCACGACAATTCAGGCGCTTCAGTCCACAGATGTAAAGCGCTCCTGGCACAGCAGTTCAGGCGCTTCAGTCCACAGGTGTAAAGCTCTCTTGGCATGATAATTCAAGCGCTTCAGTCCACAGATGTAAAGCGCTCTTGGCACGACAATTCAGGTGCTTCAGTCCAAAGATGTAAAGCGCTCTTGGCACGGCAATTTAAGCGATTCAGTCCACAGATGTAAAGCGCTCTTGGCACGGCAATTCAAGCGCTTCAGTTTATAGATGAAAAGCGTTCTTGGCACGACAATTCAAGTGCTTCAGTCCACAGATGTAAAGCACTCTTGGCACGGCAATTCAAGCGCTTCAGTCCATAGGTGTAAAGCGCTCTTGGCACGGCAATTCAAGCGCTTCAGTTCACAGATGAAAAGCGCTCTTGGCACGGCAATCAAAGCGTTTCAATCCACAGGAGTAAAAAGCTTTTGGTACAACAATCAAAGTGATTCAGGCCACATGAGTAAAGCGCCCCCTTAGCATAATGAGTGTAGCGCTTTGGGCAAGACAAGTAAAAGCGCTTCCTGGTGTTATAAGTAAAGCACTTCAAGTTCAATGAGTAAAAACTTTTCGGCCTTATTATTATATGTGAAAGTATTTCTGGAGATAAGCAAATCATAGTTTTCATTGTTTTTTTTGGCCAGCATAATATGTGAAAAGCATATTTAATTCTTTGAGATTTTCTAGGTCATGATCAAAGGTTTATGTTATGAATGCATACATGTTTCAGGATTGATATTCTGAGTATAATCATAGTCCAAAGCTCTTGCCATCTCTTGGTTCTGAGGTCATAGTTTATTCTTGTTCCATGATGATCATAGTCTAAAGCTCTTGCCATCTCTTGGTTCTGAGGTCGTAGTTTATTCTTGTTCCATGATTCAAAGAAGGGGCTTTGCCCTCATTTCAAAAGGGGTCTCCATCAGATATCGGAGACGCATTTGAGTCAAGAGTCTATTGATGAGTTATATGTCTATGAATGAGGAAATGCATATTTGTTCTAACCTTTTTCTTTTCAGATCTCTCTGCCTGCTGTTCCCTACCCTAATTCCCTTCCCCCGACTGGCTTCCTCATAACTCTGCTGTAATAGCTTTCTGATTTGGTGACGCCAGAAGGTGGGCCTTTTGTTCAGCAATGTGCAGATCCCGAGGAAAGGACACTGTGACATCCAGGAGCTGTCAGGGCATTTGCAACATATGAATGCATTCCTGGAGGGCATTCACTCTGGTGTGGTGGCCCAACAGAGATCATTACAGGCTCTGGCCTCCTCCCTGATGGCAGCCATTGTCCCTGCCTCCCCCCTCCACCTTTCTCTACCCAGTCCCATTCCCCTGAACCCCAAACTATCCCAAGCACACAATCAGACCAGCATGCACCCAAGACAACAAACAGGAGTGGCTCATGCAAACACAAGCACCACACATCATCACACAGGCACTCACACAAACACCATCCAGAAGCAGACACACCAACATCCATTGCCTCCACTGTGTCCTCTTCCTCGTCCACCTCCCTCCCAGTAGCGTCTCCACTCACACCTGCATGCACTACATCCTCATCCACTACCACCATCACGCCCATCAGTACACGCCCCTCACCGGCAGTCACCACCCCCAAATCCACACACGTCCCCTGTGTCTTCTCCCACTGTGTCTGTGCCCCCTCCTCCCAAAGTACACAAATGCAAGCACTCAGACACCCAACAGCCATCACCTCACAACAGCATCCAGACCATGCACCTGCACCCAAACACAGAAGACAGACACCTCCTACAACCACTCCCTCTTCCTCCACTCCCAAACCTTCCCCCTCTCCCTGCACCAGAGTCCCTAAGAAGCTTTTCCTCTCCACCCTTGATCTCTTCCCTACCCCCCGTCCTTCAATTTGAGCCAGGCTGGGCAGAACCCAGGCCAGCACCTCAGACACCCAATCCATGGACACTGTAGTTTCGGAAGCCACTGCGGGCGTGAGAGGCTCCAAGGAGACACCCATCAGCACTGGTAGTGTGCCTGCACCAGCTGCCAAGGGCAAGGCCAAGGAACAACCACCAGCTGCCAAGAGCAAGAAGGGACCACCAGCTGCAAAGGGCAAGTAGGCACCACCAGCTGCCAAAGGCAAGGATGCACCACCAGCTGCCAAGGGCAAAAAGGCACCACCAGCTGCCAAGGGCAAGGAGGCACCACCAGCTGCCAAGGGCAAGGGCAAAGGACCTGCCCCTGTAGCCAGGAGGGACAGGAGGTCTGATGCTGTGACAGGATCTGAGCCCCCACCACCAACCATGCTGCTTCAGCCATCCAAGGCTTCAGGAGAAGGACTGGAGCCTCCCCCCACCACTGGCAGCACTGCCACCAGCACCATTGGCACCAGCAGTAGCCCCAGTGGGCAGCCGTCCGAGGCTGCATGGGAAGGGCTGGAGCCTTCCCCCACCACTGGCAGACGTCACCGCCAGCAGATTGGATGTAGCCCTGCCCCCATGGAGTGTCATGCATCCTGCCCACAGCAAATTTCATGGATCTGACACCCAGGTGAGAGACTGTGACCTTGCACCCCCATGTGCTGCATCACAGGGAACAAAGCCCCCTCCAGAACCAGTGGACGAAGGCATCCACTCACCCCCTCCTTGCCAGGATGAAGCACACTGGTCACAAGGGCCCCTCTAGAACAAATGGATGAAGACATCCTTGCCAGGATGAAGCACACTGGGCACAAGGGCCCTTCCAGAACCACCAGTGGAGAAGCCATCTACTTGAGAGACTGTGGCCTTGCACTCCCCCAGGACCAAGCAGTGGGCAAGCCACCCACTTGAGATACTATGGCCTTGTATTCCCCAGGACCAGGCAGTGAGCAAACTATCCACTTGAGAGAATGTGGCCTTGCACTCCCCAGGACCAAGCAGTGGGAAAACCACCCACTTGAGAGACTGTGGCCTTGCACTCCCCAGGACCAAGCAGTGGGAAAACCACCCACTAGAGAGAAAGTGGCCTTGCACTCCCCAGGACCAAGCAGTGGGCAAACCACCCACTTGAGAGACTGTGGCCTTGTACTCCGCAGGACCAGGCAGTAGGCAAACCACCCACTTGAGAGACTGTGGCTTTGCACTCCCCAGGACATCGCAGAGGGCATGTAGCCCCCTCCAGGAGCAGTGGCGCTGTACCATCCTCCGGCTGAGGTGCCCCCCCACCCCCTTCCCCCTGAGGTGCCTGTGTATTTTTTGACCTGATGCCCCAGCAGTGTTCTCTCCGTATTGAGGCAGGAGTCAAGTGGGGCCTTGGCCTATGAGATAAGGTCCTGTGGCCCATGGACATTATGGACTGGGCAGTGTCCCTTCATTTGTATATCTGTAAATACTGTTTTGATTTTTGAGGACGTATTTCTAATATTTTATCTTATTACACTCACTTTCTTCAAATCATTTTGTTCTTATTATTCCTGAAGGGTACGGGGTGAATATGTACTGTCACTGCATCTGTTTGTGTGTATGGTGTTGGTTGTGAGGGTGCTGCGTGTTGTGTGTGTGTGTCACTCTCTTTTTCCTCCCCCTTCCCCTGTGTGCTAGGCGGCAGTACTCACCGTGGTCGTCGTCGCCGGCGTTGGTATTCAAGGTGTAGGAGGAGGTAGGCCTGTATGGGGAACTCCTGCAGTTCGTGCTCCATGGCGTCGTGATTCTTCCTTGATTCTCCATAGGTGAGTCCTTTGCCTTCTGTGTACTGTTTCCGCCGTGCTTTTGATGGCGGTACATTGTCTTCTGCCTTGCTGTTGGCGGTTACCAACGCGGTGCTTGTTGCTACCACAGTGGTGGTCGGTGTGTTAAAGTGGCTGTCTGTGTTGCAGTTTCCGCCATGGTCAAAATTCAATTTTTTTTACTACCGGCCTGTTGAAGGTATTACTGCTGCTTTATCACCGACCGCCAGGGTTGTAATGAGGGCTTTTATGTTATTTTTACAGTGATATTTCAACATATACTTATTGCATCTTAGTCGTTTTGACCTGCATCTTATCAGATAAATATTATATATTTTTCCAAACAGTGAGTGGTGTATTTACGTGGTGTTCTACTGTGTTATTGCATGATTTATTGCACAAATACTTTACACATTGTCTCCTAAGTTAAGCCTAACTGCCAAACTACTAGAGGTTGGGCACAGGATGATTTGGATTGTGTGTGACTTACCCTGACTAGAGTGAGGGTCCTTGCTTGGACATCGGGTAACGAGACTGCCAACCAAAGACCCCATTTGTAACAGCAATGATGCACTATTCATGGTTACTCCAAGAGAATGTAATGCTAATCCTGGACTGTACATAGGGGCCCATTGTGACCAGTGGCATGTCCGCTTTTAATTCCAGCTCTGAGCTGGCATTAAAAGTAGGAAAAATAAAAGAGGCAGCTGAATCTCTTAGACTGCAGTGTGCCATTTTGGCAGTCACCCTACCGGGATAATGCCACCCTTATATACATCACGTCAGGCACAGGCCTAATGTAGGGCAAGGGGTAACAAAGTGGCATAATACAGGCAGTGCACCACTTTGTTTCTATTCTGACCATTTGGCCCTGACGTGCCTTATTAGTGTCATATTGCTTATCACACTAATGCGGCGCAAAGAGGCCCTAGACCCTCTTACATCTTGGCCCTAGTGAACAACTTTGGGGAGCCATTATCCCTGTGACATGTACAAATTACTGTAGATGCTTGCGAGGCAGATTTGTATGGACTTGGGTCTTGCCCTTGTTGCTGGCTTACAGGATAACATCATGTGTCATCAGAAAATGCTGTTTACAATGCATGCTTGTTCTTCCTTTACCCAATGCATTTACTGATGACGTTCTCCTCATCTTTTAGCTGCCACAAAGACTCCACCCAAGAAACAGAGATTCACAAAATGTGTAAAATGAATCTGGCACATTTGCAAGGTCCAGGCTGGCTACAGGAAGATGACAAGTAGGTACTGCGTGGAAAAGTCATCCGGGGCATGGAAGACCTACTCTAATGTTGGACCAGCTCAACAACCTGCAACCACCTCTAAAGGAGTGTCCTCAGTACCCAGAGTCTGTGGTGCTACTGCAGGTCTGGCACCACAACAACCACCACCATCTGCCACTAGGTACAGCTTTGAGGCAGAAATGTGTAAAGACCTGGCCGAGGTTAAGGCTAGGTTGGCCAGACTTGAGACAGACAATGCCAGAAATGATAAATTACTAACATATATCAAGAGGAAGATGAAGAAGCTGTAGGTGTGGCCACCTACCACTTCCCTGGACCTTCCCTTCCCCAGTGTGCATTGTTTAACATTTTCGTGGATTTTTGAGGGTTAGACATAGGTTAGGTAGGATAGAGTAGGTTAGTTGTAGGATATAGTTAGTGCAGTTTGGGGGTGGGATTTAGGTATTGTTTTTGTTTGGGGGTAGTTGGGTAGGGAGTTATGTTTAGGGGTATTTGTACAAAAAACATTTAAAAAAATATAAAAAATATATCTTTGTTTAGAACATAGGATTAGTTAGCATATCTGTAGCTTTAGTTCATGTTGTCCTAAACGTCTTTTGTCTCATAAGGGGGTGGAAGGGCAATGTTTATTGAGTGGCGTTCTGTGTATAAGTTAAGTTTAGAATAGGATAGATAGCTGTAGGGTTAAGTTAAAATAAGTTAGTATAGGTCAGTTTGGTGTAGGTTAGTGATTAGGTTAGATTTTTAATAGGTTATGTTTTTAGGTACCAATAAATCCTGTTACTTTTTTTGGACAATTAGGTGACCATGATGACTGACTGGGTGTTTTCATGTCTGCACTGGCCAAGCTGGGAAAATGCCTTAGAGTATGCATTCAGTATAAATTCACATGTATGACTATGTGTATCTCCAATGACAAAGGAGCTGTCTGATTGGCAGCGCTATGACATCAGCTACTCAAGACAGTTTTCAGTCAAGTTCCTGACACTCTGATTGTGTATGGATACAATATCTTTGACATGTAAGTGATGCAACATCAATTGTCACTGCTAAGGTCTGTCACAATTATTTTAGAAATGTTTTGCACATTAAACTCCACCTTATTTGGGGTGTGGATACTGGCACACTGACAGCTGGCTGTCACAGTCTTAAATATGCTCTTCAGTTCCCTCACATATTTGTTGTATTGGTACATTCATCAGGGAAATTCCCTGACACTTGAGTTCTGAACCATTCATGCCATATGTCAACTTGCATGGATATATGTTCAAGACATGCTTGGGAGACTGTTTAAGGTGTTTGTAGTCCACAATACTATCAGTCACCTTTATCATGTTTGACTCCTAGTGTGTGCCTTTGTGTTTGACAGTAAGCCACAAATGTCATTTGGTTCTGTTCTCATTGACATTGCTTCACACAATGCAGACATTTATATGAGTTAATTAAACACTGAAAAAGTGCATGATATATGTAATTATTAGGGCTGGGTGAAAAACTCCACTCAGCTAGCAGAGTTTGCGGAATTCAGCACCTCCGCTTTCTGCGGAGAACACGAAGTTCCTGATAGACTCCGCACTCTGCAATGTAGCAGAGTTTTTTTTCAGATTTTTCCCCATTGGGACGCGCTTTCTGTCATTTTGCGCACAAGAGATGTGAGACGAAAGATTTCCACTCTCTCGCAATCACAAAAGAGATTTTGTACCTGCTCGCCAGAGTTAGCGACACGCTAGCGACTTCTGGCACATCTTTTTTGATGTAGGTGAGCGCGAGTGAGCACAATCGACTGCTGCTGCTACCTGGCAAAGCTGAAGCAACTAAAATCTACAACTTTGAATGAAAAATCTTCTCTAATTGATCATTTGCGTTGATATTGCTGTGCATGGAGTAAACTTTTTTCCCAACAACAGGAAGTGCTCCAGAGACTCCAACTTCCTGTTCCTGTCCAGCAGGCTCCTCCCATTGCTTTGTCCATCTCCTGGCCACCTTTAACATGGATGTCTAGCTGGAAGGATCACTTTTTTTGTCTCCTGGATATATCACTGGATTTAATGACAGTTGTATTTGAGTTTTCACAAGTACGTTAAAAAACACCTGCATAAGGGTGTTGTACAACTTGTTTGTTTGATAGGGGGCATGCCCCAGGATTTATCTGTACTTTTATTTGTTTTTTACAATTTATGTTGGTGGCTTGTATTTGTGGCCTAGTTATTTTACTTGTCATTTTTGCTTGAGAAAGGAAAAATGTTTAACAGTGCACTACATTTGCTCCATGTTCTGTTTTATAAATTTGCAATATTCATTAAATTGAATGTTAATGTAAAGTGGCTTGGCCTGATAATGTAATAGGCCTTCCAGGTGTAGGCCCAGTATTAGTCATGGGTGCATGATGAAAAACAACTGTTTGTGGTGTCTTTGGAACTGAAACACCATGGATGGTATTGGATTAAAGATAACAAAATGTTGTTTGGCAGTATGTCCCATTTTTTTCTGCAAACAGTGAATGTGGGTTATATAGTACTTGATGCCTTTCTATGATGTGTGTTGTTGTTGTAGCCCCTTTAATTTAAGTTTTTGGAATTACTAATACTGACAATGCGTTTTTTTCTCCAGCACCAATGCCTTCTTTGTCTGGCCAGTGCGTGAGAGTGTTTTTCATAAGCCACCATGTATTTGATTTATCCTGCTTGTTGGTTGATGTGGCTGGTGGCCATTTTGGTTTGGCAGCCAGCAGTCCTGCATGTGTTCTTCTTTGTTGTGGTGGCCATGCCTTCTTGCTGGTTGTTGTTTGACCATGTGGTTGGTGGCCATTTTGTGTAGGCAGCCAGTGTACTTTAGGCCTGCATATGTTCTTCTTTGTTGTGGTTGCCATGCCTCCTTGCTGGTTGTTGTTTGACCTTGTGACTGGTGGCCATTTTGTGTGGGCAGCCAGTGTGCTTTTAGGCTGCATGTGTTGTTCTTTGTTGTGGTGGACAAGCCTCTTTGCTGGTTGTTGTTTCACCATGTGGCTGACGGCCATTTTGTATGGGCAGCCAGTGTGCTTTAGGCCTCTACGTGTTCTTCTTTGTTGTGGTGGCCATGCCTCCTTGCTGGTTGTTATTTGATCATGTGGCTGGCGGCCATATTATGTTTTGTTTATTCAGGCCTAGTAGGTCAATGATGCTTATTACTAAATGTAGTGTATGAGCAGTTTTTTATATGTATATACTTTTTTTGCATTTTTCACTGCCAACACTACTTGCCTCCCAAATCCCTGTGGTTTTTCATGTTTGTCCCCTGCCCCTAGTGCATCAGAAATTGCAATCTATTTTAAATGTTTTTTATCCTTTTTTTCTATTTCTTTTACAACCTTAGTTTTATTAAATTTTATAATATCAGTTTATTATTATTAATAATAATATTTTATTTTTTCTATACTTATTTTCTTGCTTTTCAATTTTTTTACATCATTTTTCTTTCCAATTTTTCCCATTAGCCTCATGTCTGCCATAGGCGTACAGTTGCACTACATTTCATAACATTGCTTTATTCAGGATTATTATTATTCCATTTGTCACCAGCACCTCCCTGATTGCCACATGCCAACTTGATGAAGACAGATAAAGCTAAAAGTATGTTGTAGCTGTTGCTCTTTCTTATCCTTCATGACTTACATGCTAATGAAAGTTAATGTTGGTGCATTGTTTTTACAAATGGATACACTGTATTTCATAATTATTTATATGTTTATTTAAGTAACCATTCTATGATACTGTTTGTTTCTACTACTAATGCAACTGCAACAACAATGCTACGTTTCACTGTTCCTTCTTGCATGTTTGCTTTTAGGTCACAAAGAGACATCATCCACAGTACTGCCAGACAGAAGGCCTGTGCTCAATGTGACACACGACCACACTGACAACCACACGGACATCTCTTCAGCTGCTGAAGCTAAGTGCTACTGCCAACTGACAGCTTCAAGATGGCCTCAATGTAAGCTGCTACCAAGAAAGTGGGCAGTGATAAGAAGGAGCTTCCCACCACTGGTATGTTGCCCCAGACCTTTTTTGGGCAAAGAAGTGTGCCTGCCGCATCAGCCTCTGCGGAGCAAGCTGGGAGCACCACTCCTGCATCAGCGGCCCCATTCCAAAGTAGGCCCAAGCACATGTCTGGCTCATAGACAGCCTCTCCAATAACAGGAACGCAGACGAGCTGTGATGTTGAATTAGACTTATCTCTTTCTCAAAGCAGTACTCAATCGTTGCCAGAAACTCAGGCCGGAGAGCAACAACAGCAGCAGCCAAAAATAGCAGTTCCTCACGCAGTAGGAGGCCATCAGGGTGTTGAGCTTCATGCAGAGGAAGCTGAAGAATCCCCTCTTTCACAAGATCCACTATCTTCCAGATCCCCACCATCTTCTTTCTCAAACCCCCCTTTTGATGAACAAGACCCCACTTGGATGCCACCTCAGTCTGAGACACGCCAGGAGAGGCAAGGAGTGAAAAGAAAGGTTCCTGAAAGCCTTAGAGTTATAAATGAAGAAGAGGAGGATGATGAGTATGCTGATGAGCCAGTCATCACGGATGTTAGCCCAGCCCCAGTGGGATCAAACATTAAGCCATCTTCTTAATCTGCTCTGAGAGATGTGGCAGCAATACCACCAACTCTACCAGCTTCCATATTTACAAGGCCCCAGGTGCCACCTACATCCACACCCACCTCAGTAGAAGAAGGCACTGCAAAGAGACAAACATCATCAAAACAACATCCACCTACCACCACTTCTTCAGACATTGGCAGTGGTATCAGTGTTAGAAAGTTGACCTCCCCAGTCTGGGACTTCTTTACGGTTAGTGAAAAGGAACGAAACATTGCCATATGCTCCATTTGCCGAACAAGTGTTAGCCGGGGTAAGCTTGGTACAAACTATGGAACCGGAGGCCAAACAACCCATTTGAGAAAACACCACGCAATCCGCTGGGAGGTGCAACTAAGCAGCCAAAAGGAAAAGCCTGCAAGTGGTGTTAGTGAAGGTGTTGAAAGCAGGAAACCTGATCCGATCATGGTAGATGGTGAAGAAGATAAAAATGTTGTTACACAAATCAGCCCTGTCCCCAGCAGTGCAGTAGTATCGTCACACACATTAGCAACATTGCAATGGCACAGGAAGACATACATTCAGGTCGAAACACCAAGGCAACCTTCTAAGTTGCCTGCATTAGTGACACCAGCAAAAAAATGAATCTATGTTTAGGCAGGAGGGGCAGTAGCGACCACCTAACGGCACATTTGTACAATGGGAAGCTGGCTAAAATGTTAGTGCTGGACCTCCTCCCTTTTTCTTTTGTGGAAGGAGGGGGTTTTCTAGAGTTTGTGGTGGCTATCTGCTCAAAATGGAAGGTTCCCAGCCACAGATATTTTGCTTTTTAGCAGAGTGCTGTCCAGACAATCCACCTGACAATAGACATGTGGACCAATTACCAAGCCACTAATTACATGTGCATCACTGCACACTGGATCTCTTTTGTGGGGTTTAGAGACATGATATCTGCAGTTGTTGACACAGCTGAAATTTGTAATGGTGCTCGGAAGCTGTAAACATCTTGGATGACATTAAAAACAAGGTCTTTGAATGGCTGCACATCAGAGGGCTTAACGTTGGATTTCTTGGCACAGACAATGGCAGTAATGTATTTAAGGCCATGTCAGATGGTGGCTATTTCAAGGTGTTTGGTGCTCTGCATGAACATCATTGTACAGGAATTCCTCAAAAAAGAACCTTGAGTTACTAACTTACTGTCCACATGCTGAAGAATCTGCACTCATTTTAGCCATTCTTTTAAAGCCCGCAAGCTTTTGAGGATTATCCAGCTTGATAATAGAATGCCAGTTAAAGCCCTCATAGAGGAGGTGTCAACACGCTGGAATTCTACTTATTACATGGTACAACATCTGTTTGAGCAGTACAGACCGATCAATGAATATGTCATGCAAAGAGGGAATGCAACTGTGAAAGGCCTGATGATTGAGATGGACCAATGGGGCCTGGTCAAATGCAAGACAGAGATGCTGCTTCCCTTTGAAATTTTTACATGGGAAGTCAGCAAGGAGAACTGTACCATGGGTCAAGCTATCCCATTGGTTCATATGCTGCAGAAACAGCTAAAGGAGGTGTCTGAAATGTACGCAGGGGAGGATGAAAAAACAGATGCGCAGGAGTTGGTGGAGAGACTAATCTTTCGCATATCCGTTAATACAAGGCTTCAAAGAGACATAGGGGGTCATTCCAACCCTGGCGGTCGGTGTTAAAGTGGCGGCAAAACCGCCAACAGGCTGGCGGGAAAACAAATGGAATTCCGACCCTGGCGGAAATCGCCAACAGAGACCGCCACATCAACACACCGCCCGCCACAGCGGTACAAATAAACAGCGCGGCGGTCACTGCCAACAGACAGGCGGGAGACAATGTACCGCCCACTGTATCACAACCTACCAATCCGCCACCTTTTCCGATAAAAACACGGCGGAAACAGCCATTTCGAAGGGTAAACGCTCACCTCCATACACCCCAGGAGGAATCAGGACAGCATGGAACCCGAACTCCACATACTCCCAGCGATAGTTCTCCTGTTCCTCTACCAGGAGCACGAACGCCGGCGCAGAAGACAACGGTGAGTACTGCACCTACGACACAGGGGAGGGTCGAGGGGAAAATATTACGGGTACACACATACGCGACACACCCACCCTCACCCTCACCCACTCCAACACACACATCAATGCATAGCAACACATCAGAGTGACACCCCCCAAACCCCCCGGAAGAATGCAAATATAAAAGGAAATGATTCTAAACATTGGAATATATTGTATTACTGCCAAAAAAATATATACACATCAAAAACTCTTATATACATAAATGTACAAGTCCGAGCATTGTAGCAGGCATTGTTCGTGGACCACTGGACCCAAATCACATGGGCAAAGCCCACACAGGATACCTAACTCCAACGGAGAGAACACTGCAGGGGCATCAGATAGCAAAACTACAGGCACCTCAGGGGGAAGGGAAGGGGGGGCACCTCAGCCAGATGAGTGCATGACGCCAGATCCACGAGGGGCCTCCATGGCCACTGTTCAATCCTGGGGAGTGCAAAGCCACAGTCTCTCAAGTCCAGACAGTGGGTGGGCTGCCCACTGTTACATCCTGGGGAGTGCAAAGCCACAGTCTCACAAGTCCAGACAGTGGGTGGGCTGCCCACTGTGACATCCTGGGGAGTGCAAAGCCACAGTCTCACAAGTCCAGACAGTGGGTGGGCTGCCCACTGTTACATCCTGGGGAGTGCAAAGCCACAGTCTCTCAAGTGGATAACAATCTCCACTGTTTCTGGAGGGGGCCTGGTGCCCAGAGTGCCTCGTGCAGCCCTGCCCGACACAGATGCGGGCCAGCCCCTGCCGCTCATGGGCCAGCGGTGCTTGAGATGAAGGGCCCAGTGCAGCGGTGCTTGAGACGGTGGTGCCCAGTGCAGCGGTGCCTGAGATGGAGTGCCCAGTTCAGCGGTGCTTGTGACGGCGGTGCCCAGTGCAGCGGTGCTTGAGATGGAGTGCCTAGTGCAGCGGTGCTTGCGATGAAGGGCCCAGTTCAGCGGTGCTTGAGACGGCGGTGCCCAGTGCAGCGGTGCTTGAGACGACGGTGCCCAGTGCAGCGGTGATTGAGATGGAGTGCCCAGTTCAGCAGTGCTTGTGACGGCGGTGCCCAGTTCAGCGGTGCTTGAGATGAAGGTCCCAGTGCAGCGGTGCTTGAGATGAAGGGCCCAGTGCAGCGGTGCTTGAGATGAAGGGCCCAGTTCAGCGGTACTTGAGACAGCGGTGCCCAGTGCAGCGGTGCTTGAGACGGCGGTGCCCAGTGCAGCGGTGCTTGAGATGGAGTGCCCAGTGCAGCGGTGCTTGAGACGGCAGTGCCCAGTGCAGCGGTGCTTGAGATGGAGTGCCCAGTTCAGCGGTGCTTGAGACGGCGGTGCCCAGTGCAGCGGTGCTTGAGATGGAGTGCCCAGTTCAGCGGTGCTTGAGACGGCGGTGCCCAGTGCAGCGGTGCTTGAGATGGAGTGCCCAGTTCAGCGGTACTTGAGACGGCGGTGCTCAGTGCAGCGGTATTTGAGATGAAGGGCCTAGTTCAGCGGTACTTGATACGGCGGTGCCCAGTGCAGCGGTACTTGATACGGCAGTGCCCAGTGCTGCGGTGCTTGTGACGGCGGTGCCCATTTCAGCGGTGCTTGAGATGAAGGGCCCAGTTCAGCGGTTCCGGCCATGGCGGGGAGGCCATTTGCCACCTGTCCTGTGGCTGGCGGGGCCCTCCTGGCCATCTGTCCTGTGGCTTGCGGGGCCCTCCTGGGCAGCTGTGCCGGGCCTGTTGGTGGCCTCCTGCCCACCTGGGATGGGGCTGGCGGGGCCCTCCTGGCCAGCTGGGCTGATGGCGGTGTTGTCGGGCGTGCTGCCCTTCCCAGCCTTCCCTGATCACCTGTGGCCCTTCCCCACCTTGGGCGGTGTGCCAGCTGTCTCTACACTTCCTGCCGGAGCCATGGTAGGGGTTTTAGTCCCTGGTGTTTTCACCCTCTCGCGCCGGCCACTGCCTATCTTGGGATGTTTCTCCGGGGGTGGGCTGCCCGTGCCTTGGCTTCGCACCAAACTGGCTGCCCTGGAGGGTGGGGCACTCCACAGTCCATGGCAGACTGTGATGACAGGGGCCGGTTTTGTTGTGGCTGAGGTGCTGACTGTAGTCCTATGACATGGACGGGGTGGGGGAGTTGGTGGAAAGAGGTTGAGTTTAGACAGGAAAAGCTTTTTAGGAGCAGTGGGATGGGTAGGTGTAGTGGGTATGGGAGTGGAGGAAGAGGTTGTGGTTGTAGGAGTTGTAAGTCTGGTGTCTTTGGGTGCAGGTGCTTGGGCTGGAGGCTGTTGTGAGGTGGATGGCTGTTGGGTGGGTGGCTGCCTGCGATTGTGTATCTTGGAAGAGGGGGTCACAGACACACTGGGAGAGGACACAGGGGATGTGTAAATGGCAGTGGGGGTGGTGACTGCACGTGTGCGGGGGGTTCTGGTGTGTGTGCTGCTGAGGGACGTAGTGGCTGAAGATGTTGTGCATGCAGGTGTGAGTGGAGACGTGACAGGGAGGGAGGAGGGAGACGAGGAGGAGGGGGAGACAGTGGAGGCAGTGGGTGTTGGTATGTCTGTATGTGGATGTTGCTTGTGTGAATGCCTGTGTGATGTGTGGTGCTTATGTCTGGCTGAGCTTCCCTTGGGTGTTGAGGTGTGTGCAGGCTGGTCTGATGGTGTGTCTGGGATAGGCAGAGGTACAGGTGATAGGGTATGGGTGGAGGAAGTTGGAGGGGGGAGGCTAGAGACAGGGACAATGGCTGCCATCAGTGCTGAGGCCAGAGTCTGGAACGATCGCTGAAGGGAAGCCTTACCAGAATGAATGCCCTCCAGGTATGCATTACTCTGGTGCATCTCCCTTTCTACACCCTGGATGGCATTCAAAATGGTAGACTGCCCAACAGTGAGCGTCCTCAGGAGGTCAATGGCCTCCTCACTGAGGGCAGCAGGGGTGACTGGGGCAGGGCCTGAGGTGCCTGGGGTGAAGGAGATGCCCACCTTCCTGGGTGAGCGGGCACGGGCCAAACGCTGAGGGGCTGCTGGGAGGGCGGTGCTGGTGCGGTGGGTGGCGGCTGTACCTGTTGTTGCGGGGGGCACAGATGTTGCCGCCACCACAAGGGAGCTCCCTTCAGAGGACGAGTCGGTGTCACTGATGTCTGCCCGAGTCCCCGCTGTGGAGCTCCCCTCGCCCTCCGTCCCACTGGTGAATTCGGAGTCCGTTGCGTGGCCCTCCATGGCCATGTGGGATGCAGCTCCCTCGTGATCCGATGCCACTTCTCCTCCGCCTGATGATGCTAATGCACACATGAACAGGAAGACCACAAAAAAGGGGGGGGGGAGAATAAAGACATGTTGAGTGCATGCATTGGCGACACCGCTGGCGGACAGGACAGACACAGAAGCCCCCTGCACTACGCCGCGCACTTGGGCTCGACTACTCAATCCGTGGGACATGGCCTACAAGCCTATGGACGACATCTGCACACATAGATGACACAGGGCCATGAATAGCTGTACTTGGCACCCTACAGAGGTGGGGGGCGGGGGCACAGGGCCATGCCTTACGGAGGGGCCTAGCCTACAGAAATCGCCCTGGCCTAGGGATACCCACAGCCCTCATCCCCCACCCAGACACCTCCACTGCGCGCAAAGTCAACAGAATGAGAGTGTACTCACCCCCTTGAGTCTGCTGTGATGTCCTCACGCGCCCATCCAAATCGGGGTAGGCCACCGCCAGGATCCGGGACATCAGGGGGGTCAAAGTCCGACTGGCACGCCTCCCACGTTGGGAGGCCATCCCCAGCTGAGCCTCCGCCGTCTTCCTGCTCCAGCGGCAGATGTCCACCCATCTCTTCCGGCAGTGGGTGCCCCGTCTGTGGTGGACCCCCAGGGTCCGGACGTCCTTGGCGATGGCACGCCAAATATCGATCTTCTGGTGGGCGCTGACCTATGTGAAATGTACAGGGGGAGAAGAATAGTCATCACCTTCTGCACCCTCAATGTGACTGGCCCCCCATCCCTACCCTTGCCATGTGGCACATGCTCTCACCGTCGTTTGATGCATGCCTCAATCGCTCCCCTCCCCACCATCTTTCATCCTCCCCACTCAACACAGGCATAGCCCATAAAGCATGCTCCCAGTGTATTAACCTGTTTGTCTGGAGGACCGTAAAGTAGCGCGTACTGGGGGAGGACCCCATCCACAAGTTTATCCAACTCCTGAGCAGTGAAGGCAGGGGCCCTTTCCCCAGTCGCATGAGCCATTGTCTCTTCCAGACCGAGGTCACAGCAGCACTTGCAGTGTAGGTCCTCTCCTGTCGAAGATCAGGTATCGAGTGATTAAGCAGATAGAAAATGGCGGTCACGCCCACGGCGGTGCGTCCCGCGGCGGTGCGTACCGCGACCGCCAGCGCACATCGTCATTGGCTCCTGAGACCCATAGGGTTCAATGTTAACCAATGCTGCTTTGCGCCGCGGTCTTCGACCGCCTACCGCCACAGTGTGCCACGCCAGCGCATTTACCTCACATCCCATTGTCGTACTTCACAGGTCAGGCAGCCACCATTTCAGGGGCCCACATGGCTTAATTTTTACTGCGTCACACATACCCAGGCCTTGCATCAACACCCATACAAACCATTCAATGGATTGAGAATCGTGTTATGTGCAAGCTGTGGTTACGTACCTGTGGGTTGATTGACTCTGTGCTCGCTGTTGTCCTTCATAGGCACCGTCCGCTGGCACATGCGAGGAGATGGAGGAATCCTCCGGTGTACAGACCGCTGGTGGACCTGTCGACAATGGAGGAAAGACATGTCATACTGACATACAGGCTTGACCGAGCCACTATTCATGAACTGTGTGCCCAGCTGGAGCCAGACCTGATGTCACCAATCCGCCAACCCACAGGGATCCCCCCTCTAGTGCAGGTGCTGTCAGTGCTCCATTTCCTAGCAAGTGGGTCATTTCAAACAACAGTGGCCATATCATCAGGGATGTCCCAGCCTATGTTTTCCAAGGTGTTGTCCAGAGTGTTGTCTGCCCTGCTGAAACACATGCACAGCTACATCGTTTTCCCTGAGGTGGGGGATTTGCCTACAGTGAAGGGTGATTTCTATGCCCTTGGACATATCCCCAACATCATAGGTGCCATTGATGGGACCCATGTGGCTTTGGTTCCCCCCCACAGGAGTGAACAGGTGTACAGAAACAGGAAGAGTTATCATTCGATGAATGTGCAGATGGTGTGTTTGGCAGACCAGTACATCTCCCATGTTAATGCCAAGTTCCCTGGCTCAGTGCATGACGCGTACATCATGCGGAATAGCAGCATCCCTTACGTGATGGCTCAACTCCAGAGGCACCGTGTGTGGCTAATTGGTTACTCTGGTTACCCCAACCTGTCATGGCTACTGACCCCAGTGAGGAATCCCAGGACAAAGGCAGAGGAACGGTACAATGAGGCCCATGGGCGAACTAGGAGGGTGATCGAGCGGACCTTCGGCCTCCTTTTTCCGCTGCCTCCATATGACAGGTGGATCCCTATTCTACTCACCAAAGAAGGTGTGCCAGATCATCGTGGCCTGCTGTATGCTTCACAACCTGGCTTTGCGACGACAGGTGCCTTTTCTGCAGGAGGATGGTCCAGATGGTGCTGTTGTAGCAGCTGTGGAGGCTGTGGAGAGTGAAGACGAGGAAGCCGAAGAAGACGACATAGACAACAGGAACACAGTAATACAGCAGTATTTCCAATGACACACAGGTAAGAATACACACCGGCATATTACATATACTTAAACACTACTACCTCTCTACTGTCTGTCCTTTTCACCCAGTGTATGGTAACTGAGTTGTGACTTTCCCTTCCGATTTCAGAGATGTGGGCCCCACTGTGTGACATCTGCTTTGTTTCCCCATGGACTACAGCTGTGTGACATTGGTATGTTGGCATCACAATGTAAATAAGCATTTTGGCACGGTAATGGCTAATACATTTGTTCAAAATCACAGCCAGACTCCTGATTGTTTTGAGCAATAACTGTGTTTCTTACAGTGCTCTATATTGGTGGGTGGTTGCAAATCGAGGGGTGATGGTGGAGGAATGTCCATGGCAGAGTCCAGACTATTTGTATCACAGGTGCATTGTCCAAATGCCTGTGGAAAGTGGAGCAGGGGCAGTTTAAGGATGGACAGGGTGACAATGTGGGACAGTGGGATAACAATCAGGGAGGTATCCTTTCCTGGCGGGGGTCTTGGCATCTTACTCTGTCTTCTTCCTGGATCTCAGGGACCACTTGCGGGGTGGTTCTCCTTCTGCAGGGGGTGGGGTGCTGGTGGCCTGTTGGTCCTGTGCTGGGGCCTCCTGTCCACTAGCGCCGGCAGAGGTGGTAGCAGTTCTTGGTCCATGCTAGTGTCAGGGGCCCTTTGTGGTGCCACAGTGTCCCGCAATATGGTGACTACCAGATTCAGAGCCTCTACAATGGTGCCCAGGGCAGAACTGATGGTTCGTAGTTCCTCCCTGAACCCCAAATACTGTTCCTCCTGCAGGAGCTGGATCTCCTGAAACCTGGCCAGTACTGTCGCCATCGTCTCCTGGGAATGATGGTAGGCTCCCATGATGGAGGAGAGGGCCTCGTGGAGAGTGGGCTCCCTGGGCCTGCCCCCCCTCTGTCGCACAGCAGCCCTCCCAGTTCCCCTGTTTCTTTGGGCCTCTGCACCCATGGACCGTGTGCCGACTACCACTGCCCCCAGGTCCCTGTTGTTGTTGGGGTGGTGGGTTAACCTGGGTGCCCTGTAGTGGTGGACACACCGCTGATTGACGTGTCCTGAGGACAGAGGGATGGGCCCGCTGGGTGGGTGCTGTGCTGGTGTTCCCAGAGGGAGGAAGGTCTGCTGTGGCCTGTGGCTGTCTGAGGGGAACCGACTGTCCCGAGGTCCCCGATGGGCCGGGCTGGTCATCTAGATCCAGGTCGACAGAGGTGCTGTCATCACTGTGGGCCTCTTCTGGGGGTGGAGTGGACATTTGTGGACCCTCCTGCGCGGTGACGTGGCGTTCGGGTCCTGCAGGGGTATAAAATCATGATTATTGCATCTGTGTGTGCCATAGTGTGCAATGGGTGGGTGCCCGTGTACCCCAGTGCTTGCATTCCTGTGTGGGGGCTTTTGTGACGGTGGTTTGGGGGTGGATGGGGATGTGCAGTGGGCATGCTTTGGTGATGGGTGTCCTAGCTTTGTAGTCGCATGCAGGGCTTGGGGTTGGGATGGTTGGGTTGTGATGGTGAGACATTTGCAAGGAGTAGGTGTGATGGGGGTGAGGGTGAGGGTGGGGGTATGAGTTGGCATGCTGGTGGGGTGGGGGGGATGAAGTAGTGAAGATGAGACTTACCAGAGTCCATTCCTCCAGATACTCCTGCGAGGCCCTCAGGATGCAGGATCGCCAAGACCTGCTCCTCCCATGTTGTAAATTCTGGGGGAGGAGGTGGTGGTCCGCAGCCAGTCCGCTGTACCGCGATGTTGTACCTGGATACTGTTGAACGCACCTTCCCCCGTAGGTCGTTCCACCGCTTCCTGATGTCATCCCTATTTCTTGGGTGCTGCCCCACCGCGTTGACCCTGTTGACTATTCTGCTCCATAGCTCCATCTTCCTGGCAATGGAGGTTTGCTGCACCTGTGTTCCGAAGAGCTGTGGCTCTACCCGTACGATTTCCTCCACCATGACCCTGAGTTCATCCTCAGAAAACCTGGGGTGTCTTTGCGGTGCCATGGGGTGGTGTGGGTGATGTGTGGGGTGGGTTGTGTGGTGCTAAGTGTAGTGATGTGTATTGGTGTGTTGTGTGAAGTGCGTGGTAATATTGCTGGGTGATGGTAATATGCGCGTCTGGGTGCTCGGATCTCTATTTCGCTGTGCGTGGTCCCGATTCTCTAGGAGTGGAGGTTTGTGGGTGATGTGGGTGTGTGTTTTATATTTAATTGGGTGTGTGGGAGTGGTGTTTGTATGTGTATCAGGTGTGTGTATTTTGAATTGTCCAATGTGGCTGTGTTTGTATATGTGTGTGTATTTTGAGCGCGGCGGTGTGTACTGCCAATAGAATACCACGGTTGAAAGACCACCGCGTGGATTCGTGTGTCGTGATAGTGTGGGCGTATTTCTGTTGGCGTGACGGTGTCGGTTTGGTTATCGCCAGTTTCTCGCTGGCCTTTGGTGTGGCGGACTTTTGTGGATGTCTGTATTTTGGCGGTTTGCGTGTTGTGGGTCAGAATGACCGTGGCGGTTTACTGCGGCCGCTGCGGTATGTTGGCGGTCTTCTGACAGCGGTATCCGCCTTTTAACGCCAAGGTTGTAATGACCCCCATAGTGTTATACAAACATTACATCTCTGCCACAAATCTTGACCTATGGTACAAACAATTACTGCCCACTTTCATTCCTTTTTCTGAGGAGGATGTTTCAACCTACAGAAGTTCTGGGGTGCAGCCTACAACTTCGATAGAGCCTGGGGAGAGTGTTGTTGGTTCACAGCAGCCAAAATCAACACCAACAAAAACAACAAAAGGAACGGGAGCAGTAGCCCCAAAATCTGCATTTGACTGGTTTCTAAAGGCAGAGCTTAAGTCCACTGCAGATACGAAGGCAACAGAATTCAAAAAAGGTGGAGCAGATGGTCCAGGCCTACCTGGTTGACCCAACAGAGGTCTATCTGGTTCAAAACCCATTGGTGTATTGGTATAGGAACAGGGGCCAATGGATATTGCTCAGCTGGCAATAAAGTACCTGGCTTGCTCTGTAGCCAGTGTGTAGGCTGAGTGTGTGTTCAGTGTAGCTGGTGCAGTTGTGACAGTGGGAAGGACCTGCCTTTCGCCCCAAAATGTCTAGAGATTGACCATGATCAAAATGAAGCAGCACTTTATACCACCAAATTACAGCATACCTGAAGTACAACAGGAGGTGGATGAGGGTGATGATTAGTCGGACTCAGGTTACGATAGTGTGCTAGCTGACCAACTTCTAGGTAAACCACCTGAGTTTGAGGACAAACTCTACTTCTCCGACTAGACCTGGGGCACCATAGAGCTTTCTAATTTCTATTATGAGCAGCTTTGGGGAAAAAAATAGCTAGCTGTGGGAACCTTATTAGTGTATATTGTTTGTTTCCGTCTAAATGGCTAATGAATCGCCACTGTTTCAGGCACATGTATGGCCAAATTGTAGTTGGACCTGTGTGCATTGAAGAAGCCTCCAAACCCACCAAAATCACTTCAAGGAGATTTGAGAGACAATGCCTGCCTCCACTCTGTGCCTATCCTTTCTTTTGTCTTCTAGCGGGACTGCCCCAGATATTTGTTTTACAACTTACAGTCCAATGTGTGTTTCATTTCCTGAATTGAAAAAGATCAGCAATGTGCCACTATACTTGATTGGAACAGGTAAGTGATGCTATATATGCCTCAAGGATTGATATGAGGGATACTTGTTTCAACGTTGAGAATTGAGATGGTTGGTGTGACTCATCATGTCTAATGGTGGCAGATAGTGAGAGTGGGTGTTTATATTGTTTAGATATATTAAGCTGGCTTGTGTTTGTGTCGTGATCGATTTATTGGTAGAGTAAAAATAATAATTGGTGATATTTTTTTTCCTGCAGATGATTTTTTTCCCCTTGCTCTTTCACACTTACCAAAATTTGTTTGCTGGTGTTTTCACACTGCTTTGTTTTCTGGTGCTCTGCTTTCCGGTTCAAATTTGTCAAAGAAGACCCGACCAGTCCTTTTAGCTAACAAAAACATTGTAGTCCAGAAAACATAAAATACTCAACGTTTCTCTTGTTAAACAGTTACAGGTCGCTCTATCTCAATTGGGTTGTGACTGAGATTGTCTCTCTTGGGGCAGTTGGTATGGGGTGGAGTTGGACATAATAATGTTTAATCAGTGTCTGGAATTGAGTGTGTTGGAAGGAATCAGAGCGTGATTTGACAACTTAAACAACTGCCAGAAGAAGGAAGCTATCAACTTCATGGAAATCAACCGGGGTGATGTGAGGAGGAGTCAAGGACGCTTACTCCAATCTGTGGGCTAGTAGTGAGAGGTCTGTCAAATGCTTTATTTGGTCAATGGAATGCTGCTGTGTGTGTCTGCTGGCTGGCTCAAACTTGAATATATATGGTTGGGTGGGGGGCCTGTTGTAGGAAACAGGAGGAGACAGACATGTGATGGATGAAAATAATGTCACATTATGCAGTCCTCTAGGCTAAATGTTATGATGAGCATTACAGTTGCGAGTTAGATCCTCCCAGACATGCTGTCACCTGTCTGTGATTGTTGCTGGATGATTGCAAAGGTCTTTGCTCTTGCTCTTCCACCTCTAAGGCTTCTTGGTACACTACTCCTCATGAAGCTTACGTCTATTCCATACTTCTTTATTCTACAAAATAAATGAGGATAATAATTTCTGTTTTACAATCCACAGGCCTTCTCTTCTCCTGCACATAACACTCATGCCTGCCTTATTGGAACGCTTCAGGCAGGCACCCAAGAAGATTGAAGGAGCAATCCCAGAAGATTTTATAACTGTGTGTGTTACCTTCCCCCCAAGATGAATTATTATAAGTACTATTTTAAAAATGTAGCTGACTGAACATTTTTAGATATCTACAACTTGGGTCTCACTGGGGCTTCAGAATATTACGTTATCTGTGTCATACATATTCATGTTTTTCTTTTTCTATTCCTCCCACAACAGGCTGATACTCATTTCCCAGGTGAATATTGTGTTTGTGTTGTATTCTTTTTGTTACACCTTTCCCAAAATCTCCTCCCCACCCATTCATCATATCCCTAACCCTCCTCCCCCAGGCCGTGTGATTGATTGAGGTGTTACTTCATCATTTACACCACTGATTAATCCCACACTTGGTGGGGCGGCTGTGGTAGAAGCAACCTCAAGTCAATGTGCAGGATCTTCATTTCAGTTCACCTAGGTAGAGGGAGACCTCGCTTCCGATGCCTTCACTGTTAGTGCACTAGCATGCTACTACTATACCACCATGGTATCTTGAGAAACTATACAGCCCTTGTTTCATCCATTCAAGCAAGATAATTATGGAGCATTTTTGTACCTTTGGGTCAAATGTTGAAGAATGCACTGCAGTGACTAGAAGAGTATTGGGAAAAGATTTCCTAACTGCATAAATAATTCTTATACACTATTAGCAAATTTGTAAAACATGCTGCGCTAAAAGGAATACACTATCAGTAGATTTAGAAAACATGCTCTGTAAAGACAGCAGTGCGAAGTAAAACACCTCCAAAAAAGATTTTAGGCATACAGAACTGTACATAACTATTTATTTAACCTCGTCCCTAACAAAAATAACAATAAATAACTACCCTCATTTTCCACCCAAAACTTGCCCACCCCATCCCCAAACATATGTCCCTTCCCCAAAAGAATGTCCAAAACAGAAATAATATGTCCAATTGTCCATGGAATTGTTCAAAATAATAAAAAAAAGTCCTGCAAAAACCCATTACCACCCTCTCCACCCACAACGAGTCCCACCCACCAAAATAAAAGGTTTAAAAAAGGGGTAGAGGAGGGCACTACAGGCGGGCCAGGATTCTCCTAAGGAGTCCCTCCATACGTGCCCAATAGGCCTCTAGCTCCACCAGCCTCCTTAGGATGCGGCATTGGAAGATAGTCTCGGGGGGCAGCAGGGTTGATGTGATGGCGGGTGAGCAGGAGGCACTGGGGCCCTTGCTGGGGCCCTGAATACCCGCAGCAGCAACTGCTGGTGCCTCCTCTTCCTCGAGGACCACCAGCCGCTGGTACTCGGCCCGTATGGCCTCCAGCTTTGTCCGCAGCAGCCTGGCTGTTATTTCCTGCCATGATGATGGAACAGCAGGAATAGCTATATCAAGAATGAAAAAAGAGAAATTGTAAACAATACTCTGATCAAAGCACCTGCACAAAATCATGTAGTGTAGCGGCACAGTAGCAGTACATTTGGTGGTCACCTCAGGCCAGACAATTTTATGGTGATAACTGTCACAGAGATAATATGCACTATGGAGTACAAGTATTCTCTCTACTGTTGTGTTAAATTAATGGTGGCATAGCTAGCTCAGCTGGCACCATAGACATACCCATTACTGTCTGCAGCTGGGGCAGCTGTACTAGAAAATTATTTTATTCCAATAGCCCTGTTCCTCTTTGCACCTGGATTGCAAGGCCGATAAATACTAAGAATGAAACACACCACATAATATAATCAATCATGCAAATATCCTGTCTGCCATAAGTAGGTGGTGGGAGAAGCGATGCCCTGCAGTAGAGGGAAGGGATTAAGGAATGGGATTTAGATTGTATGTGGCACATTCGCATCATCACAGACTATCCCATTCAAGAAAATCAAGGCACGTACTTATGTACCACTTTACTCACTGTCCCCTGGCCCCTCCTCCACCACACATTGTAATAACTACTAGTTTACAGTAAGGAAAGGAAGCTTCTTAACGTACTCAACTGTAGGGTGAGGTAGAGTTGATTAGATGGGTAGGTAGAGTACACACTTTACAGATCAATCAATTCCTCACCATCATCATGTGCCTGTGGTTTGGCTACTAGTGTGACTCACTGTAGTTGGCTAATGATGAAAGGGACAAATTAGAACAGAAGTAAATCCATTATGAAAGCCATAATGAATTACATTTATCACTAGGCTTGAAGAATGTGACGCAACCAAAGATTGATTTTCCCAAATTATTCTGAAGTGTGGGACAGAATTTAAGAAAGATTAATGGAGTAAAGTACTAGGAAGTGACTGACACAGTGGGCAGTGGGAGAAAACTGGGAAACACACCTTTTTTCTGTTTGCCAGATTAACTTAACTTAAGCTGACAGACGCACATTGCACAGCCAGCATTGGAGTGCTGATTCTGCTGAATTGAATCATACAGCTGTCAGGTCATCATGGGTGGAACTGGTGAAAAGTCATAGCGAGGGAGGCGGTGGTTAATGGATGCTGGGATAGATATTATTACTTGCCTTGCTTTAAAAATACTGTGAGTCAAGGGAATATTCTGAAATGCCATCTAAGCCTTTGCATCAAACCTTTGATAAAAACCATTCCAAACAAGAAAAGTGGGTGAGCCGAATGCCTCTATCTAGAAGAGATCCCTTGTTTCTTCATTCCAAGTATTTATCTATTCATCGTCATTGCAAATGCCTTCTTCTTGTACTCTAATTCTTCTTCACCCTCGGCTTTGATACACACCATTTCAGCTAAGCTACACATTCTCTCATGCAGTCCTTTGTCATTTTCCAAATTCCAAACATGGCTCTTTACTAACCTGTCGCCAACATACATTTAGCCAATATCCACCCATTCATCCTTTCACAGGTTCACCCATCCAAGAGATCTAACCCACACAAGGGCTCCATTCTTCATTCTAGGCATGGAATCCTTTCAACCATACCCTTTCACCCACCTGGCTCAGCATCGTTCACCCTTATATCCTCCCATCCATCCTTCACCCACCTATGCATCCTGTCATCCTCCTCATCACCCACCTATGTGATTATTATTATGCACCCTATCATCCACACATACATCCTTTCACTCATATTATATTTTACCCATCTATTCTACTTCCATCCTTTTTTTCAATTTTCCAAAACACAGAGTTCAAGTTCATTTTATAAACCTTAGCCTGCTGAGTTGCAGATAGAAGAGTCCAATACTTACTTAACTACTGCTGCATCTGCAAAAGCAGGGTGTTGACGAGTGAGTCAACAACACTAGCACGCCCTTGTAGTGACTATGGGCCAAATGTAGCAAAGGTTTTTATCCATTCTGTCTCTATGGGAAAAAGTGTTCGTACATATGGCTCTATATTACTAATTGTCAATAAGGAAGCAATAGGGCTTACCTCCGCCCACCACTGCTGCCATAGAGACTCTCCCCATATCCACTCCTGCAGCCATGTCAGTGCTGCCATCACTGGCCCCGGCACTGGTGGTCGGTGTGGCTAGAAAAACCAATTACACAATTTAGATACCATATTTCGGGTACAGATTCTCTTCTATCAAAATATCAGGTGGACATTTTGTTGTTTGGAAATTTGTTAAAATTAGGGGTGTGTGGGGAGCTCTGCTCCTTTGGAGTTTTTAGAACTCCGCCCTCCGCCTGGAGCATGGAGTTGTCTTAAAAACTCCGCTAGCCCTGCCAGCGGAGCAGAGCTCACCCAGGGCGTGCTGCAGCGGCTACAAAGTAGCACAAGCGCAAACAGTCTGCGCTTGTCCTGTGCACCGGAGCAGAGAAGGGAGGAAGCCGTGCTGAGAGGAGGACTCATCAGAGAGGAGGACCCCTGGGGAAGCCCTAGGTAAGTCCTCTTCTCTCTTTTTGTCATTGTTTGTGCACAAAGGTGCACAAACAAGGACTGAAACAGCAGCTTTTGCTGCCTACTGTCTTGGCCTGAATGCACCCATCTCAGAAGCACTAAACAGGTTCGGGCCAGGGTGACCAGGCCCGAACCTGCTTAGTGCTTCCGAGATGAGCGCATTCAGGAGGACTCCGCGGGGCTCGGAACTCCAGCTTTGTAGAATTAAAGAGTTTTTTTTTTTAATCCGCAGAATTCCGCTAAGCCAAATTCCATTCACTCTGCCCAGGCCTACTTCTCACAAAACATGTGTAGAATACCTTACATGGGCATACAATCTTCAGTACATGTGTTTCCTGAGCCTTACCACCACTCCACAAGATACAATACATAAGGGAAGAAGGAAGCAGAAGAAGAAAGCTAGAGACAGACTATCATAGCCAGATAGTTTGAAGTAGAGAAACTCAAAGTATAGAAAATAAGTAAATTTGATAATGCAGGGATAAGAAGATTTTACGAAACAGATAAATCGAAGTGGAGTTGGGAATAATTTGGGAGACAGACACAGTAAAAATGCAGAAAATAATTCTAAGTGTGGTGCGGCAAAAGTTAGGGAAATAAATATTAATATTAACAATAACAGGAGGACTTACTGGGGCCAACAAACTCATCTGCCTCGCCACTTATGGAGGGGCCACCTTCAGCTGCCGTGCCCACCTCAACAGCCCTCCTCCTGCCCCTGGATGCTGGATGATGTAAGAAAAAAATCAGAAAAGATTAGTGGTACTATTAATAAATAATCTCTCTGAGAATACTAAAAAAATTTAAAGGAAAAGGCAAATGCACTAACATTTCTACATCAGAGGTTCAGGGGGCCTGGATAATATGATAATATTAGTATCAAGGACCATCGTACTATTTTTAAATTTCCTAACCCTATTCCTAATTTCCTAAACTACATTTTGGAATTACTAATAACTTGCAATGAATGATTTCTGCAGTTCTCATCTCATTATCAATCTCTCAATGCATTAGATTGGATGCATGCAAAACTACTACACATCACTGGGAAATTGCTTGTCAATTGGCACTGTACAAGCTAAAAAAATGAAAAGCACAGCGAAGTGAGAGAACATGCAAAATCACTAATACTAACATATTAACAATGACTATCTTTGACAGGACACACGAGGAGTCTCTGAATTACTTCTTAATCAGCCCAAGGAAGCGCCAAAAGAAGTTCAATTAGGTAGCGCTGAGCATCAGTCTAGGTGACGATCACACAATATTATATTTGTAACATAAAGTTAACTTACCTGCATGTTACTGAGCAGCATTTTTGCTATTTGGGCACAACAAATTATTTTTACTCACTGAGCCTCGCAACCTCGACTCCTAGCAGGTCAGGCAGGTCCGTCTCCCGATCCAGGATGTCGGCCCACCGGTGCACCAGCTGTTGCTGGGTGCTCCTGACCCCAGAGCTGCATCGCACAGCCCAGCGCATCCTCTCCCAGCACTGCTGGTGAACCCAAAGGCTGTACCCAGAACCTGGCCTGCCACCTGCTGCCAAGGTGGAAGGGAGAGGGTGCTGCACATGAAACACCAGGGCAGCTACCTCCACCTCCAAAAATATGGTGCGGGCTGCACCCCTTGACATTGCCGCCTTCCGCAAGGAAGGCGTCTGGCAGATAGAGGCCTGGCACTCTCCTGCTGTGCCATGGCACAGGGGACATAGGGAGGGGAGAGATAAGGATGGAAAGATTAAGAAAAGGAAGGAACAAAGTAAAGAAAAACAATAAAAAAAGTTAAAAAGTCACAAAAAACACAAACAAATTAGGAGAAAAGTTCAAATATAAAAAGAGAAAGAGAAAAGGTAATATAATAAAAAGAAACTAGGCGAAAAAAGGTTTTAAAAGAGGGGGGTGGGAGAGATATAGAGAAGATAAAAGTAGGCCCCAGCACCATTACAAGCAAATAAAACAAGATGGCCGTGCCCATTTGAACTGCGTAGTGCCATTCACGTGACAATTCCAACGCAAGATACAACTTCGTGTTGCTTATGGAAAGCAATTGTTCAAGCCTCTGCCTCATGACAGCTGCTTTGTCGGCCAGGGACTGCTGGAGTCCATGTAGCAGGGAATGGGTGCCTCTGATGGCAGCTGATTTGTCCTTATTTGGTCTGAGGCACCTCTGCACTCCATCTAGGCTGCCTGCCATGGTCTCCATCCCCACCCGCACCTGCTGTGCCAGCTACCACTGGACTCCTACCATTGTCCTCCGAAAGGCGATGTCTGGGTCCACAGAGTCCAGCACTGTGGCAGGACTGGTTGGTGCTGTGTATTGGTAGTTGGGTGGTTCATGTGGAGACCCCGCAACGATGTGTGTCCTCCCTGCAACTGGAAAGGGTGTCTGGATAGAACCTAGGACATCCTGGAGAGTCTCTTCATTGATGGTCCGCAGCTTGTCATCCATGTCTTCTGTAAAATCCAGAATAGGTAGGTCGGCAGGAGGTAAGGCATCATCCTCTGCAATGGGATAGTGAAATGTCAATCTTTGACTAGTGGCTGTTGACATGGCTCATCATTTACTTGCTACTGGTGGCTCAGTGACAAGTTACAGACCCCAGGTTGTAGTAGTTACTTATGTGGTGCATTGTGCATCACACATAGGGCAACCTTTCAAGGTATTTGGTGCATTGATCCCACACTACTATATTTCTTGCAGGCTCCTTGCCCCAGCCACTGACATCATGGTAGTTCATCATTTACATTCCTTTTCACCATGGTGGACATTCCCACAGTAGTCTAATGAGTATTGTCACTGTTTTGGTGCTTTACTGCATTGGCACCATGAATGAAGGCCCTAGTGCAGCAAAGCACAGGGAAGTCCATTGCTTACAATGCTTGTGTCACTTTGTCACCTGCCTTTAGCAGGCCTCACACATGTGGTAATTAGATGGCCCAGTGTAACCTTTATGAATTGTCAGCCACATTAGTTCGTCCCTCCCTGTATAAAGGACATTCCCTTGCATAGAGCATATCTGCCTCAGGCATATGTTGGTGTAAGGATGTACAATGTGGATCAATGCATACATTTTGTGACTTTGTTAATGTGGCACGAAGGGAATGGGCAGCTTGGATCCACATTGGCAACTATTTGTATGATGGTACTGTTGCATTACAGGCTAGTGACATTGGGCCAGTAGTGCAACATTGATGCCACTTGTGGCTGTTCTTAAGCATGAAGGTGTCCCTTTGCGCACAACTCCAACCAGTCCCACAACACTGGCAATCATGTTAAATGGTGAAATGGAAGCTACTTGTACATTAGCACAAATGATGGTCACAGACATGCCCAATATGTTGTATATGTTCACTTTTGTACCCATTCCCAAATGGTGCATGGAGGTGTTTGAGAGTTGTTGTTGGGCCACCCTGTGTGACTATCGTAGGACCAAGGCGCTGATTTATTCAAAAGTGGTCAGCGCTGCACCAAAAATAGCAGCACTTCGCTGCACCACTTTTGAAACACAGGGATGCGCCGTATTTACAGGAATTTGACACACCTCTGAGTTTCCCCATTGCGCCAGCGCTGAATTAAGCTCCCTGCGCCAAAGCAGGCAAACTTGCACCATAGTGCAAGGGTACCTGTATTGAGGGGATAGATTGTTTATATGCAGTAAGGTGTCCCTTCCTGTACATAAACAATAAAAAATTATGATTTGGCATAGAAGTACCAAAGCTTAATTTTGAAATAATTGTTTATGTGCAGGAAGGGACACCTTCCTATACATAAACAGTCACCCATGGCATTTTGCTCTTTCTATGTGTGCTGCAGAATGCAGCAAACATAGAAAGAGCAAAGAAATGAGGAGGAATAAAAGCATTCCTCCTCGTTTTGCCATGATAACGCCACCACTGGGGCGAAGTAGAAGATTATATTTTAGGTGAGTTTTGTGTAGCAAATATTTGCAGAAAATTTTTCTAGCATTACAAATGAAGAGTGGCTATGTGCACAAGAAAATGATGTGGCTCTCAATAGGGAAAGCAAAATGATATTGGAAGGATGGCCATGTAAGAAACATACTACAGAGAAAATATTGCCATACTGGGAATTGAGACATGAGTTATCATACGAAGGAGGGTTAATCTTGAGAAAAGGGAAAGTGACTATCCCAGAGATACTGAGAGAGAAAATTCTAGAAGTGTGTCAAGAAGGTCAGTTAGGTATATGTAAAACTAAACTGAGAGTTAAAAAATTGGTATTGGTGGCTAAGATGTGACATTGGAATTGAGAGGAAAGTCAGGAACTGTATATGGTGTGAGAATTCTGGTGAGACGCAAATCATTCTTAAACCTCCTCTACATCCACTGACCTGCCCTGAAATGCCATGGGAAAGAGTGGCCCAAGTTAGAAATTGTACAAAGAGCAGATACTAGCAAGATTATCAAATTCTTGGACAAAACATTTGTTAGAGAAGGACTGTCAAAATATCTTGTGAGTGACAATGGTCCCCAATTCATAGCAGATAATTTTAAGGCTTATTTGGAAAGGAATGGAATCACTCACAAGACTACATTGGTGATCAAAGGGATCATACAATTGGCTAGTAACAACAACCTTATGTGGAGAAGGGAAATGTATAAAATGGTGCGAGCATATAAAATTACTCCATTAGCGAGTACTGGCTCTAGTCCGTTCGAACTGATGAGAGGGAGAACACCTATGTCGAAAGATAATATTGGATGGTTTAGAATGTCCAGAAAAAATGATTGGGTACCTGAAATAGTAAAGGAAAATTTGCCTAGAGCACAAAGAATATGCAAAACGTATTATGATTTAAAGGATAAATGCAAAATAGTACAACTGAAAATAGGAGTCATGGTAAAAGTTAAAAAAAACTGACTTATAGGGAAAAATCAAAGCCATTTTTCCCAACCTTTAATAATACAAAACTTTTTTGTAATTCAGTATTATTAAATGACAGAAAGGTTTGGCACTATCTTCCTTATCTTTATGTAAGAGAAAGGATGATAAATCTGGAAAGGATTCAGAAAATGAAAAACAGAGCAAGACAACATTTAATAGTAGTAATAATCCCCAAGGAAAACTAGAAACCGCAAGAGATGATTTTGAGTGGTTAAATTGGGAAGATGGGATGCAGGATGAGATTTCACAAGGATTTAGGAATAGAGAACAACAAAGCACTAGTGAAAATATATTAGAGAGAAGTGGACCGGGTGAGGTGACACCATGTGAAAAAAATCAATCTGGTGTACAAAATCAAAGGTATGAGAGATGCCAAAAATTAATAGTAAAAGCTACAGAATATATTTGTACAGACGGACTGGTGGGTGAAGTTGTGATCAAACCTAGGAAGTTTAAGGATATTTATGTGGATAATTTAGAGTATGGTTAGGAATATATAGAATCTATGTGAATTGTGTAGGATTTGCACTTCTTCGAAAAATGTATGTCAATTTTTCTACGTAGGTTTTTGTAGAGTAAAAATATATATGCTGTCAAACATTTTGCTAGAGAAGTGTTCTCATATATTGATACATAGACATTTAGTGAATTATAATTAGTATTAAGTTTAGTATTATTTTCTCTCATTAATTCTAGAGCATATCTTTATTGAGAATATTTTATAATATTATAAGGAGGGAGATGTGTTATGACGATACTCAACTTATGACATGTGTAGTTTGGAAATTATGTCCCTCGTAGGACACCGTCTGCGCACGAGCTATCTGTTCCATAGTGATGTAGGGGTAGGAATTTGAGAACGGTGGGCAGGTGAAGTGGGGGTTGCAGAGAGTAAGCATTTCACTACAGAGGTGAAATGTGTATTGCCATTCTCCCACAAGTGTGTTGTTACCAATGTACATACTTCAATAAATTTGAGAAGAATTCAAATACATTGGTATGAATCGTCTTTACATATGCCATCTCCAACCATGTTGACACTAAAGTCACAATAAATCAGCATATACTTTTAAAATTAAGCCAGTCAAATGCCCAAGACTTCTGTTAAATGCAGGCTGCCTGATGAGAAAGAGGGCTTTCAGGGCATTTTCTTCACTTTCAGGCTGGCTTAAATTTCCTTTTCTCATAATTTTCCTTTTAGTTTCTTGTGTAGGTTCAGTTTCTCTTCAATTTCCTCCCACACGTAGATTCTTTCTCCACTTGTCTCCAGTGTTGTAATTAGGGATGGACTGTTTGTACATTATAAGATGTAGGTTTATTCAGCTTACTCATAGGTCACATGTAATGCCCCATTAGGAGCAGCATCCTTGCTACTCAAACCAATCTCACCAACTGACCATTCACCGCAACCAGGCATGCATCAACATTCTATGACCTCACACACACGCTGTCTGAGCAACAGGGAACTGGTAACTAAGGAGAGAATGCATAGAAACAATTTAAGCCACAACAAACAGCACAAGGTAGGAGCGGCTGTGACCTTTCAACTTGCTGTTTACAAAAATGTTTAGATATCTCTCACACCACAAGAGTTAGGCAATTGCATTCAGTTGAGCTAGTTCTTCTAGAACCATACCAACCTTGTGTTCCAATACATTGCTTACCATGTGTAAAACCGCAGATGAAGTGATATTATGGTTAGAATTTTTACTCTAAAAAACACTGAAATTCTGGAGTTATGGAAAGCAATGAAATCACAACTCGCAAATGCAGTGATTGATACCTCACGTGCCTCAGATGAAATCACTTTCCCAACAGGCAAGTTATCCAGTTCAAGCCTTGAAAGACTGTATTGCACCTTTCTGTAATGTAACTTTTGAATAGAACTGCATACATCCATAGTCTGAATACAATTCTAGTTACAGGCCAGGTTTGTTCAATACGGTCAGCAGTGCTTGCTGTAGAGAAGAACACAATTTCCTCTGGAAAACATAACCTCGGTGCCAACTGCGCAAGGTCAAGAACCATGTACAGTGGATAATGTCCACAGTGAAGGAGGGCCTAATGCTTATCCAAAGAGGTAGAGATATTTCCTAAAAATATATAACAATACAATACAGTACAATATCAGCAAATAAAACAACTTAAGCAAAGAAGTTAAAGTTTGCAATTTGATACTGATGTAATTTACTATATGACTGGTGAGGTGAAATGTAATATACTGGTGATGTCATAGGTGAAGCCATTTGTGATGTCATTTGTGACATCATGTGTGAAGTCATGAGCAGTGTTTTTGAGTGAGTTATTGTTAACCATAATATCAGTGTTTTTAACTGGAAATTGTAATCATAGCATAGTGACATTTGGTGTGTTTAATAATTGTTAATATTTTATGAACAACTTTAATTGTGATTTACATTTTGCAAACAAATTACAGAATTTTTTTGTTTATGATATACTGCATCTAGCTTCGATTAACTAAACTATTGTGCGTACATTTTGTCATCTAGGCTATGGCAGCAGATCCTCTGCCAGTGTCAGTATTTGAGGTTGCAGTGCCGCTGGAAGACCCTGCCCTCCCCAAGTCTCTGAGCTGGTGAACCAGGTACAGAAACTGGGGAAGAAACAGAGAGCAGGAGTAAGAGAGAAATTCAAGACCAAAGCTCACTCTTCAAGACTATGGGCCTGATTTAAAATTTGGCGGTGGGGTTACTCCATCACAAATGTGACCGATATCCCATCTGTCGTATTACGATTTCCAAAGAATAAAATGGAATCGTAATACGGTGGATGGGATATCCCTCACATTTGTGACGGAGTAACCCCATCCGCCAAACTTTAAATCAAGCCCTTTATTTCTTGGGATATCACCACTCCCCCTGGACAGAATGGCTCTGGATGGAACTCATCAGCTGGAAGACACAGATAAGAGGGTTAGTACTGATGCCAGCTGGAAGTAAAATATAGGTAACAACTGAGACAAGGCTTACTGGTTTCAGCAGCGATTGATGCACTGACAAGCACAGAATCAACAAGGAATCCAGGAAATGTCACAGGAAGCTCAGGAACATGTACAGGTAAGACTACATGAAAGAAGTACAATAGACAAGACAACCAAGAGTGCACAGTAGGGAGAGGACTAATGAGGGAACTGAGGGGGAGAAGTCAACAGTGTGGGGCACAAAATGGATGTGAACTATATAGGGGATCGGAACAGTCAATGCAACCATCCAAATCATTTGCTAGGCACAGAGTTAAGGTCCTAGAAAATCAAAATAGGGCATTACCCCTCTAGACCTGGAAATAAACCTGTAAGAAGTTGGGTTATAGAGGTTATTGGGGGGTGGAAGCCCTTTTCAAGCGACAACCACAATCCTTGTCACAGTGAACCACAAAAATCACTAAATGAACATGCTTTACTTAGAGGCAATATGTAATGTATTTATGCAGCACACAAACAGTACTAAAGTAAAAACACAACACATGAAAAATCCCAAAACAATTTACAAAACTAGAGTACATTTTAATAAATAAAATGAGACCAACACAACAAAAAATCCAATCTGTAGAACCGGAGATATGAATTTCAAAGTTTCGGGTAAGTATAGGGCCTAAAAGCACCAGGTGTGCCTCTCTGTTATCTGGTTGTGTTAGACAAGAGGAAAGTCACAAGTTCAGGCCAACTGTGATGGAGTGTGGGCTGGATACAGGGGCTAGGTTAGTCCAGCTAAAAAGGTTACCTTCTCAAGGCAGCCAGGATTAGGGAGAGCCTCGCAGATGTTCATCTCTGTAGCACGAAGAGCAGGCCGGGTGGCATAGTTTGTCTTCGTCATAGCTCAAAATGCCTAACAGGTGATGTGGATGGTTGTTGCTGGAGCTTCACATTGCTCGTCACCATCAGCTGTCGTTGCTGTAGTGTGAAGTGAAGATCTCACGTTGTCGGTAATCGCTTTCAGTCACTGTAGCGCGAAGAGTCAGGTCTTCCAGAGCTTCGCGTTGGCAGTCGTCACAGGCAGCAACGTCGTGGCACAAATGTGCCAGTTTGTGGTCACAAACAGCTCAGAACTTCAGAGTTTCTTCTTTTCTTGCAGAGGCATGCACTCTGATGCTAGCCAAGGATCCAGAACCTGCGGAGGTACCGGTTGGGGATAAGGGACTAACGTTAGCAGAGGCCAGCAGGGTTCAATAGGTCCAATTGTAGGTCCAGGCAGGTCCAGTTGCATCAGGTCAACTGGGCAGTTTCAGGGGCCCCTCTAGAGCGTGTTGTATCTCTCTAGCTCAGAGCAGAAGGTCAGCCGACTGACCCTTGAAGGCAATCAGGTTGGCAGGGTATTGAGGGAGCAGATCCATTCTTTTTTCTCAGAGAGCACGATAGGTCTCAAGCAGCAGGACAGTCCTCTGAAGAAAAAGGCAGGCCTCAAGCAGCAGAGAAGTCCACTGGGGAACAAAGAGGTCCGTCTTCTATAATATCCACAGGTCCAGGAGTGTACTGAAAATTGTTTCTGAATGTCCAATATTTATGCCAGGTGCCAGTGTTTAGGTGAGAGTGGGCACCCTGTCCTACTCTTACATCTGGCTCTGGAACGTTCTTCCCTTCCTCTAGCAAGGCTCAAAACTGTCTGGGTGGCAATTGACTGTTGTCAGGTTCCTCCTTATGTGCTAGAGGCATGCCCTTTGAAGTGTAAGTAAGGCAGGGCACAGCTCCACCCCTCGTCCATCCTTGCAGGATCGCCAATCTTGCTCAATCTAGTCCCCGTTTGTGACACTATCTGGGAGGAATGCACAAACCCCAACAGCAAAGCCATTCACAGTCATGTGACCCAGGGCAGTGCCAGTAGGCACAAATAGGACAAGAAAACGCCAAATTTCTAAAAGTGGCATTTTCAGAATTGCGACTTATAATTCTGCTTCACAATTCCTTTGAGTCTAAACAGCATATCACTATCACCTCTCAGTTCAAAGTAATCACTTGTTAAATGTAATAGGTATCTCAGTGATCGCCAATGGGAGAGATAGGCCTTACAATAGTGAAAATAACTTAAGGAGTTTTTACCTACCAGGACTTGTTCACCTTAAAACCACATGTCCTACTTTTTAATACAATGTACCCGGCCCTATGAGCCTACCTTAGAGGTGACTTACAAGTATTAAATAGGACATGTTAGGCCCGGCAAAAGGTTTATTTTGCCAGGTTGAAATCACAGTTTAAAACTACATGACGGGCTGCAATGGCAGGCCTGAGACATGCTTTAGTGTGTACATTATTGGGTGGTACAGAGCTGCAGGCCCACTGGTATTATTTATTTTATAGGCCCTGGAGACATGTAATACTATATACTAGAGGTTTACAAGTGAATTAAATGTGCCAATCAGGTTCAGGACAAATATACCATGTTTAAAAAGAAGAGTACAAGCACCTATCCCTGGTCAGGAGGGTAAAACTGCATGGAGTCTTTACAGCAACAAAAACGGATTCAGCAAAGGAAAGCAGAGAAAAGCAAAAGGTTTGGGGTGACCCAGTGGCAAAACAAAGGCCCCTTTGGCCCCTACAGAGCAGGGGGCCCGAGCTCCAGAGGACCCCTCAGCAGAATACACTGTGCACGGGTGGCAGGCACCTGGCCTGAGAGCTCCTGACTGGGTGAGGAAGTGGGGCCCTTGCATGTACTTTGCAGAGGGGCCCCCTAAAGTTTCGTTATGCCATTGGGGTGACCCTGCAGTAAGATTCAGGTCCAACAGAACTCAGCTCAAGAAGTGAATATGAGTCCATTTCCAGGAAGTTAGTGTGCTACCGTTCTTTCCTGTCTAAGCTTCCACAGTCCAGTTCGCCAACTCTACCAGCTTCTGTGTGCCTCTTGCCCAACTTGATTCCTGACAGTCAGCCCACTCCTGTATATCTGGATGCACAGTGAACTCAGGACCTGTGCCCACAGTGCTCGCTGTTCATGATATTTGACTGTGCATAGTCACACTCTGAATTTTCTTTTCAAGATTCGCAAAAAAGAATATAATAATTTAGGAAAAATAGTCTGTGTCATTGAACCTGGGCTCAGTTCTGCAAACTCACAAAAACAAGGTCTGTTCTTGTTTATGGGACAGTAGCTGCCCCACCTTGACACCCTATATTTTCCCTGTGGTAAGAAAGTGCCATACTTACACTTGTGGAGTCTCCTTCACACTTTTACCCAGGACTCCAGTTTTCCTGTTTTGGTACTTGGCATCCTTAATGGCCACTACAACAAAAAAAATAGTTGCAGACAGTCAACCAGATTTTCTAAAGGCACCAAGATGCCATATTGAGTGAAGGGATAACATGTTCCCTCATCCAATCAGATCTGTGCTTTTTATCGAAGTTGGGCCCTCAAACCCAGACACTGTCCGTGTGCTAATGATGTGATGCCTCACTCTCTCAGGCACACAGAACATTCACGTTTCATAGGGCATTTCCATCATGTTGGGGTCATATTCGATGGCACGCATCTTCCATCACTCATCCCCCTTCTGGATTATAGCCTGGCTCCCATCACATGGTTTTTTCAAATGTACTATGTTGCAACCACCACTCATTTGTGTACACTCACCTAAATGTGCTTTGACGCTACTGCTGTGTGGTTAGAAACGTTTTACAAACCCAAAAATAAAATGAAGAAATGTCAGAAAACTGTACAGTACCATATAGAGGATGGTACAGCTGCTTAGGCACAATTTGCAGGATATACAAATGCCTGTGAACTTGAATGTTATAGTACTAGAACGAAAGACACCCGAAAAATGGAAGCACAAAAGAGGAAAGTGTGTATAAAATGTCACTTCTCTAGGCCTGGGGTGACCTTTGACCGGAGAGGACGCCTCCATTGGCACCAGTGCAATAGGATGAAAAATACTCTGCAATAAAGCATATAAAGACAAAGGATATGGAAAAAAGTGAAGCAAGCAAATACTAAGGCAAATCAAAGGGGTGGTTGTAGTGAATCCACCGACAGCAAATGTTGGTGTAAATCACTTTATTTCCTGGAGCCTACGGGAAGAGTGACTTCTCCAACTGCTTTCCCGTTCGTCCCCTCACTCGTGTTCCACCCGGGCATTGCAACGGTGGAACGCGTTCGATGATAAACACAACACAGATCCATAACAAAGGTGCGGAATGGGTAAAGGCCACATGCAAACTATGGAAAAGCAAGTAAAACTCACCAATTTCACTGCTGCCAAGCAGAGTGTGAATTTTGGAATAACCTGTGTATTTCCGTAATGGACCTGAAAGAGGAATCATTTATCTTTCCCTTGTGAAGATCCCTTTGCATGCCATCTAGTAATGCAGGGAGAAACAGATTGTGTTCTTCCTCTGAAAGGGAAACTACCCCAGTCCAAGATAGCTGCCATACTTGACAAAGGCAGTCTTCACACTATTTCCCTTGTAGTGAGGGCACCCGGCCTCTCCAGCCGCCAGTCACTATCCTCCCATTCCTATCTACGCCTGTGTTTCATTTCCTACCACCTTACACTTGGGTAACTGTGAAAGGGTCATCATTTATGATGTTCGGTCATATGGCTGGGTGATTCTAGTGTCCATCATAAATCTGCACGACCAATGATAATACTGATGAAGCAGAAAATGAAGGTTTTCATTTATTGACGCTTGAACGTAGTGGTGAAATAATCATGTGTGACTTTAACCGAACTAATAAAGATTGTACGGGGACAAAATGTGCCCTCAGAGTAGTTTGCCAACATTTATAAGCGTGCTTTATATAACGTGGTGTATTAGAATTGCACTAATCTGACATAATCATAAACGTGTGCTACGATTTGCTTGCTTGAAATGTTTTAGCTTAGCATAACTTTAGTGCAGGCTTTGGCCTAGTTGCCTGGTCTCACGGTTTAGATGCTCGTATTTTTCAATGTGCTAATAAACGTGTATTTTTGCTTGAAGCTGTACTTTTCCACTGAGATCGTTCACATGCTTATCTTAAGGTTTCGTGCCAGCCTGGCATATTTCTCTCCTTACTCCAAGGTCAATCTGCAGGTGCGGACAATGGAAGCTCTGAAAGTGAGTTAATTGGTATAAAATGTTGCAACTTGCGTACCCATCTCCAAGGATAATGTATGCTTAAGTAAAAGCTTGAGAACTGTCGTTTTTGATTGGACAATTTGAAGCTAACCTATGAACCCTCCAATGGAAGACCCTACTGGATTTGAACTGCTGTCTATAAAAATCAGGTGCACGAGAGGAAAGCAGCCATTATTGGACATCGCCCATACCCGCCATTTTGCAGGACATTGCAGCTATTATGGCCCATTTTGCTGCGACGCCATTTTGAAAGAGACTTTGATGCTTTCTCTAATCGAGAGAAAGAGACTTTAAATGATTCTTGCCCTAGAGACTTTAACTTTGATTTAATCCCTTGCGTGAAGTAGTAGTTTTACCTTGCCGCCGTGAGGCAATTGCCCCGTCCACTTTGCCCCTTTGCCCCGTCCCATGCTGATCGAAACGGTACCCATGCTGATCGAGAAACGGTACCTGTGAGACGAAGACTTCCTTGCATGCTGATCGTAATTGGTAAATATGAAAGGAAATTGTAAAATTGCATTGTGTTTCTTTTAGGTAACCAACTGCTGATTTTGATAAGATCCCTAGTTAGGAGTTTCCAAATTTATGTTGCTAAATTGTTTTTGCATGAAGCCCCACATGCCGATGCGAATTTGAGGTTAGATGAGGATTCTTTTGTTGCACGATGCAATTTGAGACCTTGTTATGCTGACTAAATGTATGCAATTAGTTCATTACAGATTATCGTATTAGTGATTTGCATTGCTATTATCGACTGCCTTGTTATTCAAATGCTACATAGATTGCACCTGTTTCGCCGTTATGGACAGCTATTAATGTTCATTTATGTTTATCATTTGGTGTTGAGACACATCTATATTGTGCTAGCTTTGTTAATATAGGGAAATAAATTCACTAACTTTGAATAAACTGGTGTGGTTATTCCTGACTGAAAGGTCAGGGTTCGCCGAGATGTATTCTGGATTAATTGTTAAGTGTTATGTTGATCAAGGTATTGCTTATGTTCGTTATTGATTATTGATTTGATGAAATTGATCGATATAGAGTACGGAGAGTTCCACTTAGTCAAAAGATTCATCGGCCTAAAGAGCGTCCGAACACAGGTGAATTATTAGTACGGACCGCTCTATCAGTAGATGGTAGCAGAGGACGGTTTCGTCTTTTGGGACCCTGTACTCTTAAAGTACATGGTGTTGAATTAACGGTTACGCCCTTTGAGACCCGAATTGAGAAGTTGAATAAAACTGATTGGGAAAATGATGATGGGCTAGGTCCACCGCGACTTTCCCGGGGTCTCGGAGCTTGCGAATGAAGAGAATGGAGGTGTGAGATCGGCGTTGGCGGTACTGGTGATGGTATGAGTGAAGTTAGGGTTTTGCGCTTGCACAGCTTATTGCCGCAGGTTGTGTGAAAAGGTTGCGAGGATTTTAGAGAATAGCGGAGGAGCGACTCCGAGTGTAGAAGTAGGGAAGTCGTCGAACTTCATAGAAAATAGCAGAGGTGCGACTCCGAGTGTGAGAGTAGGGAAGTCGTCGAACTTCATGTGCGTGTGGCGCTTCGTGCATAAAAAGGTCCACGTGGTTGTTGTTGTTGAGACGGGCCCTGCGAGGTCAAGAGACTCCGGAGTATGTTGTTTTATGTTGTGGTCTGGGCGGTTTAGTAGGTTGATCGGGCGTGGTCAACGAGTCGGTACGTGTGTTAAGGGAGTGAAAGAAACTTCGACTTCGGGCTTTGACAAAATTCTAAGTGCACTAGAATAGATCATTGACAAGTTGAGAGTAGGTCTGCGGGTCAGATTTGCTTGCGAAAGTGGGGACCGAGAAAGATGGAATAACTGCCGAGGCTAGTGAAAAGTCCCTAAGGTCCTGAAGCGACTGTGTTACCCTTCCTGTAGTAAACCGACAGATCTGTTTTAGTTTTTGTATCTCGCGATACATGCAAGAAGTTGTTACGAGAGGAGCTGAGTGAAGGAGGACTAGCCGCGAGGCTTTGTCAGCCGCAGTGTGTGTGAGTGTGACGTCACTAGGAGCCGCGCTGGGATAGGTTGGTTGCGGAGAAGGGTCGCGCACGGATTGGACGCAGTCCGTGGGGCTCGATTGGAAGGGGAAAGGCAAGCGAAGAGTATTCCGGGAATTAAAGTCACCTATTGATTACAAACTTTGTGAAATAAAAGACGAGAAAATGAAATTTTTTAAAGCATTCAGGAGTGCGATGAAGGGGGAGTCTTACATTAAAGCGAGCGTAGGAGAGGAGACGCCGCCCGAAGGCACACCAGCTTACATTGTAATGGAGGAAAAGGGGGTAGCTCCGTGCCTTTGGCTAAAGCAATGGCACAAACTGACAGAGAAACATGGGAGCGTAGCATTCCCGATCCATGGGACGTTCAATATAAGGATTCTAGAGAATTTGAGATTCACGATGTACGACATGAAGGTGCCTCCAAGGCCAGCCCAGTTTGAGGCTCTAGCAATTTGGGAACTAATGGCTAGACAGCAGCAGCAAAATAAGTTCGAGACCAGGATAAGGAAGGTAGAAAAGACACTAGCGGACGCTAGGTGGGATAATGCACAGAAGGTGTGGAGGTCAGATGTATTGCAGGGGATAAAATTGTTTCCCGCAATTACTAAGGAAGAAGAGGAGACAGGTAAGAAAGCTACCTGTAAGACAAACAGGAGGTGTTCCAAGGATAGAGAGGACGAGGAAAAGTTGAGAAGAGAAGAGGAGTTAGAGGATGAGGAGTTAATAATGCAATTGCTGAACGACCGTCCACCACCTTATGCAGAGAGTGGACAAGGTCCGAGTACCAGTTCTGCCCCTCCGGCACCGGTACAGAACAGTGAAACTCAGAGTTCAGGAGCATCATCGGGGTCTAAGGACCCGAGTTTACTGTTCACCCCGCAGATACCGCAGGTTAGGAGAATATATCCAGATGTGCCCATGTTGAAACCAGCAGAAAATTATCAGCCGCAGATGCCAGGGTACTACAGCAGTGACAACAGTGCAGGAATGATTCCAGATCCAACCGTAAGAGGAGTACAGAATGGTCACAACCAGACATTGACAGAAGCTGAATCAACTCAGTTTTTGATGCCTCAAAAGCAGATGCAGGGGGGAACAGCACATGCTCAGATGACGGGGAGTCAGATGGGCATGCCGGCAATGATGACCCATGGTGTGGGAATGAACATGCCTCAGAACATGGGAAATGGACAAAACCCAGATGCGATATCGCTACCCATTACTGTAGGTCCACCGGTACCTTTGTACAGTCAGCCTAACTTAGGTATGAGCGGTCAGGGATCAATGCTGCAGAATGGGACAGAAAGGAGGTGCATAGAAAACACTCCAGGGATAACTCCGATAGCGGCTCAGCCAGCTGGATCTGGGTCCTTGATGGAGTTTAGTCCCATATGTGCTCAGTCAACACTGGTGAGGTCGAGTCCCCCACTGGTGATACCGCTGTCATCGAATACTGAAAAATTGCAGCAACCATCAATGGCAGTCGATGTAAATGCTACACTTATGGGGTTGAATGCGCAACAGCTGACACAGTGGTTCAACAGTTTGAATTCCACACAAAGCTCAGCCAGTGGGAAGGGAGAAGAAAATCTGAATAGGGTCAGGTTGAGCATGGAAGCACAAGAATTGGTGGAAGGGACTATGGGTGTGAATAGGTTAGAGTCCTACTCGGAAGAAGAGCTGAGGTATCTATGTCCCAGGATTACGAGAGAAGTGGATAAGGTACATAGAAGGTTGCAAGAAATAGCAGACAAAAACGGGGTGGAGATAGACAAGATGAAACACTTGAGCAGGAGCTACAGGTTGGATTTTGGGACCACAGATTTTGAACACATGAGGTCAGCAGGCATGAAGGCCCACCTTAGAGAATTGTTGCAGAGTGCACAAGTGTGGAGGTGCTTAGACAAATGGGAAAGCAGATGGGTAAAGAGAAAGGAAAAGAGGAAAGACAGTGTCCCAGAGATCAACGAGAAAAGACCGCAGAGTAGTGATGCAGTAACCATGTTACCAATGAGGGAGACAGCAGGGGGAAAGTTAATACATGTACCATGGCACAGGAGCGACATTCAGTCTTTTACGGATGATTTTCCTAAACTGAGAGAGAAACCGATTGAATGGTATCAACAGACTGATAGGTTTGTGAAGCTTGCAAAATGTCTCTGGGAAGACCTGAACACCCTCTTTGAGATTGTGGTTCCGGCAGATTTGTGGGAGGATTGCAAAAGAGCTGTAGGTTGGCCGACAAGTGAACCAGAGAGAGACAGGGAGACGGGTGCACCATCACCTATGGTGATGAGCCTGTACTATAAGGTGATTGAGCATTTGAAGATGAAGGTTGCCGCGAAAAATGTGGATTGGCAGAAGATTTATTCGAACTGCCCAAGAGGCTAAAGAGTCGATTCATAGTTACTATGAGAGGTTGTTGAAGGCGTTCAAGAACTACAGTGGCACGGAGACAATAGAGGCGAAGGACATGCTTCATTTTGTGTTTAGATTTGTGGAAGGGTTGAGACCAGAGATAAGTCATATGATAAAGTCGCATTTGATTTGCTGGCAGTCGAAACCGATTGATGAGGTGTTGAATTATGCGAAATACTGTAGCGACGAAATTGAAGTGAAACAGAAAAGGTTGAAAGAGAAAGTGATGATGATGCAGCTTAAGGCAGCTCAGACAGGTCTGCAAGGTTTGCAAGGGTTGCAAGGGTTCCAACAGCAGGTACCGCAACCGCAGCCGCAGTTGCAGTTAAACATGGCGTTTCAGCCACAGGCTAGAGGCAGAGGCAGAGGAGGTTTTGTGAATAATGGTCCGGATTTGAACACTGTTGTGACGGGTGCGCAGGCAATGAAGAAGGTGATGCCGTGTCACGTGTGCGGAATTGTCGGTCATTGGAAACGCGAGTGCCCAATGGTGGTGCAGGAAGGTGCAGGTGCAGGTGCTAGTTAGCAAAACAATGATGTCAATGCATTTCAGACAATGAGGGGACCGAAAATGAGAGGTCCAAATCCAAATTTTCAGACCATAAATCAGTTGCAGCGATTACAACCTATGCAGCCGCAGCAGATGCAGATGCCCCGTATGCAGGTGACGCAAATGCAGCCAATGCAACAGCAGTTTCCCATGGTACCTAATCAGCAAATACCTTTGGCACCAATGAGTCAGCAGCAAGTGATGGTTCCTCCACAGGTCTCGGGTCAGGTAATGAGTACAAATGGCACCGTACAACAGTTCCCACTACACAGTGAGAGTGGAATAAACAATGTATGGGAGAGTGAAAGTTCAGGAGAAGAAGGAGATTGTGTGCTTGCAGCATCCTTGGAAGTTGATCAAAAGGGTCCGTACGTGGAGGGAAGAGTAATGGGTCATCGTGTCTCATTCCTGGTTGATACAGGAGCAACACGTTCAACTGTTAAGAGCATTGAAGTACCAAATTTGCCACTCTCAGGGAGGACAGTTCAAGTGGTGGGAGTAGCAAACAGGCACCTGACGAACCCAATAACAGATCCGGTACCAGTCAGCATCGGTAACTATCAAGGGTTACATCAGTTTGTGGTATGTGACTCAAGCCCGATAGCACCGTTAGGGAGAGACTTGTTGTGCAAATTGGGTTGTTCGATTATGTGTTCGAACGAGGGAATAAAAATACAGACGAGCAGTGATGGGGAAGAAGAGGACAGTGTAGAGGGGGATGAGATGGAAACTGTCGATGAAGAGTATCCTCTGATTTGCCTTTTCCCGATGATAACTGAAGAAGATATTCCAGCCGAATTACGGGAAACAGTCGGAAAAGAAGTGTGGGATATGACAGGGAAAGAGGTGGGATTGATGAAAGGAGTGGAACCAGTGAAAGTGACTGTAAAGCCCAATGCAACTTTTCCCCAGACTCCACAATACCACATGGCACAAGACACCCTCATGAAAGTTGCCCAACTCATTGACGAATTTGTAAAGCAGGGAGTACTGAAAGAAGTGTTGAGCAGTCCATGTAATTCACCAATCATGGGACTAATAAAGCCGAGTGGAAAGGTCCGAATTGTGCAGGACTTGAGGAAAATAAATGACATCATAGTCAAGTGTTGCCCTGTCGTACCAAATCCAGCTGTGATAATGTTTCAAGTTCCTTGCGATGCCGAGTGGTTCTCAGTCATCGACTTGTCACAAGCATTCTTTTCTGTGCCTCTTCATGAGGACAGCCAATTTCTCTTTTGTTTCAAATTCTTAGACAGAGTGTATAGTTGGTGTCGAATTCCTCAAGGGTTTTCTGAGTCACCGTCAATCTTCAATCAGATTCTAAAGAAAGATTTGGAAGCATTAGAATTGCCATTCGAGTCAACTCTAGTACAGTACATTGATGACTTACTGATTGCATCAAAGACAGAAAGTGGCTGCACAGCCGATACCATTGCTCTGTTGAACCATTTGGGAAGGAATGGACATAAGGTGTCTCCTTCCAAATTGCAGTTCTGTCAGAAGAAAGTGAAATACTTGGGTCACCAGATAGAGAAAGGGTCAAGGAAAATAATGAAGGAAAGAATAACGAGTGTACTTCAAATGAGTCCACCAAAGAAAAGGAGGGAGGTGAGGAAGTTTTTGGGAATGGTGGGCTACTGTCGCCAGTGGATTCCTAACTTCTCGACTCTAGCAAAGCCTTTACTGAAGCTGACCCAGAAGGATGCCTTGGATCAAATTGAGTTGAAAGGAGATGAGATGGATGCTTTCATTGAGTTGAAAGAATGCATGTGTAGGGCTCCAGCTTTAGGTATGCCTGATTACACAAAGCCTTTCACATTGTTTTGTCATGAACGTGATGCATGTTCTTTGTCTGTCTTGACTCAAGCCCATGGTGGCATAAACAGACCAGTAGCGTATTTTTCAGCTACTTTGGATCCGGTCGCAGCAGCACTTCCAGGGTGTTTGCGCGCCGTAGCAGCAGTTGGTATCAGCCTCACTCAGAGTGAAGGAATAGTGATGGGACACCCAGTAACAGTCATGGTCCCTCACTCAGTTGAGATACTTTTGACCCGCTCCCGAACGCAACACATGACTGGAGCAAGACTCACAAGGTATGAAACGATAATTCTGGGCTCACCGAATGTGCAGCTGAAAAGGTGCACTACGTTGTATCCAGCAACCTTGCTCCCTGGAGAAATTGCTGAAATTGAGAATGCTGAAGACGTCGAGCATGACTGCCTTCAGGTGACTGAATTTTGCACAAAACCTCGACCTGACATTAAGGATACTAAGCTTGATGAAAATGACCAAATTGTTTTCGTTGATGGTTCATGTCTAAGAGATGGGATGGGAATTTTGAAAGCAGGATATGCCGTATGTACTGTAACAGGTGTCTTGGAAGCGGGGTGGCTTCAAGGAGTCTATTCTGCACAAGTAGCAGAACTTGTAGCCCTTACAAGAGCATGTCAACTGTCTGCATTGATGAAAGTCACCATTTACACTGATAGTCAGTACGGGTTTGGGATTGTGCATGACTTTGGACAACTATGGTCACAGAGAGGTTTCCTGACTTCTTCAGGGTCCCCAGTGAAAAACGGGGAGAGAATAAGGGAATTGTTACACGCCATTTAAATTCCAGCCGAAGTTGCAGTGGTAAAGTGTAGTGCTCATACAAAAGGACAGGACTATGTTTCTCTGGGAAATGCATATGCGGATCAAGTCGCAAGATTTTGTGCCTTGAACTGTATATTACTAAGAGATGAATGGAATTCGATAAGTGAACCAGAACTCGAACCAGCTGAAGCATTTGCCTTGAAGGTTGTAGATACAATAGATGAATTAAAAGCATTACAGAATAACGTCAGGGAGGATGAAAGAGAGTCCTGGATTAAATCACAATGTATAAAGAGACCAGATGAATTATGGGTTTCAAATGAGGGAAAATTTGTTTTGCCAAATAGTCTCTTATCACAGCTTGCGCGGTTCTATCATGGGCAAGCTCACCTAGGGAGAGATGCCATGATAAGATTGTTCAAAACTGATTGGTTTAACCCCAGATTTCGTCAAGCTGCAGAAGCAGTTTGTCATCGATGTGTCACTTGCCAGCAGATGAACCCAGGAAAGGGAACAGTTGTGAACGCGAGCCACATTGGCAGAGCCAGTGGCCCGTTTAGTCGAATGCAGATAGATTTCATTGAGATGCCCGTGCATGGAGGTCTGAAGTATGTGTTGCTGATTGTATGCATTTTTAGTCACTGGATTGAGGCATACCCCACACGTAGAAATGACAGCCTTACAGTTGCAAAGCTATTGTTGAGAGAGTTGATACCACGTTTCGGATTCCCGATCTCTTTAGAATCAGATAGGGGAAGTCACTTCAATAACGAGGTGATAAAGTTACTTTGCGAAGCGCTGAACATTGAGCAAAAACTGCATTGTAGCTATCGCCCTGAAGCCTCAGGACTGGTGGAGCAGATGAATGGTACACTGAAATCAAGAATGGCAAAAATATGTGCATCGACAAATTTGAAATGGCCCGACGCATTGCCCTTGGTGCTAATGTCAATGAGAAACACCCCTGATAGAAAGACTGGATTGTCTCCGCATGAAATTCTCATGGGCAGGGCTATGAGACTTCCTGCAGTTCCTGCAAACGCGCTTTTGAATATTACAGATGATATGGTGTTAGACTACTGCAAGGGTCTGGCTGACGTGGTTCGCTCTTTCTCTCACCAGGTGGAAGCGACCACCTTGCCACCGATCCAAGGTCCGGGACACGCACTGAAAGCAGGTGACTGGGTCGTGGTAAAGAAGCACGTGAGGAAGTCGTGTCTGGAACCCCGTTGGAAAGGCCCTTTCCAAGTGATCCTGACGACAACTACCGCTGTGAAGTGTGCGGGGGTTCCCAACTGGATTCACGCCAATCACACAAAGAAAGTGTTGTGTCCCACAGATGAGGAAGTTGAAGCGCTAAAACTGCCAGTGCCTGATAAAACAGTGCTGAGTGCTGAGACAGAGCAAAACCGAACTGAAAGCGAACAGGCAGGAACGGAAGAGAGAGAGATATTCTCTGAGGACGAAGAGACCAACTCACTTGGGGGAGACCAAGGAGAAAGTTCAGACAGCGACGAAGCAGCTGAAGGTGACAAAGAGCCTGAAGCAGCTGAGGGTAGCAAAGAGCCTGAAGCAGCTGAAGGTGACAAGGAACCTGAAGCAGCTGAAAGTGATAAAGAGCCTGAAGAAAGTAACGGTGACAAAGGGCTCGAAAAGGGTGAAAAGGCAGGAGAGCCTGATCAGAGGAGGGCTTTCCCAGAAGCAGACGATACAGAAAAAGAAAAAGAGAACGTGATTGATTCCCCAGAAGGAGGGGACAAGGCAGAACAGAACGAAAAGGTTCAAGCCTCCTCAGAAAAGATCGCAGGTCCATCAAATGGACATGGTGCAAAGAGGAGACTAAGCATATCACCAATAAAACAAAGGACTGAAGAAAGTTTGAACGACGGAGAAAGGCCAAAAGTGAAAGAGAAAAGAAAAGAAGTAACTGTCGTGGTACCATCCCTGAGTGAAGAAAAGGACTTGACAAAAGTGGAAAGTACCAGCGAAGCAGAATCGAAAAGAGAAGCAAAATTGAAAAGGAAAAGGATACCGAACAGAAGATATTCCGGTCCTGAATGGGCATATGTAGTTCATGACGATTGGACTGACGAGTTTGTATCTCTTAGCCTCGAGAACGAAGAAGAAGAGATACCAATAGAAAAGAAAAGTTTTATGGACTCTGTCGATTGAAAGGGTAATAAATGATATTGCTTGCTACAATCTAACGTGATACAAACAACCAGCTGAGACATTGCTAAACCGGATAAGACACTTGCTGAACTGATAAAGACTGAGTTATTGCCGAATTGAGACAAATGCTGCTGACCGATAAGTGACTGGCCTCTTGAAGAAGACTGTGTGAACATTGCGCTCGTTCAGCTTTGTAACTGAATTACTAAATAGTTTCTTTTATAGGTGCTTCTAGCTCTCTGATTCTATACAGATCATGGCTACACAAAACAGTAGAAAGAAATATTGTAAATATGCGTGTATAGGCTTGATAATTGCATGTGTACTAATAATAATGGCAATAGTGCTTACAATGCATGGAAAGGGTGAAAATGAGAAAATTGATGCTTCTACTTTTGCTCCTGTTACTGTCACTGAATTAACTGCACTGAAAAGACTAGAATTAGATGAGAGACACTTGCATGATAAGAAAGAGCTTTCATATAATGTTTTCTATCACTTGCTAACAGAATATGTTGAGACTATGGATGCGAAAGATTGTTATGTGTGTACACAGATACCGACATCAGTAAAGGAAGGGGTGACTTATCACCACATGCCTCTTACATACGGGATTACATGTAGTATAGTAATGTCTAGATTTTATGGTCAAACTAACATACAGTATTTTTACTCAAATTATGATGTTACCTTTGCATATGTTCCTATAATAGCGCAGCTAAGCCAGATTGCTAAAGATTGGGATGCTAAAATAATGAGGGAATTTTTTGAGCCAATGCAACCTTTTGAAACGGCTCACGCTCATAGGGAAAACCTTACCTGCTCGCTCTCTGCAATAGAAATAAGCTTTTTAGATCGCACAGATGATAGAAGGGCACAAATGAAGGCGAAATTAGAAAAAGAGCTACATAAGAGGACTTCAGTAGACAATTATGATTTTGCCGCAATAAAGACACAAGGGAGAATAGCTTTAGATGCTTGGCATGTAGGGAAATTTTGTATATATAGAGGGGAATCTTATTATGACAACATTTTTGTAGGAGCGAGTGAGTGTAAACATACGTTTATCTTTAAGGCCAAATGGACATTCATGATGAACGGACTTGACCCTGTCATTCCAGGTGTATATTACATTTGTGGGTATAATGCCTATTATCGTCTTCCAAAAGGATGGTGGGGGAGATGCTATTTGGGTATAGTGTTCCCAAAGGTTTATCAGCTGGATGACCTATCGATGATTCAAAAGACATCTGGATCCCATTGTATCCAGAAAAGAGAGACCGCAGCTGCTGTGGTAGGAGATATATTTGGAGCCATGATTCCTTCATTGGGAGTTGTGTTGAATTCCATCAAAATAAGAAAGTTATCTACTATAGTGGATAACATGTTGACAAAGTTTTCAGGTGCTATAATCCTGATAGATGCTGAACTTGCAGCGGAAAGAGCTATGACTCTTCAAAACAGGCTTGCTTTAGACATTCTTTTAGCAAAGGATGGCGGCGTTTGCAAAATGCTTGGTGCACGACACTGTTGTACGTATATTCCAGATAATAGTGTGAAAATTAAAACTATGCTTGCTAATCTAACAAAAGAGAGTGCAGATTTGAAGGAATTGAAAGAACCAGGAGTGTGGGAGAAGGTTGGAAAAGGACTTGCTTCAGTGGGAAGTTGGCTTGGTGGCATTTGGAATGGAATATTGCTAAAAATAATACAGGGAATACTAATAGTTCTAATTTGCATTTTTGGAATTTGGGGAATAAAAAGGGGAATAATAATGATAATGGAAAGAATTAAAAGACGGAAGGAAGAGAAAATAATGAAAAGAATGGCAGAAGAATACAAAGCGAAAACTAGGGGAATTAAAAGGAAAAGAGAACTGACAGAATTTTAATGGAATAAAATTTGTGGGCATGATTTGGTGTGATGACAAGTAGTCATCAGAGGAGGGATTGATGAAGCAGAAAATGAAAGTTTTCATTTATTGACGCTTGAACGTAGTGCTGAAATAATCATGTGTGACTTTAACCGAACTAATAAAGATTGTACGGGGACAAAATGTGCCCTCAGAGTAGTTTGCCAACATTTATAAGCGTGCTTTATATAACGTGGTGTATTAGAATTGCACTAATCTGACATAATCATAAACGTGTGCTACGATTTGCTTGCTTGAAATGTTTTAGCTTAGCATAACTTTAGTGCAGGCTTTGGCCTAGTTGCCTGGTCTCACGGTTTAGATGCTCGTATTTTTCCAATGTGCTAATAAACGTGTATTTTTGCTTGAAGCTGTACTTTTCCACTGAGATCGTTCACATGCTTATCTTAAGGTTTCGTGCCAGCCTGGCATATTTCTCTCCTTACTCCAAGGTCAATCTGCAGGTGCGGACAATGGAAGCTCTGAAAGTGAGTTAATTGGTATAAAATGTTGCAACTTGCGTACCCATCTCCAAGGATAATGTATGCTTAAGTAAAAGCTTGAGAACTGTCGTTTTTGATTGGACAATTTGAAGCTAACCTATGAACCCTCCAATGGAAGACCCTACTGGATTTGAACTGCTGTCTATAAAAATCAGGTGCACGAGAGGAAAGCAGCCATTATTGGACATCGCCCATACCCGCCATTTTGCAGGACATTGCAGCTATTATGGCCCATTTTGCTGCGACGCCATTTTGAAAGAGACTTTGATGCTTTCTCTAATCGAGAGAAAGAGACTTTAAATGATTCTTGCCCTAGAGACTTTAACTTTGATTTAATCCCTTGCGTGAAGTAGTAGTTTTACCTTGCCGCCGTGAGGCAATTGCCCCGTCCACTTTGCCCCTTTGCTCCGTCCCATGCTGATCGAAACGGTACCCATGCTGATCGAGAAACGGTACCTGTGAGACGAAGACTTCCTTGCATGCTGATCGTAATTGGTAAATATGAAAGGAAATTGTAAAATTGCATTGTGTTTCTTTTAGGTAACCAACTGCTGATTTTGATAAGATCCCTAGTTAGGAGTTTCCAAATTTATGTTGCTAAATTGTTTTCGCATGAAGCCCCACATGCCGATGCTAATTTGAGGTTAGATGAGGATTCTTTTGTTGCACGATGCAATTTGAGACCTTGTTATGCTGACTAAATGTATGCAATTAGTTCATTACAGATTATCGTATTAGTGATTTGCATTGCTATTATCGAGTGCCTTGTTATTCAAATGCTACATAGATTGCACCTGTTTCGCCGTTATGGACAGCTATTAATGTTCATTTATGTTTATCATTTGGTGTTGAGACACATCTATATTGTGCTAGCTTTGTTAATATAGGGAAATAAATTCACTAACTTTGAATAAACTGGTGTGGTTATTCCTGACTGAAAGGTCAGGGTTCGCCGAGATGTATTCTGGATTAATTGTTAAGTGTTATGTTGATCAAGGTATTGCTTATGTTCGTTATTGATTATTGATTTGATGAAATTGATCGATATAGAGTACGGAGAGTTCCACTTAGTAAAAAGATTCATCGGCCTAAAGAGCGTCCGAACACAGGTGAATTATTAGTACGGACCGCTCTATCAATACTAATCGAGCAGTATGAGGGGGGTTACAGACGCTGAGCTCCTGAACTAAAAGGTGGTTCACAGCAGTGTCTAAACCCACAAGAACACTAATAAGAGCTATCTGACATAATATGTATCATGTGTTCTCCAGAATGTGACTCAGGCCATTGAAATCAGAGACGTTTTAAAGCATGAGCAAAACCAACAATTGGTGAGGACCGCTGGGAAAGTGAACTTCTCTATTTTATGTCTATTTATCTGTCTCAATTTAACATATAATTGAATATTGTTTGGAATCATAGGGCGTGAATTAGCCGAAAGTAGGTCAGAAAATAAAAAACTGTTCAGAACAGAGGCCTCCAGAACATATCTTGCTAGGGGCTCCTAACATCCGTCAGGTAACAATAATTGAAATGGTAGGATATAAACTCTTTTGGGTTCAGCCGGTCGCCAACACATATGCTTTTGGTCTATACTCCCTCAAGCTGCCTTGCTATCAGCTCTGGCATCTCAGATTCAGTTTTCCTCCAGTCGACTGTCAACAAAGCAGAATTTCTCGTAATGGAGGACTCAAAAATTCAGCAACTCCTTTCAAATGGCCTGCCAAATTAGGAGCTACTGTCGTGTGTAAAGTTTTTTTTATTATATTATCTATCCTGAACGACTTTTGACATATGACCTCTCTTATCTTTTAGAATGCATTACTTTTGTGATATCACATTGTTTTAACTAAGTTGCATGAGTAGCCTCTACGTTTACGGCAGTCTAGCTGTATATTATGTACACATGCCATATGCATTGAAGTGTTAGTAAAGACATTTAGTACTGCCTTCGCAATTATAAGGAGTAAGAAACCGGGGCAATAGCCCAATAAACCCTATAATTTAGTGTACTTTCACCATGAGTTAATATACATGTGCTACTGTAAACCTACATCACGAAGACACTTTTTCACACACATTTTCGTCCATTGAGAACAGAAACAGGCACAACGCTATAGTTACGTTCAGAGAGGGTTGAACCGTCCAGGGCGCCTCATTTCCAAGGACGTATGCTGTAATCCCCAGACCACGCCATGAGCAGCCTTGGCATAGAGACGTATAAGGAAAACGACGCACGCGAGAATGTCAATCCACGGCTGGGTGCATTGGTCGATACAGCTTCCTTAGTCCGACAACCGGCACCTCGTCAGCCGACTGTTGGAACATGAACCATAGCCAACCAGCCACAAGAGTTGTCGCGAAGTACAGGAGCGCAAGGCACGGCCTCACACTTCTTCCTCCTTAAAATAAACAAAAACAGTCTCCTAAAGAGGATGAAACAGACAAATGAGGATCAGATAATAAAAAGAAGCCATTACGCACTAGAAAAACGTGGACAATTTAATCGATGCATTATACAGTTGATAGCAGTAATCATTAATGAGCTAGCGGCGCCAAACTAAAAAATTCAGAAAATGAGAACATGCAGTCAAGAATAAAATTCTGAATACAGCAATTGGTAACGTGCCATGTAGTCATCTAAAAAAGGTGTGATGGGAATGAGAGAGAGTAGTTTAAATACTATATACTAAAATGAAATGCTTATATCAATGTATAACGATGCTACATAGAAAACAATAATAATAGCGGTTTTTGTTTCAAACGTGCACCTGAATTGTGACCACGGTGAGTGGTCACCAATGTATACGCAAATAATAATAATGAATAAAATGTAATGTTATGCTCGATCAAGCTTATATTAACATTTATGTTACTGTATTTATATTGAAAATCTTTATAGGCCTTAAATTAGCATAAACTGTGGGTTTAGCTGCCCAGCTCTCATATTAAATGCATTTTCTGTTTTTCCAGTGTGCCCACTCGCAAAGGGCCATGACCCTGCAAATGTTCTTTTTCTTCAACTTGGGCGCATATTTGGTGCCTTGGTTTAAGAATTGAGTACAAATTGAAACAAATTTAGATTAATGTAATGTGCAAGGTCATTTAGACCGATGGACAATGGATCTGCTGACCCGAAAAGACGTGCCAAGGAATGAAGTAACACTGGATGTGCCACCTCCGAAGACGTCAATTACGAAGACCAATCAAAGTGTTATGAATAAATGTGGGGTGACAATTTGGATTACTTAATGCTAAATTTGATAGGTTAAAGATAGTGGGGTATAGTAAATGTCCAATAGAATTTTCGGGGAATGTACTACGGAAAAGGGATAAAAACCCATGTCACAGAAGGGTCATTAGAACTAGGTAGAGAATGCTATTGATTTTATCCAGAAACTCTGTCACTCTGTTTGGTGACTTTGAGACTTATTAAAACCATCCTCACCCATAGGCTGCCCATTTTTCACTCCTCCTCCTTATGAGGGAAGTGTCCCCTATGCCTTTTAGCTGAGCTTAGACTGATGGCGTTTTGACTGATGACCTGAAGACGAAGATTGATCCTGAGCGCTGACCTAATCCTTGGAGGGTAATTATGACAATGCAATTTGTAATTTGTCTGTTTGCTTTTCTTTTCTAGGTACCAACTGCTCATTTTGATAGAGACCATAGCTAGATGTTTTCCAAATTGGTGTTCTAAATTGTTTTGCATGAAGCCCAACATGTTAATGCTAATCAGTGGTTAGGACAGGGGTTCACTTAATCTGACGCAAATAGACAAACGACTGACATTATGCTATGTTGAATTAACGTGTGTTCAGAACTCTGCTATCTTGATCTATGTTTACACCGTGTTATGTTCTAAAATTTGTGATTTTCGCGTTAATGAAATCTTACCACAGTTGCCATATCGTGACTATGCTATTATGCTTCTTGGTATTAAGATTAACCCTTTTGCTCCTAGATTGTAACTAATAGGGAATAAAATTCATAAAATTCTATTAAAAGGTGTGGTTATTCATGGCTGAAAGGTCATGATTCCGTCGTCAATTTGATTAAATGTCTTTGACCAAAGTAAAGTGTATTGGTGTGATAAATATTGATGACATTATTGATATATTGCTTGACATACTGATTAGCTATCTCGTCCTACGGTGTCTCTCAACTGGGTCACAAGATTCATTGGCCTAAAACGAGTCCTAATGTGTAATAAATTAACATAAAAGGACGCGTTATCAGGAACATCAAATACTTTAATTTTATTACAAAGTCTTTATAACGAGGTGGAATTTGTCTCTCTGATATTAGGCTTGTCATATCTTTGCGCTTATCCATTTGTACCACATCCTCTGAGAAACAACAATGCACGAGATCTTCTCAATAACGGCTTGTTGAGGCAATTTTGTCCATATTTCAAATGTTACCATCAATGACATGTACATTTTGGAAAGAACACGTTCCATATGTACAAGAGGTGAAAATGTGGGTACTCTCTTGGCCACCAAACCAGGTTTTTCAATGCTGGCCCAACACCCAAAAGAGGCATCCGGTGAATCATTCCTCATGTGGATTTCCATATGCACTTTGAACTTCTTTCTAGACGCTAATTACACTGGACCAGCGAGGCATAGCTACTTCTTAATGGTCCATCCATTCCTTGTTCATTTCGGAGCCAGGTACTCGGCTCTTTAATAGTAGGAACGGTGATCTGCTGGTGGAAATATCGGGTGATTTTTTATAGGCCCATAACACGTCTTCCACACCGTTTCCAACCTAAGTTACTGGCAAATGCCAACTGTAACTGATTTCTCTGTATATGGTTGATTTTTTCTACAAAACCATTACTTTTGAGTCGGTACCATAAGATGGTAACATTTTTGATTATCATGGTTGCTCATATAAGTTTTCATGTCATGGTGGAGTAACTGAGGCACCGATTTGATTTAGGCAGTACAAAGGCTGGACTGCTAATATGGAGTTGGGAAGGACACTGCCAAGCCGGCCGACGGAAACAGTGCGGCAACATTGGCTTCAGCTCTCATGGAGAGCCGAGGCCAATGCCACTCACTGTCAGTGCCGCCAGCACACTCGGAATGCGCACTGTCTCCATGGCAGAAAGTGTTCATTTTGAGTGTGCTGACGGGAGGGCCTCTGCGCTGCCCCAAGACATGGGCATGGGCAGTGCAGGGGCCCATCCCTGCCTTTCCGCTGGCCTTTTCATGGTGGGGTCCCTGTCATAGAAAGGCCAGAGAAAAGTCAAGCTGTGATCAGCACGGTGTGTAGAGATCCATGACCCTGGTGGTGACAGCAGTTTTGTAGCGGACTGCCAACTAGCATCCTAATCTGGAGGTCAGACCGCCAAGGATGCAGCAGTTAGACTGCCATCGCAGGTACGGCAACCACTGTACTCAAATAAGGCCCTCAGTATTATTATCAGTTACAATTTAATCAGTAAATCCTTCCCTTTAAATATTCTTTCCATAAAATGAAAAACTGATTTGGTATTAATGCTGTTCACAAAGCTAACTTTTGGCCACTTAGACATGTAGTCTATAGTATGTGATATTTAGAATTATCACCTAAGTCACTTAAGGAACCTGTGAGTTCCAAGGTTCTACCAAGGAACCATGGGGGCATCGACAGGTATGATGGGAGGTGGAATCATAACTTGGGACTAATCACTTAATATCAAAGTTCCACAATCCCTAACAACATTTTCTATGGCTTTGTCAATGCCAGACCACCAAAAATTCTCTTGCATCCTCCATTTTATGGCATTAATTCTAATGTGGACTTCATGAGCCAGTTCCAAAACCTTTCTTCTCAAGGTTGTTGGCACAACCAATGAACTTGATCTGTGTAACAAACCACCCTCACAAGGTAGTTCTGATGAAATTTGGGCATATGGTTTGGCATCTTGAGATACATTTTAGACACCAGGCCAGCCTGAAATAATCCATGTCATAATATTCTTCAACAGCACATCTCCATCACTCCCCACTCATTATCAGATAAAGCCCCATATAAGACATCCTCTAATTTATTGGTTTGGCACACTCTCTTGCTGCTCCCCCATTCTCATGGATGCACTTCATCCAGTGACATCCCAAATATAAAATCAGCAACAATATGTTATTGTAATTTGTCAATCCTAGAAGTGGTTCTTCCAGTGCCTTTAGCAGTGAAAAATCAATCAAAGGTTTGTGGTCAGTACAGAGACTGAAGAGTACTCCCAACACATACATTGAGATATATTGCATGCCCCAACACAAAGCTAAAGCTTCCTTCTCAATTGTTGAGTGTTTGTGTTTGGCACTGCAAAGAGTTCTAGAAGCAAATGCAATTACTTATTTATCAACATTACGGGGGTCATTACAAGTATGGTGGACAGAAAAGGCCATCCACCAAACTACTGTAGTCAGATTACTGTCAGTGCGGTCCCCTTCTCACTGGCACCATTTCCTGCTGGGTCAGTGGATGGAAACAGGTGGAAACTGTGTACAACATTGACACCAGCTCGTAATAGAGCTGGAGGCAATGCTGTAGTGCATAGGGAGCATGAGCACCCATCGCGATTTTCACTGTCAGAAAATCGCGCCGGAGCTGGCCAGGGGGCCCTCTGCTCTTCCCATGCCAACTGCATTGGCAGTGCAGGGCCCCCCTGGGGCACCCTGCACCCCGTCTCTGACAGCCTTTACATGCCAGGGGTACTGCTATGTAATTGCCGGTGGAGAAGAGACTCGTAATCCCCAGGATTAGGATCGCCAGACTGTTGAAAAGTCATGATCTGGCAGTGCTGGAGGTCTGACAGTGGCGTGATCACCACAGTCGTAATGTGGCTGCCGGTCCAACTGCCACCGCGACCCTGGTGGTCTCAAGATCTCCAGAATTGCAATGATGCCCAGGGTCTTTTTTTTGCAATAACACTGCACCTAAACCACAGTTACTGGCACCAGTAATAATTCTACTTCTGTCTTTAGTGTTGAATGGTCTTGAGGATTTGGCAGCAATGATGTTCTTCACTTTATCAAAATCATTTTCTAACACAGCTCACTCCACTCATACAATGTTCCTTTCTTTAAATAGTTCCTTAATGGGTTGGTAATATTGGAAAAGTGAGGTACAAACTTAGAACAAAATTTAGCAAGTCCTGAAAAGGTTCTGATCTTTGTTAACAGGGGCAGACGCATCATTAAAAGCTCTTTTAAGTTTTGTCTTGGGCTCAATAATGTTTATAAAAATGTGATGACCCAAATTATCTACACCTGGTACCGCAAACATGCACATATCACTGTGAAGGGTTAACCCTCTGTCCTGATTTTTTTTTAATACTCTCAAAAGAATAGAATAATGTCAATTTGATGAAGGCCCATAAGTTGCAACAGTGCAGCCAAAATAAATCTGATGGGAAGCAGTAGCATGAATTAAAATAAACAACACGTGCAGCAGATTCCAACACGCCTCATCTTCTTTTGTTGATGTGAGATGAAAAGGAAAATCTTGGATTTTAAAGAAGTATGTTGACTCTTGACTATGACAATGCATCCACCGTTAAGGTGCACAATAGCATTCAGCATTTGATTCTGGAGGAGATATATAGCTATACCTATATTTCTATCTCTCTCTCTCTATATATATATATATATATATATATATATTAATATACATATATATATACAACACAACAAAAATAGAAATAAATTAGCGCACTCAGGAATTCAGAAAGGGAAGCAAAAAGGCTTTTAATCACTACATGTTTCGGCTGTAAACACAGCCTTGATCACGTGAGTTAAACCACCAATTGAACAAAAGTTAATATATAGCTTTCAGGTGCATAAAAACAGGACTACACAGAGGAAACTAAGAGAACAGGGAACATGAGTGAATAATCATACTAATGATACCATTCATATTGGACACAAATAAACTTTTTTTCAATATATAAATTTCAAATAATATGATCAGTCATGAAAATCAGAAAACTACCATATCCCAAAAATGTGTAAAATATCATTTGGTTTAAGATGTTCCATCATGCAATGCCCACACATATAAGGGAGAAACTAGTATAAAAATACAAGTATAAAAATACAAATTGCTCAGAAAATATGGCTTATAAATGAATAAATATACATATATTATCAATATCAAAAATGCATATAAATACCAAATATAATAATTCTGAACTCCCAATTGCAAAATTCATAAATTATTTGTATCAAAAGTGTTAATTATTTCTAATCAGCCTCCTCACAGAAAATATATATAGACCTATAACACAACTACAGTATAATCTAATTGTTCAAATGAATCTAAACAAAACGAAGAAAAATGTGCTCAAATAAATATTCTTATCTGCATATCCATCACCACACTACGTGAAGATCTAAATTGGTGAAAATGAAGATAAAATAACTGGGATCCAATTAACAGCCATCTGACCCCCAATTACCTATAAAGAAAAGTATATAAAGTACACTGATTACAATCCATAACATACATCACAATCTAAAACTTCATATACAAAAAGTGCATAACAGACATATTAACTGCAGATGTAAAACAATATACATGAAGCACTACAATCTTATAAATATTGAATAACATCTAATCTTTTAACCCTCATACAGGTGAGTAATCAATTCCTTACCAGAGTTCAATCCTCTAGGCATCTTAGTTTCCAAGTCCAAAATATATCTAGATTCATTCTTGCGTAATAGATGTAATAGATACAGTTTTCTGTTGTATAACTCTGTAAGAAGGGCCAAGGAAGAAGACCGTGAAGGTTGAAACGCGTTGCCCTATGTTCTGTTTTATGGATTTTTGAAATAAATGAAGGCCATTGTTTTGCAAGGAGTGCCAGATTTTGAATTGTTTTTGGCGTGGATATATAAATATATATATATATATTTAATAGTAATAAATCAAATAAATAAAAATGAAAATAGTAAAAGTAACATTTATTTAAAAATTGTAAACATGCATGCAACCAAAAACGTTAACATAAACATATACAAATTGGTTGATTTGAAGACTTTAAATAGAGTATAAAAAAGAATGTGTGTATGTAAAATCAGCATTTAAAAAAAATCCAAAAATAATATTAACAGCAAAATAATTATAAAAACATAATGAAACTAATATAATAAATATATAAGTTTTAAAAAGTAACATAAACTCTAAAAATATAATTAATTTTAAAATAAAAACAATATAAGCAAACAACATAAAATATCAATCAAATATCAGTATAAATACATGTAAATAAAATTACAGAAAATATTTAACTTACTAAAGATTATTTTACTATTAACAGTCCAACTGATAAAAAAGTAAGATAAGTGTTGGACTTCAGATTTTTTATATCAACTCTTTTCACTCCAGTCTTCTGGACACAGTGCTTAGTTACCAAGCCCAAACGTTTTGTTCAAGTACCATGCCTTGTCATGCTGATTCTGGGCTGATTTTGTCCTGAAAGAGAAAATAAAAGTTGGTGACATTCTGATGTTCTTCAATAACCTCAACTTTTCTAAACAAGTAAAAACAAGATAATGATCATCACAAAAGAGAAAGGGCAGTCATTTATTTGTTCAAGGAAACAAAACCAAAGACAGTATTCATGTTCTGAGGTCGCGGGGCTCTGACCTCACTGCCAAGGGATTACTCTTAAGGACAAAAGTGTAATTACATGATCAAGAGAGAAAAAAACAAAAGAGGAACTTGGTGACAAAATTCTTACATCACGGAAGTAGACTAAAGAAATAACCGTGAAAGCAAGACTCAAATCCCAATAGTGTTTTGTGAGTGCTTAATAAGTCTGCATTCTAGAGATGATTGCTTGGTCATGTTATCAATATGTATGGTAAGTACACAATATCCAGGGAGCAAACTGAGGGAAGTTGTTTTTCACTGTAGATTTTAGGTGTTCCTGGTAACTCTTGTGTTTTATGTTTATGACTGAAAGATCAGAAAAGAAACAACCTGTGGTTCATGTTCTAATAAGCAAATCCCAAAAGACTAAGAAGACAAGTATAACAAAAGCAACAGTTATCTTCCTGAAACCCCTTCCCCTGATCTGACTCCTCTAGTTAGCTATGCTTTCCATTTGCAAGAATGTCAGGTCAAGACAGGGATCGGATTCACATTGTTAGTGCTCAGAACACAGATTGGGTTAGATTTACCATTCTGACTCCAGTATAAGGAGGTAGGGAAAGTGTTGAAATCTGGAGGGGTTTGATTTTTTTGTTCCCACTCAAGTCTGTGCAACAGTAGGGATAATGATGGACTCCATAGTTGTTAGATTTACTATTTTCACTCCAGTCTAAACAACAGTAGAGAAAGTTTGTACTCCTGAGGACTTACAGTTACTATTCCCACTCCAGTTTACTCAACATTATAGAAAATGTTGGCCTTCTAGGGGGTTACATTTGCTATTCACACTCCAGCCTAAGCACCAGTACAGAAAATGTAGGACTTTGGAGGAACAACACATAACATTCCATCTCCTATTCATTTTGTACAAAACACGTAAAAATACAAAAAATCAAAAAATGAAAACCATACTATAAATACAAATACATATCACATAAAGTTAAAATATTTAAACTAAAACTAATACAACTAAAAAAAGTAGCAAAATTTTAATATGATGTATTTCTCTGCCACACAAAAGCAGGGTACACAAAATTGCTTAAATAAAAAACACAACAAAATGTACATTTATTTAAATATTACTATAACATCAATTTTTTGTTAAAAAATGCATTTTACAGCCAGTATTTTTAAAATCACCTAACACTAATTTATTAAATAACACAAAGAATGTTCATATTAGTTCCAATGTTAAAAAATATACATAAATAATTATGTTTTAACCAATTAAACATTATTAAGATTTCATTTAGTAAGCTATAATTTCAATACGTTCCCATTGTATTCCCCAACAAATCCAACAACCTGCTACCAAAATATACATTACGAACAAAAATGTAAATATTTAAATATACTGTAAAAATTAGAAAACATAAATGGAGCCAGCAACAAAATAAAACAACACATATCATTAATCATAAATTACATTATTATTTAACTATTAAAAATTAATTTGGATAAAAAATTATTTGTACTTTAGCTAACTTCCCAAACTATACCCCTCCAAAAGAAACAACCGGCTGCTAAAATATGTATAGCCAACAAAAATAAAAACATTTGTAAATTCTGTAAAATTCAAAAAAAAAAAAAATAACCTATAATTAAGAAGTAAATAATTTTAGATAATTAATAATCAGAACTTAATGAATACAAAAAAAATAAAAAGCATTATTATAGATTTTCTAATAATCTAAAAACCTTTCCACACCATTCCCAAATAAAACAAGCACCTACTCCAATAAAAATAATAAAAATTTGAAAAAGTAGATATGCAGTAAAAATAAAAAATAAACGTAAATATATAAGATGACTGCTAAACCAACAATTAAGCCATTATTAATCAATAAACTAATTTACAGTACAAAATTACTTAATTATAATTGAAATTACTTGCCACTCTATTCCCCTACAATCCCAACAACCCACTACAACATTATAAAGTACTTAATAAAAAAAATAGATTAAACATTTTAAATAAACTAAACTTTAGTAAAAAAAACATAGTAAACATTGTACTAACAACACGAACACCTAAATATTTCATAGATATTTTAACTAATATATTAAATTAAACAAACAATGATAATTTTTACAACTGTATTTAAGTAAATGATATTACATTAAATTATATTATTTAAACAATATTATATACAAACAAACTACATTCTTGACAATGATGTTCTGTGACACAATATTTCTGAACTAACAATATTTTTGACACAATATTTATGTATCACAATATTAAAAACAATATTTTGTCCAAATAACCCACAATTGGGCCCAATAGCTTCTGTTTGCCAAGTGGTCCTGTGAATGGGGTTCTCACAATATTCGGTTGGCTTACAATAAATGTCATGCACATTTATTTTCAGAACCAATCTGTGGACTTATAGTATAGACATGAGATGGCAGTTGCATCCAGCATCTGATTTCCTCTGAAGATCGCCACTGGATATAGAAGACAACTATGAAGTTAATGACTATCCTATTCTGGAGGTGACTAATACAGCTGTCTCCATTGATGAATGGAAGGAGTTCACCTCAAAAGATACTTTCCTAAGTCAGATAAAAGTATGATTGTTCAAGGATGGACATCAAAGTGCAGTTCCCTGAGTGAAGATTTGAAGGGGTACGGAGAGATAAGGGATGAGATAAACAGTATGGATGATATGGTATTAAGAAAGGACAGGATTATAGCTTCAACAGAGTTAAGAGATAAAATAGTAAATTTGGGATAGAGGGGTACCTTGGCAGGAGTATGAGTAACTCACGATTAATATCCAAAAATGTATGCTGTGGTCGAATCCAAAGTGAAAGATTGTAGTATTTGTTCATGTGGTGACAATTCTAAAGTAACCCGCAGTACTCCTTTAGCTCCAGTCTCTGCTCCAGAGAAAGCATGGAACAAGTTAGGATTAGATATTATTGGACCCATTAGGAAAGGTGTTCATAAAAGATTCATGTTTGAATTAATTGACTATTATTCACATTGGTCATGACTAAAATGTTAAATTACACCACCAAGTAGCTATTAATTGAATTCCTAAGAGATGCCTGAGATGTACCTGTAATTTTGTTACAGATAATGGGGCAAAATTCAACTCAGAGTTGTTAACCAATTTATCAATAGATCACCAAAAAACTGACTTATAGTGCCCTAGAGCAAATGGGGTAGTAGAAAGGACTAACATACTATTTAGGAAGTGTATCCAACTAGCCTATGTAAGTGGGCATCCTTTAAGTGAAGTCATACAAGACATGATATTGTCGTATCACATTACTCCCAATGTGGTCACTGGAGGTTCACTCTTTGTCTTAATTAGAGGCAGATTGACTTGCTCCAAACCTTACATGAATTGGCTGGGAGGAGGTGGCCCAACAGTAATCAATCAAACAAGTCTAGTGGATAAATTGGGGTAGTAACAAAGATGATACAAGGATTGGTATGATAAGAAGCATGAAGTGATGGGCCAAGTTGCAAAGAAGGTGAAATGGTTTTGGTGAGAAAGTCGTTGCCTCATGGTTGAAGGAAAGTACATTTTCTAAACCTCTGTGGATTGCTAAAGTTAAACATAATTTTGTGACAATGAACAATGGTAAAATGTGGAGGATGGCTAGACTAGTGAGAACTCCTAACAAAATTATAGCTTAAACCCAGATCTGTGACTGGGGGCAAATGTTTGATGTGATCTACATTCCATCCGTCACCTGTTCTTGTTGCTTTTGTCACCCTTAGTGGGAAGGGTATGCCCATACATGGGTACAATGCTCACTGTGTGGGTGGATTCAAACTAGCCTGGCTCATAAGGGGTGATACCCTGAAACCAGTGCCAGGATGCTTGTTTCCAGTCAATGGGTGACCTACCTTGGCAGTTCGGGCTGGACTGTTCTCATGGGGAGCAGGATCAAGACTGATTTGTGTATGGCTGGGTCCAAACTAGGGTGCATGTTGAGCAGAAAAAATGATGGACTAAACCCAGATCTGTGACTAGGGGAGAATGTTTGATTTGTTCTGTATTCCGTCCATCATCTGTTCTTTTTGCTTTTGTCGCCCTAAGTGGGAAAGGTATGACCAGAGGTGGCTCCCATGCTCACTGTGCCACTGGATTCAAGCTAGCATGGCTGATGAAGGGCGATACCCCGAAACCGATCATAGGATGCTTGTTTCTGGTCCAGGAAGGGCCGGGCTTGGCAGTTTGGGCTGGTCTGTTCCCATGGGAAGCAGGGTGAAGTCTGATTTGCATATGGCTGGGTCCAAACTGGGAGGCATGGTGAGCAGAAAAAATTATCAAATCAAATCATTAACATTTATAAAGCGCGCTACTCACCCGTGCGGGTCTCAAGGCGCTAGAGGAAAAAAGGGGGGGTTATCGCTGCTCGAACAGCCAGGCCTTTAGGAGTCTCCGGAAAGCGGAGTGGTCCAGGGTGGTCCTGAGGCTGGTGGGGAGGGAGTTCCAGGTCTTGGCCGCCAGGAAGGAGAAAGATCTCCCACCCGCCGTGGAGCGGCGGATGCGAGGGACAGCAGCGAGTGCGAGGCCAGAGGAGCGGAGGAGGCGGGTGGGGACGTAGAAGCTGAGGCGTTTGTTGAGGTATTCCGGTCCCTTGTCGTGGAGGGCTTTGTGTGCGTGGGTGAGAAGTCTGAAGGTGATCCTTTCGCTGACTGGGAGCCAGTGCAGGTGTCTCAGGTGTGCGGAGATGTGGCTGCTGTGGGGTATGTCGAGGATGAGGCGGGCCGAGGCGTTTTGAATGCGTTGCAGGCGATTTTGGAGTTTGGCTGTGGTCCCGGCGTAGAGGGTGTTGCCGTAGTCCAGGCGGCTCGTGACGAGGGCGTGGGTCACGGTTTTTCTGGTGTCGGCAGGGATCCAGCGGAAGATCTTGCGGAGCATGCGGAGGGTGAGGAAGCAGGCGGAGGACACGGCGTTGACTTGCTTGGTCATGGTGAGAAGAGGGTCCAAGATGAAGCCGAGGTTGCGGGCGTGGTCTGTGGGGGTCGGTGCGGTGCCGAGGGCTGTGGGTCACCAGGAGTCGTCCCAGGCAGACGGGGTGTTGCCGAGGATGAGGACTTCCATTTTTTCAGAGTTCAGCTTTAGGCGGCTGAGCCTCATCCAATCTGCGACGTCCTTCATACCCTCTTGTAGGTTGGTCTTGGCGCTAGCGGGGTCCTTGGTGAGGGAGAGTATAAGTTGCGTGTCGTCGGCGTAGAAGGTGATGATGATGTTGTGCTTGCATACGATGTTGGCGAGGGGGCTCATGTAGACATTGAAGAGTGTCGGGCTGAGTGATGAGCCTTGGGGTACGCCGCAGATGATCTCGGTGGGTTCTGAGCGAAACGGAGGGAGGTAAACTCTTTGGGAACGGTTTGAGAGGAAGGAGGCGATCCAGTCCAGGGCCTGGCCTTGGATTCCGGTGGAGCGGAGGCAGGTGATTAGGGTTCGGTGACAGACGGTGTCAAAGGCAGCCGAGAGGTCGAGCAGAATGAGGGCGACTGTTTCACCGTTGCCCATCAGGGTTCTGATGTCGTCAGTGACTGAGATGAGGGCGGTTTCAGTGCTGTGGTTGGTTCGGAATCCGGTTTGTGAGGGGTCGAGCAGGTTGTTGTCTTCCAGGAAGGTGGTCAGCTGTTTGTTGACGGTCTTCTCTATTACTTTGGCTGGGAAAGGCAGAAGAGAGATGGGGCGGAAGTTTTTCAGGTCGCTCGGGTTAGCCGTAGGTTTCTTTAGTAGGGCGTTGACTTCGGCGTGTTTCCAGCATTCGGGGAAGGTAGCAGAAGAAAAAGAAGAGTTGATGACGGTCTGGAGGTGCGGGGCGATGATGTCGTCGGCTTTGTTAAAGATGAAGTGCGGGCAGGGGTCCGAAGGGGCGCCGGAGTGGATAGAGTTCATGATGGATTTGGTTTCTTCCGTGTTGATGTGGGACCAGTTGTTGAGGGTGATGGCCGTGGATGCCGGTTCGGTGGTGTTTGGTTGGGTCTGGTGTCCGAAGCTGTCGTGGAGGTCGTTAATCTTGCGATGGAAGAAAGTGGTGAGGGATTCGCACAGATCCTGTGAGGGTGTGACGGCGTTGGCGTTGGCGCTGGGGTTGGAGAACTCCTTGACGATGCTGAAGAGTTCTCTGCTGTTGTGTCTGTTTTTGTCCAGTCTGTCGGTGAAAAGTTCCTTTTGGCGGTGCGGATCAGGTGGTGGTGTTCGCGGGTAGCGTTCTTGAGGGCGGTCATGTTGTCAGCGGTGCGGTCCTTGCGCCAGGCTTTCTCAAGGGCGCGACAAGTTTTCTTTTATTCTTTGAGGGTGTCAGAGAACCAGAGATGTTTTTTGGTGTTGGTCTGTCGATGAGTGCGTTTGAGGGGAGCAAGGATGTCTGCGCAGTTGGAGATCCAGTTTGTGAGGTTGAGGGCTGCGTCGTTGGGGTCGGTGGTGAGGGTGGGTTGGTTGGCGGCGAGTGCGGAGAAGAGTTGCTCTTCGGGGATCTTGTTCCACTGTCGACGAGGGATGGGTTGGGTGCGGAGGTGGTGGGTCTCGCGTCGGAATGTGAAGTGGACGCAGCTGTGGTCGTTCCAGTGTAGGGCGGAGGCGTGGCTGAAGAAGACGTGTTTGCTGGCGGAGAAGATGGGGTCAAGCGTGTGTCCGGCGATGTGGGTGGCAGTGTTCACCAGTTGTTTGAGGCCGAGGTTGGCGAGGTTGTCGAGCAGAGTGGTGGTGTTGGGGTCGTTGTTTTGTTCCAGATGGAAGTTGAGGTCACCTAGGAGGATGTAGTCCGGCGAGGCGAGGGCATGCGGGGAGATGAAGTCGGCGATGGCGTCGCTGAAAGGGGCGCGTGGCCCGGGAGGACGGTAGATGAGGGATCCTCTGAGGGTGGTCCTCGGATCGGTGAGAATCTGAAAATGCAGGTGTTCAGCGGCGAGAGGGGTGTCTTCGGTGGAGGTGGTGACGCTGATGGAGTCTTTGAAGACAATGGCGATACCTCCTCCTACCTGGTTGGTGCGGTCTTTTCTGGAGATCTTGTAGCTTTCGGGGATGGCAGTGGCGATGTCAGGGGCCGAGGAGGCGTTCATCCAGGTCTCCGTGATGAAGGCGACGTCCGGTGCTATGGAGTCCAGGAGGTCCCAGAGTTCAACAGCGTGTTTGTGGATGGAGCGAGTGTTGACTAGGATGCACTTGAGGTGGTTGATGGCGCGTGGGCTGGTGGTCATGGTTGTTGCGTGGTGGAAGGTGCGTTTGCAGGAGTTGCAGGCGAAGGGTCCATGGGTGCGTTTGGGCTGAGCTTGGAAGCAAGTGTTGGAGCGTCCTGGGTTGAGGGCGTGGAGGGTGGTGGGGTCGTAGCGGGTCAGCGGGGCTTGGGAGAGCTGGGGTCCAGGGGTCGTGGCGCTGGGCGCAGGACAGGCGCGGACGGGCGCAGACGGGATTGCCTCTGGCGCGCCTTCGGCGCGCCAGCAGCGCGCCCGCTGCGCAGTCGCGCAGCGGCCGCCATATGAGGTAGGAGGGGGGGAGGGGTCAGGTGGGGGCGAATGGGAGCTGGGGGGTGGGGGCGTGCAGGAGGTCACGGCGGGAAAGCGCGAGGGAGGGGGGGACAGGTAGAGTGAGAAGAGCTGGGGGAGGGGGGTTTAAGGGTGGAGGGGGGTGAGTGTTGGGAGGTTTAGGAGATAGGGGAGAAAGATAGGAGCAGGGTTGAGAAGATAGGGGAGGGGGGGTTGTAGAGGTGGGTGAGGGTGAGAGGTAGAGTGAGAGGATAGGAAGATAGGTAATAGAGGGGGTGAGGGAGGGGGGGAGAGATAGAGAAATAGATAGAGAAAATAGATAGGGAAATCGATAGATAGGGAAATAGATAGAGAGATAGGAAGATAGGAGGAGGTGGAGAGTGAGGGAGTTAGATAGTGGGATAGAGAGATAGAGAGATAGGTAGATAGGAGGAGTGGGGGAGGTAGATAGTGAACGGGTTAGATAGGGGAGATAGAGAGGGGGATGCGAGTGGGGGAGGGGGATGAGGCAGGAGCAGGAGGGCAGGCGTGGGGAGAAGAGGACGGAGGAGGCAGAAGAGCCGAAGTCAGAAGACAAGAAGAACAGAAGACAAGAAGACAAGAAGAACAGAAGACAAGAAGAACAGAAGAACAGAAGAACAGAAGACCGGAAGGAGAGAAGAAAGGACGATCAGAAGACCGGAAGGAGAGAAGAAAGGAAGACCGGAAGAACACAGAAGAACACAGAAGAACACAGAAGAAGATACAGAAGAAGATACAGAAGAAGATACAGAAAACGAAGAACAGAGGGCAGAAGACCACAGAAGAAGATGAGGAAGAAGAGAAGTAGAGTGAAGACGGGGGAAAGAAGAGTACAGAAGAAGATTACAGACGAGGAGCGAGGAGGAAGAACAGAAGAACAGAGAAGAGGAAAAGAAGAAAAGAAGCAGGAGAGAGGGTGAGTAGCGCAGGGCAGAGCGAGGGGCTGGGAGGTGGGGGGTACTTACTGTGAGGTGGGTCTCAGGAACTCAGGAACCTGGAGGAGCTGCAGCGGCAGGGGGAGCGACCTACCCTTGGGTCAAGGGTCGCTACCACTGTCGCGCAGCGGCCGCCATATGAGGTAGGACGGGGGGAGGGGTCAGGTGGGGGCGAATGGGAGCTGGGGGGCGGGGGCGTGCAGGAGGTCGCGGCGGGAAAGCGCGAGGGAGGGGGGGGACAGGTAGAGTGAGAAGAGCTGGGGGAGGGGGGTTTAAGGGTGGAGGGGGGTGAGTGTTAGGAGGTTTAGGAGATAGGGGAGAAAGATAGGAGTAGGGTTGAGAAGATAGGGGAGTGGGGGTTGTAGAGGTGGGTGAGGGTGAGAGGTAGAGTGAGAGGATAGGAAGATAGGTAATAGAGGGGGTGAGGGAGGGGGGGAGAGATAGAGAAATAGTTAGAGAAAATAGATAGGGAAATCGATAGATAGGGAAATAGATAGAGAGATAGGAAGATAGGAGGAGGTGGAGAGTGAGGGAGTTAGATAGTGGGATAGAGAGATAGAGAGATGGGTAGATAGGAGGAGTGGGGGAGGTAGATAGTGAACGGGTTAGATAGGGGAGATGGAGAGGGGGATGCGAGTGGGGGAGGGGGATGAGGCAGGAGCAGGAGGGCAGGCGCGGGGAGAAGAGGACGGAGGAGGCAGAAGAGCCGAAGTCAGAAGACAAGAAGAACAGAAGACAAGAAGACAAGAAGAACAGAAGACAAGAAGAACAGAAGAACAGAAGACCGGAAGGAGAGAAGAAAGGATGATCAGAAGACCGGAAGGAGAGAAGAAAGGAAGACCGGAAGAACACAGAAGAACACAGAATAACACAGAAGAACACAGAAGAAGATACAGAAGAAGATACAGAAGAAGATACAGAAAACGAAGAACAGAGGGCAGAAGACCACAGAAGAAGATGAGGAAGAAGAGAAGTAGAGTGAAGACGGGGGAAAGAAGAGTACAGAAGAAGATTACAGACGAGGAGCGAGGAGGAAGAACAGAAGAACAGAGAAGAAGAAAAGAAGAAAAGAAGCAGGAGAGAGGGTGAGTAGCGCAGGGCAGAGCGAGGGGCTGGGAGGTGGGGGGTACTTACTGTGAGGTGGGTCTCAGGAACTCAGGAACCTGGAGGAGCTGCAGCGGCAGGGGCAGCGACCTACCCTTGGGTCAAGGGTCGCTACCACTGTCGCGCAGCGGCCGCCATATGAGGTAGGAGGGGGGGGAGGGGTCAGGTGGGGGCGAATGGGAGCTGGGGGCGGGGGCGTGCAGGAGGTCGTGGCGGGAAAGCGCGAGGGAGGGGGGGGGACAGGTAGAGTGAGAAGAGCTGGGGGAGGGGGCTTTAAGGGTGGAGGGGGGTGGGGGGTGAGTGTTAGGAGGTTTAGGAGATACGGGAGAAAGATAGGAGTAGGGTTGAGAAGATAGGGGAGGGGGGGTTGTAGAGGTGGGTGAGAGGTAGAGTGAGAGGATAGGAAGATAGGTAATAGTGGGGGTGAGGGTGGGGGGAGAGATAGAGAAATAGATAGAGAAAATAGATAGGGAAATCGATAGATAGGGAAATAGATAGAGAGATAGGAAGATAGGAGGAGGTGGAGAGTGAGGGAGTTAGATAGTGGGATAGAGAGATAAAGAGATAGGTAGATAGGAGGAGTGGGGGAGGTAGATAGTGAACGGGTTGGATAGGGGAGATAGAGAGGGGGATGCGAGTGGGGGAGGGGGATGAGGCAGGAGCAGGAGGGCAGGCGCGGGGAGAAGAGGACGGAGGAGGCAGAAGAGCCGAAGTCAGAAGACAAGAAGAACAGAAGACAAGAAGACAAGAAGAACAGAAGACAAGAAGAACAGAAGAACAGAAGAACAGAAGACCGGAAGGAGAGAAGAAAGGAAGATCAGAAGACCGGAAGGAGAGAAGAAAGGAAGACCGGAAGAACACAGAAGAACACAGAAGAACACAGAAGAAGATACAGAAGAAGATACAGAAAACGAAGAACAGAGGGCAGAAGAACACAGAAGAAGATGAGGAAGAAGAGAAGTAGAGTGAAGACGGGGGAAAGAAGAGTACAGAAGAAGATTACAGACGAGGAGCGAGGAGGAAGAACAGAAGAACAGAGAAGAAGAAAAGAAGCAGGAGCAGGAGAGAGGGTGAGTAGCGCAGGGCAGAGCGAGGGGCTGGGAGGTGGGGGGTACTTACTGTGAGGTGGGTCTCAGGAACTCAGGAACCTGGAGGAGCTGCAGCGGCAGGGGGAGCGACCTACCCTTGGGTCAAGGGACGCTACCACTGTCGCGCAGCGGCCGCCATACGAGGTAGGAGGGGGGGGAGGGGTCAGGTGGGGGCGAATGGGAGCTGGGGGGCGGGGGCGTGCAGGAGGTCGCGGCGGGAAAGCGCGAGGGAGGGGGGGATAGGTAGAGTGAGAAGAGCTGGGGGAGGGGGGTTTAAGGGTGGAGGGGGGTGAGTGTTAGGAGGTTTAGGAGATAGGGGAGAAAGATAGGAGTGGGGTTGAGAAGATAGGGGAGGGGGGGTTGTAGAGGTGGGTGAGGGTGAGAGGTAGAGTGAGAGGATAGGAAGATAGGTAATAGAGGGGGTGAGGGAGGGGGGGAGAGATAGAGAAATAGATAGAGAAAATAGATAGGGAAATCGATAGATAGGGAAATAGATAGAGAGATAGGAAGATAGGAGGAGGTGGAGAGTGAGGGAGTTAGATATTGGGATAGAGAGATAGAGAGATAGGTAGATAGGAGGAGTGGGGAGGTAGATAGTGAACGGGTTAGATAGGGGAGATAGAGAGGGGGATGCGAGTGGGGGAGGGGGATGAGGCAGGAGCAGGAGGGCAGGCGCGGGGAGAAGAGGACGGAGGAGGCAGAAGAGCCGAAGTCAGAAGACAAGAAGAACAGAAGACAAGAAGACAAGAAGAACAGAAGACAAGAAGAACAGAAGAACAGAAGACCGGAAGGAGAGAAGAAAGGAAGATCAGAAGACCGGAAGGAGAGAAGAAAGGAAGACCGGAAGAACACAGAAGAACACAGAAGAAGATACAGAAGAAGATACAGAGGAAGATACAGAAAACGAAGAACAGAGGGCAGAAGACCGCAGAAGAAGATGAGGAAGAAGAGAAGTAGAGTGAAGACGGGGGAAAGAAGAGTACAGAAGAAGATTACAGACGAGGAGCGAGGAGGAAGAACAGAAGAACAGAGAAGAAGAAAAGAAGAAAAGAATCAGGAGCAGGAGAGAGCGTGAGTAGCGCAGGGCAGAGCGAGGAGCTGGGAGGTGGGGGGTACTTACTGTGAGGTGGGTCTCAGGAACTCAGAAACCTGGAGGAGCTGCAGCGGCAGGGGGAGCGACCTACCCTTGGGTCAAGGGTCGCTACCACTGTCGCGCAGCGGCCGCCATATGAGGTAGGAGGGGGGGGAGGGGTCAGGTGGGGGCGAATGGGAGCTGGGGGGCGGGGGCGTGCAGGAGGTCGCGGCGGGAAAGCGCGAGGCAGGGGGGGGACAGGTAGAGTGAGAAGAGCTGGGGGAGTGGGGTTTAAGGGTGGATGGGGGTGAGTGTTAGGAGGTTTAGGAGATAGGGGAGAAAGATAGGAGTAGGGTTGAGAAGATAGGGGAGGGGGGGTTGTAGAGGTGGGTGAGGGTGAGAGGTAGAGTGAGAGGATAGGAAGATAGGTAATAGAGGGGGTGAGGGGGGGAGAGATAGAGAAATAGATAGAGAAAATAGATAGGGAAATCGATAGATAGGGAAATAGATAGAGAGATAGGAAGATAGGAGGAGATGGAGAGTGAGGGAGTTAGATAGTGGGATAGAGAGATAGGTAGATAGGAGGAGTGGGGGAGGTAGATAGTGAACGGGTTAGATAGGGGAGATAGAGAGGGGGATGCGAGTGGGGGTGGGGGAGGGGGATGAGGCAGGAGCAGGAGGGCAGGCGCGGGGAGAAGAGGACGGAGGAGGCAGAAGAGCCGAAGTCAGAAGACAAGAAGAACAGAAGACAAGAAGACAAGAAGAAGAGAAGACAAGAAGAACAGAAGAACAGAAGACCGGAAGGAGAGAAGAAAGGAAGATCAGAAGACCGGAAGGAGAGAAGAAAGGAAGACCGGAAGAACACAGAAGAACACAGAAGAACACAGAAGAAGATACAGAAGAAGATACAGAAAACGAAGAACAGAGGGCAGAAGACCACAGAAGAAGATGAGGAAGAAGAGAAGTAGAGTGAAGACGGGGGAAAGAAGAGTACAGAAGAAGACTACAGACGAGGAGCGAGGAGGAAGAACAGAAGAACAGAGAAGAAGAAAAGAAGAAAAGAAGCAGGAAAGAGGGTGAGTAGCGCAGGGCAGAGCGAGGGGCTGGGAGGTGGGGGGTACTTACTGTGAGGTGGGTCTCAGGAACTCAGGAACCTGGAGGAGCTGCAGCGGCAGGGGGAGCGACCTACCCTTGGGTCAAGGGTCGCTACCACTGTCGCACAGCGGGCGCCATATGAGGTAAGAGGGGGGGGAGGGGTCAGGTGGGGGCGAATGGGAGCTGGGTGGCGGGGGCGTGCAGGAGGTCGCGGCGGGAAAGGGCAAGGGAGGGGGGGACAGGTAGAGTGGGAAGAGCTGGGGGAGAGGGGTTTAAGGGTGGAGGGGGGTGAGTATTAGGAGGTTTAGGAGATAGGGGAGAAAGATAGGAGTAGGGTTGAGAAGATAGGGGAGGGGGGTTGTAGAGTTGGGTGAGGGTGAGAGGTAGAGTGCGAGGATAGGAAGATAGGTAATAGAGGGGGTGCGGGAGGGGGGAGAGATAGAGAAATAGATAGAGAAAATAGATAGGGAAATCGATAGATAGGGAAATAGATAGAGAGATAGGAAGATAGGAGGAGGTGGAGAGTGAGGGAGTTAGATAGTGGGATAGAGAGATAGAGAGATAGGTAGATAGGAGGAGTGGGGGAGGTAGATAGTGAACGGGTTAGATAGGGGAGATAGAGAGGGGGATGCGAGTGGGGGAGGGGGATGAGGCAGGAGCAGGAGGGCAGGCGCGGGGAGAAGAGGACGGAGGAGGCAGAAGAGCCGAAGTCAGAAGACAAGAAGAACAGAAGACAAGAAGACAAGAAGAACAGAAGAACAGAAGAACAGAAGACCGGAAGGAGAGAAGAAAGGAAGATCAGAAGACCGGAAGGAGAGAAGAAAGGAAGACCGGAAGAACACAGAAGAACACAGAAGAACACAGAAGAAGATACAGAAGAAGATACAGAAGAAGATACAGAAAACGAAGAACAGAGGGCAGAAGACCACAGAAGAAGATGAGGAAGAAGAGAAGTAGAGTGAAGACGGGGGAAAGAAGAGCACAGAAGAAGATTACAGACGAGGAGCGAGGAGGAAGAACAGAAGAACAGAGAAGAAGAAAAGAAGAAAAGAAGCAGGAGCAGGAGAGAGGGTGAGTAGCGCAGGGCAGAGCGAGGGGCTGTGAGGTGGGGGGTACTTACTGTGAGGTGGGTCTCAGGAACTCAGGAACCTGGAGGAGCTGCAGCGGCAGGGGGAGCGACCTACCCTTGGGTCAAGGGTCACTACCACTGTCGCGCAGCGGCCGCCATATGAGGTAGGAGGGGGGGGAGGGGTCAGGTGGGGGCGAATGGGAGCTGGGGGGCGGGGCGTGCAGGAGGTCGCGGCGGGAAAGCGCTAGGGAGGGGGGGACAGGTAGAGTGAGAAGAGCTGGGGCAGGGGGGTTTAAGGGTGGAGGGGGGTGAGTGTTAGGAGGTTTAGGAGATAGGGGAGAAAGATAGGAGTAAAGGTTGAGAAGATAGGGGAGGGGGGGTTGTAGAGGTGGGTGAGGGTGAGAGGTAGAGTGAGAGGATAGGAAGATAGGTAATAGAGGGGGTGAGGGAGGGAGGGGAGGGATAGAGAAATAGATAGAGAAAATAGATAGGGAAATCGATAGATAGTGAAATAGATAGAGAGATAGGAAGATAGGAGGAGATGGAGAGTGAGGGAGTTAGATAGTGGGATAGAGAGATAGGTAGATAGGAGGAGTGGGGGAGGTAGATAGTGAACGGGTTAGATAGGGGAGATAGAAAGGGGGATGCGAGTGGGGGAGGGGGATGAGGCAGGAGCAGGAGGGCAGGCACGGGGAGAAGAGGACGGAGGAGGCAGAAGAGCCGAAGTCAGAAGGCAAGAAGAACAGAAGACAAGAAGACAAGAAGAACAGAAGACAAGAAGAACAGAAGAACAGAAGACCGGATGGAGAGAAGAAAGGAAGATCAGAAGACCGGAAGGAGAGAAGAAAGGAAGACCGGAAGAACACAGAAGAACACAGAAGAACACAGAAGAAGATACAGAAGAAGATACAGAAGAAGATACAGAAAACGAAGAACAGAGGGCAGAAGACCACAGAAGAAGATGAGGAAGAAGAGAAGTAGAGTGAAGACGGGGGAAAGAAGAGTACAGAAGAAGATTACAGACGAGGAGCGAGGAGGAAGAACAGAAGAACAGAGAAGAAGAAAAGAAGAAAAGAAGCAGGAGCAGGAGAGAGGGTGAGTAGCGCAGGGCAGAGCGAGGGGCTGGGAGGTGGTGGGTACTTACTGTGAGGTGGGTCTCAGGAACTCAGGAACCTGGAGGAGCTGCAGCGGCAGGGGGAGCGACCTACCCTTGGGTCAAGGGTCGCTACCACTGTCGCGCAGCGGCCGCCATATGAGGTAGGAGGGGGGGGAGGGGTCAGGTGGGGGCGAATGGGAGCTGGGGGGCGGGGGCGTGCAGGAGGTCGCGGCGGGAAAGCGCGAGGGAGGGGGGGACAGGTAGAGTGAGAAGAGCTGGGGGAGGGGGGTTTAAGGGTGGAGGGGGATGAGTGTTAGGAGGTTTAGGAGATAGGGGAGAAAGATAGGAGTAGGGTTGAGAAGATAGGGGAGGGGGGGTTGTAGAGGTGGGTGAGGGTGAGAGGTAGAGTGAGAGGATAGGAAGATAGGTAATAGAGGGGGTGAGGGAGGGGGGGAGAGATAGAGAAATAGATAGAGAAAATAGATAGGGAAATCGATAGATAGGGAAATAGATAGAGAGATAGGAAGATAGGAGGAGGTGGAGAGTGAGGGAGTTAGATAGTGGGATAGAGAGATAGAGAGATAGGTAGATAGGAGGAGTGGGGGAGGTAGATAGTGAACGGGTTAGATAGGGGAGATAGAGAGGGGGATGCGAGTGGGGGAGGGGGATGAGGCAGGAGCAGGAGGGCAGGCGCGGGGAGAAGAGGACGGAGGAGGCAGAAGAGCCGAAGTCAGAAGACAAGAAGAACAGAAGACAAGAAGAACAGAAGAACAGAAGACCGGAAGGAGAGAAGAAAGGAAGATCAGAAGACCGGAAGGAGAGAAGAAAGGAAGACCGGAAGAACACAGAAGAACACAGAAGAACACAGAAGAAGATACAGAAGAAGATACAGAAAACGAAGAACAGAAGGCAGAAGACCACAGAAGAAGATGAGGAAGAAGAGAAGTAGAGTGAAGACGGGGGAAAGAAGAGTACAGAAGAAGATTACAGACGAGGAGCGAGGAGGAAGAACAGAAGAACAGAGAAGAAGAAAAGAAGAAAAGAAGCAGGAGAGAGGGTGAGTAGCGCAGGGCAGAGCGAGGGGCTGGGAGTTGGGGGGTACTTACTGTGAGGTGGGTCTCAGGAACTCAGGAACCTGGAGGAGCTGCAGCGGCAGGGGGAGCTACCTACCCTTGGGTCAAGGGTCGCTACCACTGTCGCGCAGCGGCCGCCATATGAGGTAGGAGGGGGGGGAGGGGTCAGGTGGGGGCGAATGGGAGCTGGGGGGCGGGGGCGTGCAGGAGGTCGTGGCGGGAAAGCGCGAGGGAGGGGGGACAGGTAGAGTGAGAAGAGCTGGGGGAGGGGGGCTTAAGGGTGGAGGGGGGTGAGTGTTAGGAGGTTTAGGAGATAGGGGAGAAAGATAGGAGTAGGGTTGAGAAGATAGGGGAGGGGGGGTTGTAGAGGTGGGTGAGGGTGGGAGGTAGAGTGAGAGGATAGGAAGATAGGTAATAGAGGGGGTGAGGGGGGAGAGATAGAGAAATAGATAGAGAAAATAGATAGGGAAATCGATAGATAGGGAAATAGATAGAGAGATAGGAAGATAGGAGGAGGTGGAGAGTGAGGGAGTTAGATAGTGGAATAGAGAGATAGGTAGATAGGAGGAGTGGGGGAGGTAGATAGTGAACGGGTTAGATAGGGGAGATAGAGAGGGGGATGCGAGTGGGGGAGGGGGATGAGGCAGGAGCAGGAGGGCAGGCGCGGGGAGAAGAGGACGGAGGAGGCAGAAGAGCCGAAGTCAGAAGACAAGAAGAACAGAAGACAAGAAGACAAGAAGAACAGAAGACAAGAAGAACAGAAGAACAGAAGAACAGAAGACCGGAAGGAGAGAAGAAAGGAAGATCAGAAGACCGGAAGGAGAGAAGAAAGGAAGACCGGAAGAACACAGAAGAACACAGAAGAACACAGAAGAAGATACAGAAGAAGATACAGAAAACGAAGAAGAGAGGGCAGAAGACCACAGAAGAAGATGAGGAAGAAGAGAAGTAGAGTGAAGACGGGGGAAAGAAGAGTACAGAAGAAGATTACAGACGAGGAGCGAGGAGGAAGAACAGAAGAACAGAGAAGAAGAAAAGAAGAAAAGAAGCAGGAGAGAGGGTGAGTAGCGCAGGGCAGAGCGAGGGGCTGGGAGGTGGGGGGTACTTACTGTGAGGTGGGTCTCAGGAACTCAGGAACCTGGAGGAGCTGCAGCAGCAGGGGGAGCGACCTTCCCTTGGGTCAAGGGTCGCTGGATTAAACCTGGATCCGTGATTGGGGGTGAATGTTTGATTTGTTCCACATTGTGTCCATCATCTCTTCTTTTTGCTTTTGGCACTCTAAGTGGGAAGAGTATACCCAGATGTGAGTCCCGTGCTCACTGTACCACTGGATTCAAGCTAGCCTGGTTAATGAGGTGTGATACCCCAAAACCGGTCTCAGGATGTTTGTTTCCAGTCCAGGGAGCACCTGGCTTGGCAGTTTGGGCTGGACTGCTCCCATGTGGAGCAGGGTCATGATTGATTTGCATATGGTTGTGTTCAAACTGGGGTGGCATAGTGAGCAGAAGAAATGCTGGATTAAACCCAAATCTGTGACTGGGGTGAATGTTTAATTTGTTCTGCATTTCGTCCATCATCTGTTCCTTTTGATTTGTCACCCTAGCAAAATTTTTGGTCATGAGGAAGTGAACAAGGAAGGTCTACAAAAGCATTCCTATGTGGGAGTAAACACCATTGCAAAAAGATGTAGGAATGTACCTTGTTGGGTGAAGGAATATAGTATTGGCTGATGTCAATGATTATTGCTTTAAAAATGTGTTTCCTTACCATTAACAGATGTATTATAATCTTGGGGTTTGTCATGCCCACTAATCCATCTCACTACATGGCAGTGACCCCATCACTTAAGTCAGGAATAGAACATTCTGTCAATTTCAAATGCTTGTGTGAAGCGTTTTCATGTCAGAAAGATCTTCTGATTCAGTGAATAAGGAAGCATTTCACTTATCTTGTAAAACAGGCACCTTCATTAAACATTTCTGGGTCATGTTTGGGAGAAAGCAAACACCTCAAGAAGCTCATGTGGGAGTCTTGAAACTGTGTCAAAGAAATCAGAAACTTGTTTTGTACATTACTGCCTTTCAGTGACTGCTCTCTGAAGCAGCATGGACTGGTGTAGCATCAGCTACCACTTTTTATAACAGCCTATGTGACAACCTTACAAATGCATTATCCAGAATTGCAAACCACCGTACTAATACTACTGCTTTAATTGATTTAATCCTCCAGATTGACCGACAACTCTTTACCGACTGACAAGAGAAGAAAAAATGACATTTAAACAGGGATATCCCTTCCACTGCTGAAAAACGAATGCAAACAGGAACAGTAAGGGGAAGACGAACAGCTGCAAAATGGCAACATAGAATAAAGAACAGGTTATGTATCATTATATGGTTACTACGAGTTTAGTAGGACTGTGTATTAAATCAACAAAACATCATAAATTAGAGACTTAGAGGTATCTTTATGATCCATGCCATGTCGCTCTTGTACCACTCAAAGCGGGGCAAGAGAGACACAAGCCCAAAATGAGATTTATGAAGCCATGCAAGGCCACCTTATGTGGCCCTGAGTGGCTTCATAAATCTTCGGTAAAGCAATGCATTGCAAATTGCTGTGTTGGGTTACTCCGCCCCAGGGAGTTGTTCCATGAATGTTGCATGGGTGTTCCTATGCAACATCCATGGATTTTGACACATTCGCAGATTTACCAGAAGTGTTAGTGCTGGGTATGTGCCAAAATGCTATGCCTTCCCAAGTGAGGCATGACGAGGAGACATATTTTTATTTCTCCCTGTTTTTCCTCTTTCTATGTATGCTGCATTTTGCCGCACACATAGAAAGAGGAAAATGCCTCAGAGGATTCTTTTTGTGCAGGAAAGTGCCCCATTCTGCACAAAAACAATCCTCCTTAATATGCAGGCACCCTTGCACCATGGTGCAAGGGTGCTTGCATTGGCGCTAGACTGCAAAAACTGCACCAGTGCAGGGACAAAGGCAGTAATGCTCCATATTCTTTTAAATATGGCACATGCCTTCCCTCTCCCTGTGAAGCAGCGAAGCTGCACTGCGTCACCTCCATAAATATGGCCCTTAGTCTACGTATCTCATCAATAAATGTTTGTTTTGGCTAGCTCACTGTACCACATCTAAAACCCCCAACCATTCAGTGTAATAGATGATGTTGGTAACCTCGAACATGACAGTTCTGAAGGAATTCATGGAAACAGATCTAACCCTTTCGCTTGTTATTTTTGCATGCCCAAGGTGTCAAGAAGAAAAGATACAAAAATACATTTTCGAATATTCATTGAGGTGATCTTATTATTGTGATAAAAACGTGCTGTGATTATTAAGCAGGTGAGTCAGCGCGTTGTAATTATTAGAATGGTGAAAAATACAAACAATGCAACCATGTCAATTGTTCCTAATGTTACTCCTATCTGTCACTAATACCTATACAGTAAAGAGAGCATTGTGGGAGTACCCTCTGCCAGTCCTTTTGGGATGGTCTAACCCCCGTACCTTGGTATCACATGTCAGGAAGCTGACCTCAGTGCATTCACAAATGCACCTTTCTAAGTGGGCAGGCTATCTTCCTTCTAAGGATGAAGGGCGGAGTCAGCAGGGCTGCAACCCAGTCACCGTGCACAGAGGTTCCATGATGACCTCAGCATGAAGTGCTCCTCTCACTGAGTTTAGCATGGATGCTGTTCATATAATAAAACACTCTCCTTATCATACTGTGTCGGAGGTGCAGAACAGTGCCTTTATTTTATCTATGGAGAAAGAATTGTCTCCTATGAGCACAGAAAATGTAAGAAGAGCTTCACATCCTAATTGTACAACCCTGGAACTAAGGGCCAGATTGACTTACATTTTGGGTTATGGATGCACTACTTCCGTGGTGCATCCATGACATAAAATGCTAGAAGATATTTAAAAAGCCACACAAAGGGCGATTTGTGCCACCTTGCGTGAATTTGTAAAAAAGAAATTCATTCTGGGAGATGTTCCATGGGTGGAACATGGGTGGCCCCATGAATTTCATGCAATTCCAGATTTACAAAGGTTTGTATACCTGTGATTGTGCGAAGTCGTTATGCCTCCCAGAGGAAGGTGTAATGAGGAGAAAAATATTTTTTCTCTTTATTATTTCATCTTTCTATGTGTGCTGCAATCTGCAATGAAATGACTTAAGAGATTGTTTTTGTACAAGAAGGTGTCCCAAAAACAATTCTCATTGTAATGCAGGATCCCTTGCAGCGTAGTGTAGGGGTGCCTGCATTGGCTCTAGGCTACCTTAAGTGCAACAGTGCTGTGAGAGAGCACAAGTGTACCGTATCTTGTTATATATGGTGCATTTCTGCTCTTGCTCTTTCACGCAACGCAGAGCAGTAAGTTGCTTTGCTACACTGTGTTGCATGAAAGGTTAATAGATATGGCCCTGAATGTGAAGACTACAGGGCGAAAATACCTACCAAGAATAAATGTGTATGTCTTGTGTTAAAAAAAACATGTAACAGCACCATTACATAAAAAGATGGAAACTTTGAAAAAAGAATGGAGATCAATTGGGGCCCTACAACAGTATGTGTTGTTCCAAGCTGGCCATTTCCTGTGACATTGTCTTCAATTGCCAGAAAAATCTAGCACTTAGGGGAACATTTATCAATATCTTTATATTCTCAAAACTACTTTCATATGTTATGAGACAAAGGGCAGACTGTCTTGCCCCACACGAATCCTAAGATTGCACCATTTATCATATTCTCTTTTTTTGTTCAGATTTTTTTACTTTATACAAAACAGCAAAGAAAAGCCAAAGAAATAAACATTACAAAGACAAGCAGTACACTCAAGTTGCGGGAAAGAGGAGAAAGACAATGACATCAATTGTATGTATGTATATGACATTATACAAATGCGTCAGCGGCATAACATAGTAAATCAAGTGCTTACTAAGTGTCTCCTATCACAATAGTGCTAGTCGAGGCCAGAGGGGTTGATGTGCAGATGCCAACACTCGTTTTGGTGCCAGGCGACTGTGCACCTTCCTCAGGGCACAAGCCAATAAACTAACAGCAAAATAAAATCCAACCCACGGCAAAATAAGTTCTCCATCTCAGAATTCCTTCTATATCTAAAAACAAACCAAAGGAGAGACTAAACATCTTCAAACACATTTAAATACCTCTTCAAAAGCGAGAAACAAAGGCAAGAAGAAAATAAGAAAAATAATTCATGAATACTGCCATGTGAAAAAATAAGGAAAAGTTAATGGCTATTGAGGGATCTCATGAAAAAGGTCTAGGTTGCATCTCCAGTGTGTTCACACAGTATACATGCCCTCCATATACCAGAACACCTCTGTGTCAAAGCAATCCATAAAAGCTCAGGAGACCCAAAACCATCACTTAACAGAGACACGTCTAACTGGTATAGTGCCAAAACCAAATTGCCAAGTGCCTCGGACAGGGTGATTTTATACCTTTATCAGAGGGCACTACTTACATATTACTTGAAGGAAACGTTCAATCTCAGCAACCTAACTCGAGCCTCTGGAAATAATATAGGATGCAAGTCCGTCCTGTAAATTAAGTTTTTTTTTTCTCCTGTAGGTATTTATCGAAGGCATCTCAAGGGCGTCTGGGGCCTGATGTGCCATAAAGCTTAGTGCTTAGAGTGCTTAGAGTGCTGTCAGCACCTTTGACACAGCATAATAAATTCCAACATTTGCCAAAGACAGTTGGCATGTGGACTTCCAATTTGAAGGAACTGTTTTGGTGACCAAGGAGAGGAGGATTCCACTAATATGGAAGTGTATGGATCAAGTTCCGAGGAGCGTGGGTTGACATGAAGGCCAAAGACACTTGTTAGGAAGTCAATCTCTATTGTAACCCCTGTGATCTGTTGTAGCAGGTCTTGGATCTTTGTTCATAATGAGACTGCCATATTGCATTTAAGAAACATATGCTGGAGGTCCCCTAGGCCCCCACACTGCCAGCTGTTTGTGCAGTCTGGCTAAGGTCCGGTAAGTTTTGTGGAAGGACCGGAATCTAGATTGTGCTAGGGCAGGGGAGATTTTGCCACTGAAGGGAGATTTCCAGATGTTTTGCCATATTGTTTCATTAATGTTTAGGGCACCTGCTAACCATGTGTGAGGCTCCCATTACCAGCTAAATAATCTATCCTGTCTATTGGGTGTGTTGAGCAGTTTGTACAGATGTGAAGCAATATGGCCTCTCCATTTAAGGGCTCCTAACAGTCTAGGAAGGTCTGGTTCATGAGGAGGTCTCAGTTTACTTAATACACTTTTGAGTTTTAGAAATTTATAAGAGTCAACATTGGCTAGATCAAATTTCATTTGCAAGGTGGAGAATGGGATAGGGTTGGTTCATGATCTCAGATTATTTATAGCATTTATACCTTGTTGAGCCCATGTATCCCAGAATAGCATTTCCCCCTTGCGTATTACTGCGCAGTTGAACCATAGGGAGGCTAGGGATGAGCCATGTAGTCGATGTTCTAGGCTTTTGTCAAGGAGTAAGAGTGACGCAACCATGTCCCTTATTACTTGCCTGGAGTGATCAAGAGGCAGTTTTGAGATATTGTGCATGGTGAGGGTAAGGTGTAAGGTTGCGGTTATGTTGGATTCAATGATGTGACATGGTGGATTGAGGGGGATGGATTCCTGTGATCGCATCCACTATGCACTGAGAAGTCAGGAATGCTCTCTGATAGCAGGGATAGACTGGAATGTTTATTCCACAGGAGGATTTGCTCCTCTTCAAGATTTTCATAGAAATTCTTATTTGTTTACCTTTCCATATAAATTCGGAGATGGCGTTACCCACCGACTTACAGAAGGATTGGGAGAGGACTACTGGAAGCTAGCTAGATATGAACTTAGGCATGAGGGTTATCATCATCATAACCATATTTTTCAGGGGCCAGGTTTTGAGAAGTTCTTTTATTTTGGTAAACCATATGTCCTTATATTTGATGGCCCTCGGTTGCCACTTTAGACCAATGTCACTGATTACAGCAAATGTATAGTGTACATTTAGGGGGAATACCTCAGTTTTATCTTTATTCAGGGAGTAGCCCTCTACTCGTGAATATATTTTTATTCCTTTCATGATGATTGGTATGGCTTATGGGGGCATCCTCAGTGAATAACAATATCTGCAACGTATGCAACGTCTGCATAAGCAGCTACCATTTGTCTGCCTTGGGAGACAGTAATACCTGTGATCCTTGGGTTTTCCCGAAAGGTGGAGATTAAAGGATCAGTGACCAGGAGGAAGAGAAAGGGTGAGAGCGAGCACCCTTGATAAATACCTTGAAGAGAGTGAAGGGTTGGGATAGGTGGCTGTTGATTCTAACCCTTGCTGTGGGGTCACATGTAAAAAAGGCCAGAAAACCTTGTCAAAGATCTTTTCTGCATCTAGTGCTAGGTCCGCTGTTGGTGAATTGGATAATTTGGCTCTTTCTAAGGCATGGCAGAATGTCCTGATGTTGTCTGCTGCAAGTCTGCCTTTAAGGAAACCCGTTGGTGAGTTTGGCATCCAATTCTAGATGACCGACTTCAATCTGTGGGCAGCAATCTTTGCTTAGACCATGCAGTTGATATTGATAAGGGAGATTGGTCTGAAATGTTTTATGTTTAAGTGATCTTTCTCTTCTTCTGGTTTCACTACAATAGTGTCTTCAGTGGCTCAGCAGGTAATGTGGCCCAATGAGGCTTACTGTAGGAAAACTACATGAGGGAGAACTGCCACTTTTTGGGCAAATATTTAAAGAAAAATTGCTAAATAGCCATCTGGGCCTAGGGCTTTCCCAGTTTTTAGGGAACAAATTGCCGAGATGATTTCCTCTTCTGTGATGGGTTTATTGATGGCAAGTCCTGTTGGGATATTTTGGGGAGATTGAACAGTCGAAGCACTTGTTATAGAGGCAGGAACATTGGAATTGTAGAGGTGCGCATCAAATGGTTTAAAGGAGTCGAGTATACCTTTTGTCGACGTAGAGCCCACCCCTTCCGCCCTTTTTATGGCTGATAAAAAGGATTTGATTTTTTCTGTATATTAAGAAGCTGGCTAGTGATTTCCCTGTTTTAACGTTATTGCAAAGCCTGCCCACATTGACCACGTCAATCCAATTCTGTGGCCTCTGGTTAGGATTTGGTTCTATTCAAATTTTGCTGCTCGCAATTTAGATAGGAGAGGTGAACCTTTAGAGTGTCTAAGTTGGGTATTTAGTATTTGGTTAATCAAGTCTAGTTCCTTGAGGCAGATGGATATAGTCTTGTTTTTTAGGGACGAGATGTGGATCAGAGTCCCTCTTAACAAGGCATTGAGGACATACCATCGGCTTGTAGGGGATGTGTAATTCAGGTGGTTTTCTTTGAGCACGCTTTCAATGGGCATCTCCATCTCCATCCTATTGTTGGGGTCATCTAGGAAATCACCGGTCAAGCACCACTGTCCAGGTGGTGGGGTAGGATCATTGATTGTTAGTCGGATTGACACACATGTGTGATCAAAGATCACTATCAGTTGAATTTTTGGGGATTGAGAAAGATGGAGTAGGGAGTTGCTCACCATAATATAGTCTATGAGTAATGGGGCAAGGAGTAGAAGGTGTAGTCACTCCCAGTAGGGTTATGGAGATGTCAGACATCTACTAGGCTATTACTATTACAGCAGACTTTCATTTGTTTATTTGCTTTATTGCCTATAAATTTGTGAGCTGATATTCTGTCTAGGTTACTGTCCATTGGGTAAGTTAAAGAGCCAAGGTGAGAGAGCATGGTCTCTTAAGTCAATAGGTAGATATTTTGTGGGGAAAATGCAGGTCAGAGTAAAGATGATGCACCTTGAGCTTGAGTGGTTGTTTAATAGGCAGCAGCAAGCCTGGACCATAGATGTGTATGGTGCCCTGGGTTAGAGTATATTCAGGCAATGTATGTCAAAGGACTACCTAGATAGCCAAGGAAAAGAGTGGTGGTGTTGGGGACAGGGGGAAATGCTGTAGTAGAGGAGAGAGAGACAGGGGAGAAAAAGAGCCAGTGTAACAAAACATACAAGTAAAGCTATAACAAAATCAAAAAACCCAACCCCTACCCACCCTGCATCCAACCCCCTGGAATGCATAGAAAACATATTCCTCCACCCTTATTCGACATGGGACACACTGAGCCACGAGCTGGGCTGTCCCAAACTGGCTGGGTAGCTACCCAGCCCTGCAGTATAACTGGTTGGTAGCAAACAAAGAGAGAGGGTCATGCTGTAGGGAATCAAGGAAGTATTAATGTGCACTAGTGGTGTGCTAAATGTGTCATAGCACGGTCTGATAGGGTTCCAAAGATGTTGGCTAAATGGATGTCTGAACTCTTCATTAAGAGGAGACTAGGTTTTACTGGGAAAAAACGTAAGTGTGGTGGCTAAGTCTGCACCCTAGGTTAGGTTAGGTTAGGTTAGGTTATTTATATAGCGCATGGCTACCCAAATGCCTTCCAGCGCTGAGGAACCGATTGTTATAACTGAGCTGCTGAACCATGTGTCCTAAAACAACCAGGTTTTGAGAGCTTTCCGGAAGTTGAGTTCATGACTAGTTAGCCAAAGGCTGCGAGGGAGAGAGTTCCACAGTTTAGCTCCGAGATATGTCATTGTGGTGCCTCCCCATCTAGATTTTTTAACTCTGGATATAGTAGCCATATAAAAAGATGGCAGGGTCTTTAGCAGAGGAGGACCTCTATTATGTAGTGACCTATGGAAACAACACAGAGTTTTAAACTTTATGCGCTGTTCCACTGGAAGCCAATGAAGTGAGGAAAGGGTGGTTTTAACAGAGGCATGCCTCGGTATTTCTAGTAGAAGTCGGGCTGCGTCCTTTTGAACCACTTGTAATTTCCTTTTCACATATTTGGGAGAACCAAGAAATAAACCATTAGCATAGGCCAGACTGGATTTAATAAGCGTGTGGATAATGAGTCTTTTTGCCAGAAATGGAAGTATCACAAGAACCTTCCTTAAGAGTCTCATTAGTCCGAAGCATGAAGAAGAGGATTTGTTAGCTTGATGTTCCAAAGTAAGCTGGGGATCTAGCCAGATTCCTAAACTTTTAATATGTTTCTTAGGGGGAGGCAGCTCGCCCAGGGAGCTGGGCAGCGGGGGTTTGTGCCCTGACGGGGACAATGTCCCAGTATCATTACTTCTGTTTTGTCTCTGTTTAATTGGATCAAGCTTTCAGTCATCCATCTTGACACTGCCTGTAAACAAAGAGACAATGATAGTCCATCAGAACTTGAGCTAGTGGTAAATGAGACCACTAGGTGGGTGTCGTCTGCATACAAAACTAGTGAGAGTCTGAAAGGCTCCACTATCTTAGTCAGTGGGGCTATATATGTATTAAATAACGTAGGACTGAGGGAGGAACCCTGCAGTACGCCACTGCTGCCTTTAGTCCTGCTAGAAAGGTAAGAACGGTCAAGGACCTGAAATGTTCCTCCCTTCAAAAACAAAGAAATTCAACGTAGTGCTCCTCCCTCAATTCCAATATCCTTCATTGTTAGAAATGGGGTCTTTGGTTGACAGTCAGGTTACCCCCTGTTCAAGCAAAGACCCTCACTCTAGTTAGGGTGAAAGAGAATCACCCTCAGCTAACCCCTGCTTACCCCCTTGGTAGCTTGGCAGAGCAGTAGGCTTAACTTCAGAGTGCTAGGTGTAAAGTATTTGTACCAACACACACAGTAACTTAATGAAAACACTACAAAATGACACAACACAGGTTTAGAAAAATAGGAAATATTTATCTAAATAAAACAAGACCAAAACGACAAAAATCCACCATACACAAGTCAAGTTATCAATTAAAAATCAAAAAGAGTCTTTAAATAGTTTTAAAAACACACTAGCGCTGCTAGAGTGAAAATGTACCTGGTGCGCGTCAAAAATAACCCCGCACGGGCGGGTGTGCGTCAAAAATAACTCCGCACGGCGGTACGCGAGTCAAAAATCCAGCCACACGATGATTTGAAAATCCTGCCGCGCAGGTTGCGATCTCCCAGCCTCCGTCAGCGATGCTGCGCGTCATTTCTCCTGCTCCGTGCGTCGATTTTTCGGTCCAGTTTCCTGCGAGCGTCGTTTCTCAGCTGCGGAGCCGGCGGCGCGTCGTTTTTTCACCGCAGATCGGATTTGCGTCAATCTTTTCCCCGCACGGCGCTCTGTGCGTGGATTTTCTTGTCTTTAGGCTGCCAGCTTCTCCTTTCAGGGTCCCAGGAACTGGATGGGCACCACAGGGCAGAGTAGGAGTCTCTCCAGAGACTCCAGGTGCTGGCAGAGAGAAGTCTTTGCTGTCCCTGAGACTTCAAACAACAGGAGGCAAGCTCTAGATCAAGCCCTTGGAGATTTTCTTCTCAAGATGGAAGGCACACAAAGTCCAGTCTTTGCCCTCTTACTCTGGCAGAAGCAGCAACTGCAGGATAGCTCCACAAAGCACAGTCACAGGCAGGGCAGCTCTTCTTCCTCAGCTATTCAGCTCTTCTCCAGGCAGAGGTTCCTCTTGGTTCCAGAAGTGTTTCTCAAGTCTGTAGATTTGGGTGCCCTTCTTATACCCATTTTAGTCTTTGAAGTCACCTTTCTTCAAAGGGGACTCACACCTACTTGTGAAATCCTGCCTTGCCCAGGCAAGGCCTCAGACACACACCAAGGGGTTGGAGCCGGCATTGTTAGAGGCAGGCACAGTCCTTTCAGATGAGAGTGACCACTCCACCCCTCCCTCCTAGCAGAGATGGCTAATCAGGAAATGCAGGTTACACCCCAGCTCCCTTTGTGTCACTGTCTGGTGTGAGGTGAAAAACAACCAACTGTCAAACTGACCCAGACAGGGAATCCACAAACAAGGCAGAGTCACAGAATGGTTTAAGCAAGAAAATGCTCACTTTCTAAAAGTGGCATTTTCAAACGCACAATCTTAAAATCAACTTTACTAAAAGATGTATTTTTAAATTGTGAGTTCAGGGACCCCAAACTCCACATGTCCATCTACTCTCTAGGGGAATCTACACTTTAATCATATTTAAAGGTAGCCCCCATATTATCCTATGAGAGAGACAGGCTTTGCAACAGTGAAAAACGAAATTGGCAGTATTTCACTGTCAGGACATATAAACCACATTACTATGGGGGTCATTCTGACCCTGGCGGTCTTTGACCGCCAGGGCGGAGGACCGCGGGAGCACCGCCGACAGGCCGGCGGTGCTCCAATGGGGATTCCGACCGCGGCGGTAAAGCCGCGGTCGGACCGGCACCACTGGCGGGGTCCCGCCAGTGTACCGCGGCCCCATTGAATCCTCCGCGGCGGCGCAGCTTGCTGCACCGCCGCGGGGATTCCGACCCCCCCTACCGCCATCCAGATCCCGGCGGTCGGACCGCCGAGATCCGGATGGCGGTAGGGGGGGTCGCGGGGCCCCTGGGGGCCCCTGCAGTGCCCATGCCACTGGCATGGGCATTGCAGGGGCCCCCGTAAGAGGGCCCCTACATGTATTTCACTGTCTGCTGCGCAGACAGTGAAATACGCGACGGGTGCAACTGCACCCGTCGCACAGCTTCCACTCCGCCGGCTCGATTCCGAGCCGGCTTCATCGTGGAAGCCTCTTTCCCGCTGGGCTGGCTGGCTGTCTGAAGGCGACCGCCCGCCAGCCCAGCGGGAAAGTCAGAATTACCGCCGCGGTCTTTCGACCGCGGAACGGTAACCTGACGGCGGGACTTTGGCGGGCGGCCTCCGCCGCCCGCCAAGGTCAGAATGAGGGCCTATATGTCCTACCTTATCCATACACTGCACCCTGCCCTTGGGGCTACCTACGGCCTACCTTAGGGGTGCCTTACATGTAAGAAAAGGGAAGGTTTAGGCCTGGCAAGTGGGTACACTTGCCAAGTCGAATTTACAGTGTAAAAATACACACACAGACACTGCAGTGGCAGGTCTGAGACATGATTACAGAGCTACTTATGTGGGTGGCACAACCAGTGCTGCAGGCCCACTAGTAGCATTTGATTTACAGGCCCTGGCACCTCTAGTGCACCTTACTAGGGACTTACTAGTAAATCAAATAGGCCAATCAGGGATAAACCAATTACATACAATTTACACGGAGAGCATATGCACTTTAGCACTGGTTAGCAGTGGGAAAGTGCTCAGAGTTCAAAAGCCAACAGCAACAGGTCAGAAAAAAATAGGAGGCAGGAGGCAAAAAGACTGGGGATGACCCTGCATAAGCAAAAGTCCAACATTCATCCTCTGACACAGCAGATGGTGATCTACTGTATCGAAAGCAGTGCTAAGATCCAAGAGTACAATCGCCATCATGTACCTTTGATCCATGCGATTTCTGGCCTCTTCCATGATGCGATCAAGGTGGATTCAGTGCTAGAATGGCTATGGTTGGTGGCAGGATGCGAGATGAGGTTAGACCAAGTTGTCTACTGAAGAAGCATTGTAGCATTCTGTGGTATGCTGAGTGTATTGCTCAGTGGTGGGGATTCACTCACTGAGTTGTGTGGGGCATCTTGAGATGTCCATTGTAGGGCCAAATGGGCTAGATAAGGGGTAAAGGCCAGTGTGGGTAGCAAAGGTGGTGGGTTCTCTATGGTCAATGCCATCCCTGACTTGTCCCAATGGCCATGTGTGACATGTTGGTTAATAGCCTACACAGACATAGTGCAACAACATTTCAGCCAAAAACCTCAACAGTTTAAATAGAAACATCAAATGTTATACTGATAGCATCATAACATTTCTGCTGGAAGGAAATTTACCATTCATGCTATGAGACATGCTTGCAGCTTTTACATATCTGGTGTGGTGTAACAAGATACAGATGCATTATTGCAGTTTCAACAGAGTCAATCCAGGTTGGGCCCCAAGTATCAAACAGGGGTTTTGTGCTCAATAATGTCGAATTAGAGCAAGATATCGTCAGTAGTCGAGGCTAGGTGCTATCTTGTGGGGTAGCACAGCATGGTTTGAAGACAGTCTACCAGACTAGGAAGTCACTTGACAGACCAGAAAGTGTTGGTGAGGAACTGTGACCTCTCCCAATGAGATCTTGGCAACTAAACGTGAGGATAGACAAAACCGCAGCAGAGTCAGAAGATGTTAGCAAACCAGATGGACATTAGATTTTCATCACAGCTGGGACAGAAGAGTTCAAGAACTTATTTAGTTCTACTGGATCCATGAAAAGTAGAGTTTGACCACAGAAAACGAACCAGAATTTTGAAGGGCCTGCAAATCCGTATGAAATGTTGTGATCTTTGAGAGTCTGGTGGAGAGCCAAGAAGACTTTTCTGATAGTAACTGTGTCCTTTTAATAGTCCTGTGCAATGTTGATTCTGGCGCGTTCCAGAGGGTGTGTTGAGCTTTCCTCACACGTGCGAGTATGGCTTCTGCATGGTGATGTTGTGGCAGCCTAAATATCATGGCTCTAGGGCATGAGTTAGGAGGGTTAGAGCATGGCTTGTCCATTGTGACTTTGTGAGCCTGTTCTATCTCAAAATCTCTGTCAAAATTGATACCCATGGTGTGGGGTAATCAGGTCTCTAAAAATTCAACACAAGAGTTTGTGTTGTCTTCCACTATTTCTGGTAGCCCGAATTTGCACAGATTACTTCTGTGGTTCCGCTCCTCCAACTCAGAGATGTCTTTCATCAGGGCTTTGATCTTGTTGGGGTCTGCATCCACTTGTGTCTTCTCGAAAAATGCAGAGTTTTTCAGTGTACCAATCCTTGTCTCTGCTTCTGTAAGTCTGCCTGGCTTATTTTGAAAAGTGTTCCTTAGGACTTAAAGGACGTAATGCATGGCATCTGTGTCTGTTTTTGTTTCTTGGGACAGGTCATGTAAGGCACCGAGTCGGATCATAGACAGGCTGACCCTAGAGTCTGTTTTAGGTTTGATGGGGGGGGGGTGCAATGGAGGCTCTGTGTTTGCCCACTTTGATGTTGATTTATTTTCTTTATTGTCTCTGGTGACTTTGCCTATATGACCTGCCATTGTGGCAATGCAGTGATCACAAAGGAGTGTTATGTGTTTACAGGACCAGCATTGGTCACTTAGCGATGAAGAAACTTGCAATCAGTGGTTCTCGTGAAGCCAGGAGGTGTTTTATTGGTCAAATAATATGGCAGAGTGTGCTGAGCGCAGCTGTACCAGTCCCCAAGACTTATTTAAGTTGTTGTTGCAGAGTTTGAGGTGGAGTTATGTAGAGCGCTATTTATTGAGATCAGTCACTGCCCCCACAACATTGGTAGGCAAAGCATTGGTAAGCAAACTAGCATATTGATTCATTAATTCTGAACCTCAGGGCTCAAGTATGGGAATGCTCTTCATTGTGTTTTCCCTCATTGGGATGCTGCTAATATTGCATGACATGTTAAGAATCAACGTGGTCTGCGGTGCGTAATGCTGAGTACAGCCGCTAATCAGTTTTCTTTATGTGCGGCACGAGTCACCATGAGGCTGATTAAAGCTGCTGACGTGGGAGTGAACTCTAGCTGACATCTGTGTATTACCAAGTCAGATGCTCCTGATCTGAATTTAATGAGCAGATCATTAGGTGCCGAATTGCAGTATGTGGCAGTGGGGGCCAGGTTGCAGTAGGAGGGCTCTCTCTGTGCTACTAGGTCACAGACAGGGGGTCATGGGAGAGAGTGACTGTGTGGCTACAGAAGGTCTGTGCCTCTGGGACACAGGGACAAGCACTCCACCAGGCAGTGACTCAGGCAAGTGTTCCTATAAGATGGGTCCTCTGTTGGGTGCCGTGCGCTGAGCCTCCTATCCAACTAACATTACTGCGTGCCATCATGGGGTGCCTCACGGAATATGGAGGTAATAAGAGTTGACATTTTGTTTGCCTGAATCAGGTCTGTCTGTATATCATAAGCATTTCACATGTGCCCAGTGACCTGCTCACTGGTTGCAGACTAGTGGTAAGGGGTGGCAGGGTACAGGGCCAGCACTTTCTTTGGAAGCGCTCTCTGCCCTATTGCAGAGACAGCAGTCGTAGGCTGTAGGAAGTGGCCATGGATGAAAGCAGTCATGTGGCCATGGCTCGAGCAGCACCTTTGAACCCGTGGGCACAAGCACTTCTACAAACAGCTATGCAGGCTGGTAAGTGTTCTCTGAGAGAGTCCCTCATAAGGGTCAGCACATTGTGCCTCCTACCTTACAGTCACTTATAGGTGTGACCACAGGGTGATCCACGAGGTACGGAGCCACTTAGAGCCACAATATTTCCTTTCCTTGCACAAGAGCGGTGCGGAGACCAATCTGGTATAATCAGCTGGTCTAATGCCTCAATCATAGATACATCTCAACCCCTAGTGCTTAGTTTGCCTCCATGGATTTGCTTTGGGCATCTCCGTGGGCAGATTGCACTCCGAAGCACTATGAACTACAGGACCGGGTGGAGCAGTCGGGTTAAGCCGCCATCTTGCTTGGTCTCAAGCCATGCCCCCCACATTTATCTTATTCTCAAAGCCAAATTTAGAAAAGGCCGAATTTATACTCTTATTCAAATGAAAGAGAACAAATTGAAGACATACCTCAATGAAAATCAAGCAAAAGAGTTCATCTGCCATTCAACTTCATCTGTGGTGCCACCTATTTTCTTTGTAAACTAACTTTCCTTTTCTTCTGTCAATGTAGAGTTTGGAGCTCAGAGAGTCTTGGTGTTGTCTAGTCTGAAATATTGTAAAATTATATATGCAGGAACACCCCCAAAGAAACTCCAGGAAATATGAAATTGATAAAGTCTTGTCTTATTATTAAAGAATATGTGTTTAACATTCTACGTTAAAAACAAAAACTCTGCACTTTGCAAACTGTATTTTCCTGTGCATGATCAAACTAAACCCAAATTAGCCCTGAAACTTGAACTCCAATGCAACTATGATGCGTGTTCGCACTTCTCCTGCAATTGCATATATTAAAATGTGCTCTGTTGACATTTTGCTCTCAAATAATTCAGGGGGGAAATTCCCTTTCCTTTCATTTGCAACAATTCTAGGTTTTTCTTGACTATGTCACAGTAAGGTTATCCATTATATGAGGGTGTACAAAAATGGGAGAGAACTGGGCGCTCTGGGTAATGAGGTAAATAACAAACTAGAACTAATTCTCTGACGTGCGCCCTTGAAAGACCCCACCCCTGAGCCTTAAATGTGTGCTGACGCACACCTATAAATCATTAACCACAAGAGGCACTTGTTACACTAACAAAATTTAAATTGCAAATAGAGTACTCTGGAGTCAGTATTGTAGAAACAAAAGCAATATTCCATATATTTCTGGAAAAAATAAGATGATCTTCAACGCATGTTTCAATATCCCACAATTGAGTATCAATGTCCAAGTCCAATTCCATAAAGTTTAAAGAAACTGTCATATGTGTTGCTCCAATCTTATTACATGACCAAAATTCAAAGTCCATATGTCTTCAATCAAAAATCAGTAACGTTCTCCAAAAGTGTAATGTAATTGTGGCATCAATGCTGGTTTCAACCTCACATCCACTTTTACAGCCAACATGTGTTTCGTCCGGGAGTTTCCGAATGACTTTGTCAGGGCTGTAATTGTATAAATTCATATTAATTCAATCTGAATCCATCATCCTGGTTGAATGATGGTATCAGGAAACCACCACCAACTCACCAAGAGGTGGGATAGATAATTGTTAAAAATATTCAAACACATGCATCCTCATGTGTGGTAGTACCCCATATTGTGATATGATACACTATTTGCTCATGAATTTTGTGCATCAGGTTAATAATTAGAAGCGTGAAATTAGTGCACAAATGTAAGAATTAGTAAATTGGATCCAATATAGAGATTCTAAATCTCATTATATCACACACCTTACATATCATTTCGTGACCCTAATGCATGGTGATACCTCTAATGTCCTAATGTATATGAGAATAAGCCTATAATCTTACCTACAAATACACAAATTTGTATTTTAGCGTAAATACTCCTTATTGGTATGCCCAAATGTATGCTGCATACCAAACAAGAATGTCCTGATGTTGGTATCTTCTGTAGAACAAGTACAAACACCGGCTAAGTAACTTGCCATTAAAAACATCAGACACTAATATCACCATAATCCCTGAGACCACACACACTTATATCTAAAAGTAACTAGAGCACTCACTTCCACTATGAGTGTTAAAAGTATACCATATTGTCAACACAAGCCAGGAGTCTCCACTGTACATACAATTATAAACGTGACAATGCATATCACATAATGCCTAATAGTTCACCCTACTATGAGTATATTACGAAATATAAATATATAATATACTGTCTCCAGAGATAGCCAAAGCATATCCTTTTGAAAATAAGTATTAGGTCTGGACTGAATTATCGGCGCATATCGGATATTGCTGTTGCTATAAAGAATCCAAAACGTCTCACGGCATACCGCCTTTGCTAACTGACTCACCCGATTTCTAATCGTAATCCTGAGCTTCAAAATCTTGAATCTGCTTCCTGTACGCGAGTACGCGTCGGGCTCCTGAGTAGCATTTCCGCGTTCAGCCGCGTCTTCCAACCTTAAATATAATGGACGGCTGGATGCTTACCCATTCCCTAAAATCTCGCGCTACTAGACCCAGTCTTCACCCATAAAATAAAAGAAGGACTAAACTACTGGCGGCCATCTTACAAGTAAACATAATACGATATCACAATGGGGAGGCCCACTGAAAACAACTAAATAAATATCAGGTATAAATATTGAATGCCCAATAAAGAAAAGGATCCACAACCCGAAGTTAGTGTTAGAAGACAATTAATCTAGTGGAAGTTAGTAGATAATTAAAGAGAAATCCAATTCTAAGTGAATACAGCTTATTAATTCTGACATATCAAAATAATTTTTGTAGTGATGTTCTACCGTAATAGTAAATTCCAGAGTTAAGATAAGAGGATTTCTGTGTAGAAAGAAAAATAGATTCTTACTCCGCACATTTACATCATAATATTATCAAGCATATGGAAAACAAAATTTGGACCATATATATCATATGCAATAAACATATTATTGGACATTTTGTACCAAACATGTATAATTTAATTATCTACTAACTTCCACTAGACTAAGGGGCATATTTATACTCCGTTTGCACCGGATTTGGGTCGTTTTTTTTTTACGCAAATTCGACGCAAAACTAACTCCATATTTATACTCTGGCGTTAGATGCGTCTAGCGCCAAAGTCCATGGAGTTTGCGTCACTTTTTAGCGTGGACACCTACTTTGCGTTAATGATATGCAAGGTAAGCGTTCCCGTCAAAAAAATTGACTCCGAGGCATGTGCGCCGTATTTACACTCCCGGGCAAAAATCACGCCTGGGAATGAGCGCTTTTGCATCGTTTTTTAGCGCCTGGTCAGGGCAGGCGTTAAGGGACCTGTGGGCTCGGAAGGAGCCCAGAGGTGCCCTCCCATGCCCCCAGGGACCCCCCGTCACCCTTGCCCATCCCAGGAGGACGCCTAAGGATGGAGGGACCCATCCCAGGGAACATAAGGTAAGTTCAGGTAAGTAATTATTATTATTTTTTTTTGTGGCATAGGGGGGCCTGATTTGTGCCCCCCTACATGCCACTATGCCCAATGACCATGCCCAGGGGACATAAGTCCCCTGGGCATGGCCATTGGGCAAGGGGTCATGACTCCTGTCTTTGCTAAGACAGGAGTCATTTCAATGGGGGTTGGGAGTTTTAAAAAATGGCGCAAATCGGGTTGAGGCGAAAATTTTGCCTCAGCCTGACTTGCCCCATTTTTTGGCGCCCAAGCTCCATATTCCCCTACGCCCGGGCTGCCTGGTGTATGTCATTTTTTTTCACGCACACCAGGCAGCTCCGCCGGCTAACGCCGGCTAACGTCATTGAATAACTACGGCGCCCGCATGCCGCTTCAGAATGGCGTTAGATTTTTTGACGCACAACTGCGTTGGCGCAGTTGTGCGTCGAAAAGTATAAATATGGCCCTAATTGTCTTCTAACACTAACTTCGGGTTGTGGATCCTTTTCTTTATTGGGCATTCGATATTTATACCTAATATTTATTTAGTTGTTTTCAGTGGGCCTCCCCATTGTGATATCGTATTATGTTTACTTGTAAGATGGGCGCCAGTAGTTTAGTCCTTCTTTTATTTTATGGGTGAAAACTGGGTCTAGTAGCGCGAGATTTTAGGGAACGGGTAAGCATCCAGCCGTCCATTATATTTAAGGTTGGAAGATGTGGCCGAACGCGGAAATGCTACTCAGGAGCCCGACGCGTACTCGCGTACAGGAAGCAGGTTCAAGATTTTGAAGCTCAGGATTACGATGAGAAATCGGGTGAGTCAGTTAGCAAAGGCGGTATGCCATGAGACTTTTGGATTCTTTATAGCAACAGCAATATCCAATATGCGCCGATAATTCAGTTCAGACCTAATACTTATATTCAAAAGGATATGCTTTGGCTATCTCTGGATACGGTATATTATATATTTATATTTCGTAATATACCCATAGTAGGGTGAACTATTAGGCATTATGTGATATGCATTGTCACGTTTATAATTGTATGTACAGTGGAGATTCCTGGCTTGTGTTGACAATATGGTATACTTTTAACATTGATAGTGGAAGTGAGTGCTCTAGTTACTTTTAGATATAAGTGTGTGTGGTCTCAGGGATTATGGTGATATTAGTGTCTGATGTTTTTAATGGCAAGTTACTTAGCCGGTGTTTGTACTTGTTCTACAGAAGATACCAACATCAGGACATTCTTGTTTGGTATGCAGCATACATTTGGGCATACCAATAAGGAGTATTTACGCTAAAATACAGATTTGAGTATTTGTAGGTAAGATTATGGGCTTATTCTCATATACATTAGGACATTAGAGGTATCACCATGCATTAGGGTCTAGAAATCATATGTAAGGTGTGTGATATAATGAGATTTAGAATCTCTATATTGGATCCAATTTACTAATTCTTACACTTGTGCACTAATTTCACGCTTCTAATTATTAACCTGATGCACGAAATTCATGAGCAAATAGTGCATCATATCACAATGTGGGGTACTACCACACATGAGGATGCTTGTGTTTGAATATTTTTAACAATTATCTATCCCACATCTTGGTGAATTGGTGGTGGTTTCCTGATATCATCATTCAACCAGGATGATGGATTCAGATTGAATTATTATGAATTTATACAATTACAGCCATGACAAAGTCACTGGGAAACTCCCGGATGAAACACGTGTTGGCTGTAAAAGTGGATGTGAGGTTGAAACCAGCATTGATGACACAATTACATTACACTATTGGAGAACGTTACTGATTTTTGATTTAAGACATATGGACTTTGAATTTTGGTCATGTAATAAGATTGGAGCAACACACATGAGAGTTTCTTTAAACTTTATGGAATTGGACTTGGACATTGATACTCAATTGTGGGATATTGAAACATGCGTTGAAGATCATCTTATTTTTTCCAGAAATACTGTATATGGAATATTGCTTTTGTTTCTACAATACTGACTCCAGAGTACTCTATTTGCAATTTCTGTTAAATTTTGTTAGTGTAACGAGTGCCTCTTGTGGTTAATGATTTATAGGTGTTATCCATTATATGAGCCTGTCGTTGTTTTGAGTGTAACTAGATTTGTACTGTTACACCCGATGGCATTAATTCAAAAGAGTTTGAATTAATATGCATTTGGGGGATAGTACTAAGATGGTGTTAGATGATGCTGCATTAAAACCTGTATACTGAGCTGTTAAATCTGTGTACCAATTTGGTCATTTTATGCTGACACTCAAATTTTCCCTTCAAATAAGACTGTTTGGTGCATTTGATTGAACCTTATGCTTATTCCCTATACTGATTAAACATGCATTTTGACCATTATTTTTGCCTCCTGAATTGAATCTTGGGGCTTATTTTATTGACTGTGTTGATTTGTTTGCTGTAAATCTAAGGACCCATTATATCATATGTTCTTCAGAACCAGAGCGTTCCTGATCCCACACAGGAGGTTTATTTTAGACTATGAGATTAAATAGCATCAACAAAAGCAAGCAACAGAGTCCTGCCTGACTCTAAAGAAATCAACACAAATTACAACAGGGTTCAAAGGACGTTATTGTAGTCCAAATTACCCACAGAAGATGACACAGCGTTACTCCCCCAGCCCATGCTTGTGCTCATGCAAAACAAACTTGCTTGTATGAGCCAGATTAAATGGGAAGTCCTGTGGAAGGAGTGATAGGCTGGCCCATCTCCTAGGTGCACATCTCTGGCTAGACTTGTGGAATGAAGCAAACAGAGCACCCTTCAAAAGCCCTGAAGACAAGTCTTTTCAAAGAGGCTTTTGCTTTTCAGCTTTGTTGCACCAAGATCTTCTCCACCCACCTTTGAGAGACAGAGTCCCTCCAAGTCTATCACTGAAGATCTGGAAGTGTTTCACCCAATGTCTACTAACACACTAGGAAAGGTATTGTAAGAAGAATCTAATGAAATTCCACCTTCTGGTACAGCTAAATGGTTTCAGGTACTAACCATTGATACACACGTATTTAATAAATGTAACACTTGCATTAATTCTTTCATATGAATCCTTTCTGAAGTCTAGTATGTACTCATACAGCTTACTGCACCTATTCACATGTCCAATTAGCAACACAAAAGGATGATGGACGGAGTACTGAAACTTTTCAAACACTCACCCTCAGTCACAGATCTGGGTTGAATCCATCGTTCTTTTGCTCACTGTGTCACCCCAGTTTGGACCAAGCCTTGCTCGCTGCACCACTGGATTCAAGCTAGCCTGGCTGATGAGGGGTAATACCTAAATAACGGTTCTAGGATGCTTGTTTCTGGTCCACAGAGGACCTAGCTTGGCAGTTCGGGCTGGACTGATCCCATCGGAAGCAGGGACAAGGCTGATTTGCATAAGACCGGGTCCAAACTGGGGTGATGTGGCAAGCCAAATAAAGGTGGATTAAACCCAGGTCAGTGATTGGCAGTGAGTGTTTGAAAAGTTTCAAGTCTCCATCCATCATCTTATCTTATTTTGTGGTGTAGCTATGTGTGCCCCAAGTGCCAAGGTATGCCCAGATGTGGGTTTCTTGCTCGCTACGCCACGGGATTCAAGCTAGCCGGGCTGATGAGGGGTGATACCCCGAAACCAGTCCCAGGATGCTTGTTTCCAGTCCATGGAGGACCTAGCTTGACAGATCGGGCTGGACTGTTCCCATGTGGAGCAGGGTCAAGACTGATTTGCATATGGCAGAGTACCAACTGGGGTGACGTGCTAGCAAAATAAACAAACATTTGCAATGCAATAGGTCTCGCATTTGCTTGAGTTAGAGCTATTGGCACTGTAAATGCATAAATGAACTTTTCCTGCCACATAAATTGGTCAACCCTGCAGCATAATTTGGTTCTCTCTGCCACATAATTCCAGTGGCTCTGCATATAACTACATCACTTCCATTGCCTTCTTCCCCTACCTGCAGCAAAAAATGAAAATATTGCCATTATTTATATTATTATTTTGGGGTCCCCTCATCCTAGCGTAGGGGACCCAGAGATGAGCTAGACAGAAAGAGCGGGTCATGCTGAACAGCACCTGCCCACAAAAGCAGCATATCCAGGTTGCACGAGCTGCCCTGGAGGCATGCTTTTATAGCACTTCTTTAGTGGGTAGAACAAGTAGTGCAGCAGCCCACTAGTAGCATTTGATTTCCAACACTAAACACTTAATAAATAAATTAAAAAATGCCCTTCCCTCCCCCACCCAGTACTTACAAAGGCAGTGCTTAATTTGTGCTTGTTGTTTCCGGTGCTGGGCACTGGCACTTATTTGTGACGGACGGCGCTTATTTTTCTGCCTCAAGCATTTACTGCGAGCAAAAGAAGCATGGGAAAGATGGAGGAAGAGAAAAACGAAAAAGCGTCACAAAGCTGCAAGAGCGAGATGAAGGGGCAGGGAGTGACTGTAAATGAATTAAAGAGGCCCGAGATGGCTTCAGGATTACGCGGCCTCAGTGTTCCGTGCTCACATTTAATTGCAGCAGCCACATGTTTAAGAGAAGGGCTTTGGGCACCGGCACGTTTTTATTAACAAATTGAGCACTGTGTGATGCGCATGCCCACACAATACAAGTAGCAGAAATGATGAAATTCTTGGTAGGTACCGGTGCCCTGATGGTTCCTTTTATCTTGTATCATATCGGCGTTCATAATGGTGGTGCAATATTGTGGTCCACCATGGCACTGGTTTGTAAAAAAAGAGCACAGAAGCAGAATCTATCCTTGGCTGGCAACATGATGTTTGAACTCTAAACTTAAACTTACAAAAAAATGAGAATCTCGTACATCAGAATAAACAGTGTTTTTTTAATGGATGCCACACGTTTTTATTTGAGAAATTTAGTTCATGTTTTCAAATTAAAAACCTTGTTTTTGATAACTGTTTTTTTCCAAGAGCTGAGAAGCTGATGTTCGGAGACAACATCACTGTATTTCGAAGTGTATGTTTAAAGTGGATTATTGACTGGTCACTAGGGCGGCTCGACGCCTTAGCCAATAGCTCGTCTGCTTCCTGAACTTGTAATATCGAAGTCACTTTTACAAGAGTTCTCTGATAGCACCAGTAAAACCCACCTAAGTGTGGCCGGCTGAGGGCAGATTGTGAGATTTTCTTGGAATCAGCAGCAGATAAATGTAAAGATGTGCAATATAAAAGAATGGCAAGTGTTTGAAAATACATTGTCTGAGCTCCCTGCACCATGTACTTTAGACGTTTTGGGGGCATCTGTTCGGAAAGTGCATAATTTTCTGTATATATTTTTTTTTTAGGGTAGCGAAAACATAATGAGAAGATCAGGTTTTCTTTGTACGCCATACAAACTGTGGAATATTTTATAAATATTACATTTCCCACCCTGTACCTATGGTGTTTCAGTAAATGTATGTGAAGATTGTGATGTCAAATGGACTATTGGCTCTTTTAGAAACACAAAAACGCAGACTGAGACATATGACTCGACATGCTTGGAACATTCTTAAAATCCCTTTATATGAAGGGTACAGGTTCTAAAATATTCAAATTAAGGGATGCTTCAAAACAGCAGATCGTCAAAATTTCTAATGGAGATTTTTTCGGACGTTTGTGTTCCCGGCCATCGTTTTGCTCCTGAATGCTATTGATTATTTTATTTAATTTACGGGTATCCCTGCGACTTGAAGGGAAAGCATTGATTTAAAAAATAAATGAATACAACTTTTTAATCAAATTGACGAGCTACTCTTCATCATTTCCATAGCAGGCTGGTCAGAGCAGAGGGCGTCCTTACAGTGAGTTTTTATAGGGAAGCGACCAGCCCGGCTCTTCATCCTTCCAGAGTCTGCGGTCCTCTAAGGGCCGAACCCTGCGAGCACTTGTTTGGGGCAAGTATACACCAAGCGGCCTAAGAAACATTGGGGTGCGGTGGGGGAGCCGACGTGGGAGAAAGACAGTGACGTCAGGATTTTCTAGTTTTTTTTATCAGTGGTCTAAGAAGCGTCATTGTTTTTTCAGCATCTTTTCTGCCTATTTAACATACTTTGGCAGCAAAAAAATAAAATTAAATGCTCCTGCACTCATGTCACATATTTTCACCCTACTTTGCATTGATGGTCAGATTGAAATTAATTAAGATTCGCACAGGGGAAAATGCAACTCTGCAGTGCCCCGTGCCGAATTAAAAAAACAGCTTGGCGTCTCGGCTGTCTCGCAGCTCCTCTGTGGGAAAGAGCTGCTTTGCGGCAGCCGGGTCATGTGACGTCCGGCTGCAGCGGCTGTGCGCAGGAGGCGGCGTTGTTGCCGGCCGGGGACTCCAGGGAGACCCCGAAACTTAGGGAAGGGCAGTGGACGCCCCCAGGGCTCTGATAACTCATAGTCCGTGGCACCTGGGCTCAGCGGCATAGAGTTGTTTTGTAAAATGTTCGGTTGACGAGCTAGGCGTGGTAATTAAACTATAACAAACATTTGGAATGCAATAGTCTCGTGTTTGTTCGAGTTACAGCTCAGAGCGTTGTAAATTACTGACTGGACTTTTATTGCCACCAGATGTAAAATAACAAGAGGAAGAGCGCCCCTCTGATGTTGGTTTATGTTTACAGAGGGAGCTGGTGGGTAGGAGGGACTGAACAAGCACCCACACTGTTGAGGTGAAACAGGCAAATGCCAAAAAAAAGTCCCTTACAGAAGAGATAAACAGGACATAGCGCAATTACACAGTACTTTGTGCTGCTCCCAAAGTGAAAAGAGGCAGGACAAAGAGTCATATTGACCACTAGCAAGCAAGGATTTTTGAAAGACACTGCAACTAACAAATCAGAAAGCTGGAACTCACTCTATTGTATACTTTAGTATACAGCAGGCCGAACGCTGACGCTCGACCTAAAAATGGATTAAACCCAGATCTGTGACTCAAGGTGAGAGTTTGAAAAGTTTCAACACTCTGGGGGCCATTCTGACCCTGGCGGTCATTGACCGCCAGGGTCAACGACCGCGGGAGCACCGCCAACAGGCTGGCGGTGCTCCCAAGGGCATTCTGACCGCGGCGGTATGGCCGCGGTCAGAAACGGAAAACCGGCGGTCTCCCGCCGGTTTTCCGCTGCCCTGAGGAATCCTCCATGGCGGCGCAGCTTGCTGCGCCGCCATGGGGATTCCGACCCCCTCACCGCCATCCTGTTCCTGGCGGTTTTGACCGCCAGGAACAGGATGGCGGTGAGGGGTGTTGTGGGGCCCCTGGGGGCCCCTGCAGTGCCCATGCCAATGACATGGGCACTGCAGGGGCCCCCGTAAGAGGGCCCCTAAAAGATTTTCAGTGTCTGCCATGCAGACACTGAAAATCGCGACGGGTGCTACTGCACCCATCGCACCCTTCCCACTCCGCCGGCTCCATTCGGAGCCGGCTTCCTCGTGGGAAGGGGTTTCCCGCTGGGCTGGCGGGCGGCCTTCTGGCGGTCGCCCGCCAGCCCAGCGGGAAACACAGAATAACCGCGGCGGTCTTCTGACCGCGTAGCGGTATTCTGTTGGGGGAACTTTGGCGGGCGGCCTCCGCCGCCCGCCAATGTTAGAATCACCCCCTCTGTCCATAATCTTATTTTGTGGTGTTGCACATGTCCAAATAAACATTACCCTTGAAAGCTTCTAAATTTCTCTTAAGCTGAAGCTAATCAGGGTAAATAAGAGTTCATGTATTTCTTAATATGTTACCTGGTTTACAATGGATTCTCTTTGCGAGTTGTTGCAGCATGCTTCCACCAAGTGGAACGCTTTTGAATAATGTGCTTTAAGGGATTGCATTGTTAGCGGTGAATAAACTCCAGCATTCCCTAGACACTGTTTGCACCAGCCACCCGATTGCTCATCTTTTTCTATTCATCCTTCCTGGTCGCGCTTCCCTTCGCAGTTTTTAAGCCTACTGCTTAGCCAGGGTTTCAACATGCCATAAACCTCGCCCTCGGAAGCACGGACCTGTCTGGGAACCAGTCATGAACAGTGCAGAGAGTGTGTGATTGTGCTGACGCTAGCAGGGAGTTGCCCGTGGCTTCATTCCAAGCAGAAGGTAGGCACAGGAGTAATGTGCAGCTCCACGCCCATCAAGGGTTAGTTCCTCTATTGAAAAGCATCGCACGTTAGCACTTTTATGCCAAACTGTTCTGACAGAGTCAGGAATTTTTTCGCCTTTTAAATACGCGATTAGAGGGGTTTAAAATCTATTAAAACAGGGGCCTGACGCAGACCCCTGCGGGGCAGGAGGGGGCCACCATTCAGCCACCCTAGCCCATTAGGGGGGGCTCATTCAACCCAAGTCCAATGGATATCTATGAGATATGGGAGTCTCGGGGCCCCTCTCACATTTCATTTTGAGGGGGGAGGGCGGGCACCATTTTGCGTTATACTGTGTGAACACTCTGGCTTAACAGTGACAATGTGTGTGTTTTTATTTCAATTTGAGTTCGCTGTCTTGTTTTCAAATGTCTACACCTCCTGTCCACTGCTTACCTATGCCCCCTGGTTTCTCTGTACATTCCTTCCCAATCGCTTCACTTGGCTGCCTTTCACCCTATACCTGTCTCGACGTCTACGCGATTCATCTTGCTTTCACTCCTTTGTCCTTCAAGCTTGGAAGTCATTTAGAGAGCAAATAGGTGACATTAGGTGTGCGCCAACCTTACCTACGTTAAAACAGTTGGTGAAAGAACTCCTTGAACTGTATGACAATCCCTCACCAAGTGAATATAAATAGTTTTATTGTTCTTTGCTTTAATATCTTAGTTTTTTTTGTATGGTTGAGGGCTTTGGATAAAAGGGCCATCAATTATTGTATTGTATTGTATTGTAATCGTATTTATATAGCGCTTACTACCCCCGACGAGGCGTTTTCCTTTCAAAATATTTGGTATGCTCAGTATATCCCATAGTCACAGTAGATGTTTGCTTCACCACAAAACCAGCTCTTTCCAGATGCAGTGGGCTACCCTTTCCTAACTGTTTTCCTTTCAAGCTCTCAATGACGCTGAAAAGGAATTTCGTGCTTCTACAAATATCACTTACTTTGTTGCAGATGAAAATGTATGCAAAAGGGGCATAGAGCCAAGCCAAAACGAGCGCTAGTAGGTGATGATCCAGTGACTGTGGGGGCATGGATGTGTGACTGGGCCTTTAGCACGCTCCCACTCACTGTAAACGTCAGTTCTCGGGAGTGATCTGCCTGAACACAGAGGCCTGAACACATTTCTGGACCGAGATACTGCAGGTAACATAGGGCCAGATGTATGAAGCAGTTTTGCCAGCCGGACTGTTTGTGACTGGTAACAGACTTCTCGCCATGTAGCATCCCTATTTTGCGAATCAGTTGTAACTTTTCATTTCTCTTTTTTTAAACACATCCCATTTTCCTTTAGGGAAAGAGGGCTGCATTAAAAAACAAGCATTGGCAATGCCAACTGGTCTTGGCAATGCGGGAGCAATTGGCTTTGTCAATGGTAATGTGTTTTAGCTCTTTGTCATGCACCAGCTGGATATCGCACATACCACATGAAGTGAGCTCAAATCCTGACTCTCACATCAGCAAGCACTGGCAAAGCCAATGGGTCTCGCCTATATAAGACGTATTGGCTTTGTCAATGATTTTAGCCACTTAGCCTAGCAGCGCTCAATAATGAGGACACTCAAGAGATGCAGACATGGTGGCCACAAACTGCAGACTGAACAATTAGACAGTAACATAGGAGGGAACACAGAGCCACACACTATCTTGAGTGATGGCAGATTTATGCAGTTTATCCATGACAATGTATGACCTTCCCTCAGACACAGCATGATCATGGGAGCTGCAGCAAAGCTAAAAACTTAAGTCACAAAGACTGAGTCAGTCTATCCACGCAGATTGCAACTGGTAACATCTGTTGGTTCTCAAAATCGCCTGTCAACCAGTGATATAATTAGACTGGTAAACAGACAGAAAAATCATACATCTGCAGTTCTGAAAACCACAATAAATAATATTTTGTACGCCACTGCCGTATTCATACACGTCATGCCAGTTACACGGCCATACACATTTATTACAGTGCCCGCTCTTAAAATCGCCATGTTAAACAACTGCATGTAGAGACTTTCCGATAGTACACAACACAGGTCATTGCAGCCATATCCCTTTTGCATTATTCCGGGGTTCATCCACGGCCTTTTCTGTAAAAAGATGGTGCAAAAATGTATCTTGAAACATGCAAGCAGCTGCAGCACCGCAAAGTACAACCAAGCAGAACCAAGTTGCAAGACGTTAAAAATGAAATAAACCTCCAACTTTCTGTTTGTGTCTAACTTCTTAACTTCTTTTCGCAACATAAACATTCCTCGTGCGACGCTGCATTAAATAACGTGTCAAAAATAGACCCAAAACATGCCCACTCCTTAAAAACGACGAGGGGCATGTCATTGAGCTAGCAGCTATCACTATGCCACAGTGCTTTTTATGGGCGAGCACAAAGTGCTCCGTCCATTTTGTAATCTCTCTTTGGGCTTGAAACCACGCGCATGCCATGTCAGTCACTTACATTGGTTTGTGGGCTTGCCTTTTAAAACACGCTTGCTTTCATTTGTGAAAGGCATGCATACGTCATGCTTTTTCCGGTGTTTAGCCCACCTATGCAGCACCGGTAAAGTACCAAAAACATACGAGGCTCAATGTTTTTACCCTGGAGTCCGGACTGCTTTATCAGTTTATTTTCCACGCAGCGTGAGCGCGCTGCTTTTTACATAGCGCGATCGTGCTGCGTTTTTTTTTGCTTTACAACGCTAATAGCTCGAACTCGAACAAATGCGAGACCCGTTGCATTGAAAATGCTTGTTTCAGCAGGCTGTCTGGACCATCAAGCAACAATGACGGGGAGGAGCGTGGAGTCAGCAACATGGATGAAAGATACTTTTCAGCATAAATGTATTCACTGCACTGAGGTCACAGTTGAAAAAAAGAGAGAAACAAATGTAAAGCATTGGGATATATAAAGAGCCATGGTGATATCAGCTAATGCTGTGCCTTAGCTTTTTTTCCTGGATGGCGGGTGTGATGATCAAGCTGCAACTACGGGAGCAGTACGCTGGCAGCAACAGGGAGAAAGGGCAGTAGGAGGTGGAAAAAACAACACTTTCCAACCAACACTCTGAGCTAATGAAAACACTGCTCCTGAAGAGGGCTTGAAAAGCGGGACACGAGAAGCAAAAAAAAGCACGAGTGTCAGTAAATATGCAAAAGTATATGAAACTGCAATAACATTTCAACTCACAAGTGCTCCTAACGTGTGGTGAACTGGTCACCCATTTTATGAAGAAAAAACTATTCCTGAAATTGACGATAAATGGCCACTGCGTAAGTTTAAAAGTAGTTTGGCTGTACGCTCGGGGAGGGCTAAGTATCGTAAGAGGCATGACGTATGCATGCCCTTCATGAATGGGGATGTCACAAAATAGAGCGACGATGGTGCCAGCAAATTGGGTGGCTGTGGGCAGACTGAAGCCCGCGATGTAGATTACATCAGTCTCGGTTCGAGACGTGCATGCGCGTCTGGAGCCGAGACCTAAAAATGATTGCTTCAAACAGTCACATACATTGCTGCTCCCAGCAGGCCAACATCCCGGTGATTGTGGCCATTCCCAAATGGGTCACAAACTGCGACCAGCCTCATGAATATTAATGAGGTAGGTCTCTTGCGACCCAATTAGGAATTGCAAAGAATGTTAAACACACTGTTATGCATCCCAGTTTTCGATTTCCTAATCGCAAGGATTCGCTACTAGGAAATCGCAAACCACTTTTTTGATACGTCTTGGGCCAGATGTATGACTCGCAATTTGCTATCCTTTTGGGGATCGCAAATTGCAAGGTGCAAAACCAAATGTACAAACAACAGTGTAACTCACACTGTTTGCAATTCCCAGTGGGTTTGCAAATGACCTACCTCATCAGTATTCATGAGGTAGGTTGCAATTTACACCCCATTGGGAATGTCTGCGCTTACAGGGGAGTGGACAACAGACCACCATGTCTGTGACTGCTTTTAAAATAAAGCAGTTTTTTTCATTGCAGCCCGAAAACGGCATGCATTTCAAAAAGAAAAATTATACGTTTCAGTTTCATTTTTCCATCCATTCACATATGGGGAGGGGCCAATTTGAAACTGTGACCACAATTGCAGTCACAAAACAATTATACATCCCACTGCGACTCGCTATTTGGAAGGGATGCCCTCGGCACACCCCTTCCAAATAGAAACTCGCAAATGTATTTTGCAATTTTGCAATTCGGTAACTAGATTACTGAATCGCAAAATAAGGTTTGGACATAGCAAAATGCTTTTTTCTTGTCCAAATGGCCTGATTCTGCGAATCGGGAGGATTGCGACAAGAAAAAACTATGTACATCTAGCCTTAATATTCATGAGGTAGGTCACAATTTGCGACCCTATTGGAATGGCCACACTCACAGGGATGGTGGCCTGCTGTGGACAACAGATCACCATGCCTGTGACTGCTTTTTTAATAAAGCAGTTTTTTCTTTTTGTAATGCAACCCGTTTTCTTTAAGGGAAAACGGGACGCTGTAGGAAAGTACCATCTTGCCTGGCATGTTACCCCCATTTTAACTATATGTATGTTTGTTTTTGCCTATGTGTCACTGGGATCCTGCTAGTCAGGACCCCAGTGCTCATAAACTATGCCCTGTATGTGTTCCCTGTGTGGTGCCTTACTGTATCACTGAGGCTCTGCTAACCAGAACCTCAGTGTTTATGCTCTCTTTGCTTTTAAAATTGTCACTGCAGGCTAGTGACTTATTTTACCAATTCTCATTGGCACACTGGAACACCCTTATAATTCCCTTGTATATAGTACCTAGGTACCCAGGGTATTGGGGTTCCAGGAGATTTTTCCACCCGTAGGGAGCTCAGACAATTCTTACACAGGACTGCTGCCTGAGTGAAATAACGTCCACGTTATTTCACAGCCATTTTACACTTAACTTAAGTAACTTATAAGTCACCTATATGTCTAACCCTCACTTGGTGAAGGTTAGGTGCAAAGTTACTTAGTGTGTGGACACCCTGGCACTAGCCAAGGTGCCTCCACATTGTTCAGGGCAAATTCCCTGGACTTTGTGAGTACGGGGACACCATTACTCGCGTGCACTACATATAGGTCACTACCTATATGTAGCGTCACAATGGTAACTCCGAACATGGCCATGTAACATGTCTAGGGTCATAAAATTGTCACCCCAATACCATTCTGGTATTGGGGGGACAATTCCATGCATCCCCGGGTGTAAGGAAATGGCTCCCTGTTGCAGTTACCCCCCACTTTTTGCCTGATACTGATGCTGACTTGACTGAGAAGTGTGCTGGACCCTGCTAACCAGGCCCCAGCCCCAGTGTTCCTTCACCTAAAATGTACCATTGTATCCACAATTGGCACACCCTGGCATTCAGATAAGTCCCTTGTAACTGGTACTTCTAGTACCAAGGGCCCTGATGCCAAGAAAGGTCTCTAAGGGCTGCAGCATGTCTTATGCCACCCTAGAGACCCCTCACTCAGCACAGACACACTGCTTACAAGCCTGTGTGTGCTAGTGAGAACAAAATGAGTAAGTCGACATGGCACTCCCCTCAGGGTGCCATGCCAGCCTCTCACTGCCTATGCAGTATAGGTAAGACACCCCTCTAGCAGGCCTTACAGCCCTAAGGCAGGGTGCACTATACCATAGGTGAGGGTACCAGTGCATGAGCACTGTGCCCCTACAGTGTCTAAACAAAACCTTAGACATTGTAAGTGCAGGGTAGCCATAAGAGTATATGGTCTGGGAGTCTGTTTTACACGAACTCCACAGCACCATAATGGCTACACTGAAAACTGGGAAGTTTGGTATCAAACTTCTCAGCACAATAAATGCACACTGATGCCAGTGTACATTTTATTGTAAAATACACCACAGAGGGCACCTTAGAGGTGCCCCCTGAAACTTAACCAACTATCTGTGTAGGCTGACTGGTTCCAGCAGCCTGCCACACTAGAGACATGTTGCTGGCCCCATGGGGAGAGTGCCTTTGTCACTCTGAGGCCAGTAACAAAGCCTGCACTGGGTGGAGATGCTAACACCTCCCCCAGGCAGGAGCTGTGACACCTGGCGGTGAGCCTCAAAGGCTCACCCCTTTGTCACAGCCCAGCAGGGCACTCCAGCTTAGTGGAGTTGCCCGCCCCCTCCGGCCACGGCCCCCACTTTTGGCGGCAAGGCTGGAGGGAACAAAGAAAGCAACAAGGAGGAGTCACTGGCCAGTCAGGACAGCCCCTAAGGTGTCCTGAGCTGAGGTGACTCTAACTTTTAGAAATCCTCCATCTTGCAGATGGAGGATTCCCCCAATAGGGTTAGGATTGTGACCCCCTCCCCTTGGGAGGAGGCACAAAGAGGGTGTACCCACCCTCAGGGCTAGTAGCCATTGGCTACTAACCCCCCAGACCTAAACACGCCCTTAAATTTAGTATTTAAGGGCTTCCCTGAACCTAAGAATTTAGATTCCTGCAACTACAAGAAGAAGGACTGCCTAGCTGAAAACCCCTGCAGCGGAAGACCAGAAGACGACAACTGCCTTGGCTCCAGAAACTCACCGGCCTGTCTCCTGCCTTCCAAAGATCCTGCTCCAGCGACGCCTTCCAACGGGACCAGCGACCTCGACATCCTCTGAGGACTGCCCCTGCTTCGAAAAGACAAGAAACTCCAGAGGACAGCGGACCTGCTCCAAGAAAAGCTGCAACTTTGTTTCCAGCAGCTTTAAAGAACCCTGCAAGCTCCCCGCAAGAAGCGTGAGACTTGCAACACTGCACCCGGCGACCCTGACTCGGCTGGTGGCGATCCAACACCTCAGGAGGGACCCCAGGACTACTCTGATACTGTGAGTACCAAAACCTGTCCCCCCTGAGCCCCCACAGCGCCGCCTGCAGAGGGAATCCCGAGGCTTCCCCTGACCGCGACTCTTTGAACCTAAAGTCCCGACGCCTGGGAGAGACCCTGCACCCGCAGCCCCCAGGACCTGAAGGACCGGACTTTCACTGGAGAAGTGGCCCACAGGAGTCCCTCTCCCTTACCCAAGTGGAGGTTTCCCCGAGGAATCCCCCCCTTGCCTGCCTGCAGCGCTGAAGAGATCCCGAGATCTCTCATAGACTAACATTGCGAACCCGACGCCTGTTCCTACACTGCACCCGGCCGCCCCCGCGCTGCTGAGGGTGAAATTTCTGTGTGGACTTGTGTCCCCCCCGGTGCCCTACAAAACCCCCCTGGTCTGCCCTCCGAAGACGCGGGTACTTACCTGCAAGCAGACCGGAACCGGGGCACCCCCTTCTCTCCATTCTAGCCTATGTGTTTTGGGCACCACTTTGAACTCTGCACCTGACCGGCCCTGAGCTGCTGGTGTGGTGACTTTGGGGTTGCTCTGAACCCCCAACGGTGGGCTACCTTGGACCAAGAACTAAGCCCTGTAAGTGTCTTACTTACCTGGTTAACCTAACAAAGACTTACCTCCCCTAGGAACTGTGAAAATTGCACTAAGTGTCCACTTTTAAAACAGCTATTTGTGAATAACTTGAAAAGTATACATGCAATTTTGATGATTTGAAGTTCCTAAAGTACTTACCTGCAATACCTTTCGAATGAGATATTACATGTAGAATTTGAACCTGTGGTTCTTAAAATAAACTAAGAAAAGATATTTTTCTATAACAAAACCTATTGGCTGGATTTGTCTCTGAGTGTGTGTACCTCATTTATTGTCTATGTGTATGTACAACCAATGCTTAACACTACTCCTTGGATAAGCCTACTGCTCGACCACACTACCACAAAATAGAGCATTAGTATTATCTATTTTTACCACTATTTTACCTCTAAGGGGAACCCTTGGACTCTGTGCATGCTATTCCTTACTTTGAAATAGCACATACAGAGCCAACTTCCTACATTGGTGGATCAGCGGTGGGGTACAAGACTTTGCATTTGCTGGACTACTCAGCCAATACCTGATCACACGACAAATTCCAAAATTGTCATTAGAAATTCATTTTTGCAATTTGAAAGTTTTCTAAATTCTTAAAAGTCCTGCTAGGGCCTTGTGTGTTAAGTCCCTGTTTAGCATTGTCTTTTAGAGTTTGAAAGTTTGTTAAAAGTTTGAAATTAAATTCTAGAAACAGTTTTTAGATTCTTTAAAAAGTCTTCCAACTTTTAGCAAAATAATGTCTGATACAGAGATGAATGTGGTGGAACTCGACACCACACCTTACCTCCATCTTAAGATGAGGGAGCTAAGGTCTCTCTGTAATATCAAAAAAATAACCATTGGCTCCAGACCTACCAAAATTCAGCTCCAGGAGCTGTTGGCAGAGTTTGAAAAAGCCAACCCCTCTGAGGATGACTTCACAGAGGAAGAAATTAGTGACTTGGAGGGCAATTCCCCCCTTCCAGTCCTAAATAGGGAGACCAGGGCCTCTCAAGCCCTGTCTCCAAAAATGATAGTCAGAAATGTTGCTTCCCTCACAGGAGGGTCCAGCATTTCTGAAATCACTGAGGATGCTCTCAGTGAAGATGACCCCCTGTTAGCCAGGATGGTCAAAAGATTGGCTTTGGAAAAGCAGCTCCTAGCCATAGAAAGGGAAAGAAAAGAGATGGGCCTAGGTCCCATCGATGGTGGCAGCAACTTAAATAGGGTCAGAGATTCTCCTGACATCCTAAAAATCCCCAAAGGGATTGTAACAAAATATGAAGCTGGTGATGACATCACCAAATGGTTCACAGCTTTTGAGAGGGCTTGTGTAACCAGAAAAGAGAACAGATCTCACTGGGGTGCTCTCCTTTGGGAAATGTTCACTGGAAAGTGTAGGGATAGACTCCTCACACTCTCTGGAAAAGATGCAGAATCTTATGACCTCATGAAGGGTACCCTGATTGAGGGCTTTGGATTCTCCACTGAGGAGTATAGAATTAGATTCAGGGGGGCTCAAAAATCCTCGAGCCAGACCTGGGTTGATTTTGTAGACTACTCAGTAAAAACACTGGATGGTTGGTTAACTGGAAATGAAGTGTGTGACTATGTTGGGCTTTATAATTTGTTTATGAAAGAACACATTTTAAGTAACTGCTTCAATGAAAAGTTGCATCAGTATCTGGTAGACCTAGGTCCAATTTCTCCCCAAGAATTGGGAAAGAAGGCAGACCACTGGGTCAAGACTAGGGTAACCAAAACTTCCACTGGGGGTGACCAAAAGAAAGGGGTTACAAAAACTCCCCAGGAGAAAGTGGGTGACACTAGAAACAAAGAAAAAGAGTCCTCTGTAGGCCCCCAAAAACCAGAACAGGTGGGTGGGCCCCAAGACCCAACCCAAAACAAAGGTGGGTACCAGGGTAAGAACTGGGATGCCACTAAGGCATGGTGCCACAACTGTAAACAGTCTGGGCACCACACCAAGGACACTTCTTGTCCCAAAAACAAACCCCAGAACAAAATTCCAGGGGTAACCAGTGTAGCCATGGGAGATGACTCCTCAGATGAGGAGGTCTTCCTAGCCTTCAACTGGAAACAGGGCCCAACAGGTGAGTTGGAGATTCCAGAGGGAAGTAGACACTTCCACCACCTACTGGTGAATGGAATCCCAACCACTGCCCTGAGAGACACTTGTGCCAGTCACACTATTGTGCATGACAGGCTGGTGCTCTCAAACCAGTACATCCCAGGTGAGACTGCCAGGGTAAGAGTTAGCCTAGACAGGGTCACTAAGAGGCCTGTGGCTTTAGTGCCCATAGAAGTGGGTGGCACTCTTAGCTGGAGACGGGTAGTAGTCAGTACAGACCTCCCCCTTGATTGTCTCATTGGAAATGACTACCCAGAGGTTAGTCAGAGCCCAAGAGAGAAACTGGTCCAGTGCCAGTCCTCTCCCAAGGATTCTGGAAGTCCTGCCTCTGCAGTAAATGCAAGCAGGCCCCAGAAGAAGAAGAAAAGAAAACAGAGTAGGAAGGGTGGACAACCTTTAGCCAAGGTTACAGCAAGCCAAGGAGATTCTGCTCCAGTAGGGGAGAACTCCAAAAATGGCCCTGATAAAGTCCAACCTGACCCACAAGAAGTCCTGGCTAGTCAGGCAACTGTTAAACCTGAGTGGGTGGCTCCTCAGCTAACAGAAGAAAGAGTGGAAGAAGGGTGTTTACTACAAGATGTGGTAACCCCCCACTCCAATACAGCAGACAGGCAACCTGAACCCAAAGAAGCCTGTAACTTAGCCCCTTCCCTTTTAGGTGAAGAGCTAAAGGTGTGGTTCTGGGCACTGACAGCTGTCAGTGGCCTCTGCTGGGTGTTAGCCTTTATGGCTGCACTATCCTTAGCATGGTGGTCTGACCCCATGCCAAATAGCAAGTTAGGCCCCCTGACCCTATTGGTCATGGTGGGGTTACTCCAGCTCTGGGTAACCTCTCTGGGTAAGCTAGGGGTGACCCTGGCCAAGATAAGGTTAGCAGAGGTGGACACCTCTAAGACCAAAATAGAAAGAATGGGTGGAGACATTGAAGAGGCAGACAAGAGGCAATTCAGACTAGGTCCTATCACTGTGGAAGTGGGTCAGTTCCCCAAAGGGAATGACCTGAACAGAAGGATGTAAGGCAGAGTAGGCCCTGCAACTAACCAGCCTATTTCTCCTACTCTTCCTCGCCTGACAGACTAGGAAGACTCTCCCAGCTTGGGCTGAGTCTCCTGGCCTGTGGGCTGGGGGGGGCTTGTGTAAAGAAATGGCTCCCTGTTGCAGTTACCCCCCACTTTTTGCCTGATACTGATGCTGACTTGACTGAGAAGTGTGCTGGACCCTGCTAACCAGGCCCCAGCCCCAGTGTTCCTTCACCTAAAATGTACCATTGTATCCACAATTGGCACACCCTGGCATTCAGATAAGTCCCTTGTAACTGGTACTTCTAGTACCAAGGGCCCTGATGCCAAGAAAGGTCTCTAAGGGCTGCAGCATGTCTTATGCCACCCTAGAGACCCCTCACTCAGCACAGACACACTGCTTACACGCCTGTGTGTGCTAGTGAGAACAAAATGAGTAAGTCGACATGGCACTCCCCTCAGGGTGCCATGCCAGCCTCTCACTGCCTATGCAGTATAGGTAAGACACCCCTCTAGCAGGCCTTACAGCCCTAAGGCAGGGTGCACTATACCATAGGTGAGGGTACCAGTGCATGAGCACTGTGCCCCTACAGTGTCTAAACAAAACCTTAGACATTGTAAGTGCAGGGTAGCCATAAGAGTATATGGTCTGGGAGTCTGTTTTACACGAACTCCACAGCACCATAATGGCTACACTGAAAACTGGGAAGTTTGGTATCAAACTTCTCAGCACAATAAATGCACACTGATGCCAGTGTACATTTTATTGTAAAATACACCACAGAGGGCACCTTAGAGGTGCCCCCTGAAACTTAACCAACTATCTGTGTAGGCTGACTGGTTCCAGCAGCCTGCCACACTAGAGACATGTTGCTGGCCCCATGGGGAGAGTGCCTTTGTCACTCTGAGGCCAGTAACAAAGCCTGCACTGGGTGGAGATGCTAACACCTCCCCCAGGCAGGAGCTGTGACACCTGGCGGTGAGCCTCAAAGGCTCACCCCTTTGTCACAGCCCAGCAGGGCACTCCAGCTTAGTGGAGTTGCCCGCCCCCTCCGGCCACGGCCCCCACTTTTGGCGGCAAGGCTGGAGGGAACAAAGAAAGCAACAAGGAGGAGTCACTGGCCAGTCAGGACAGCCCCTAAGGTGTCCTGAGCTGAGGTGACTCTAACTTTTAGAAATCCTCCATCTTGCAGATGGAGGATTCCCCCAATAGGGTTAGGATTGTGACCCCCTCCCCTTGGGAGGAGGCACAAAGAGGGTGTACCCACCCTCAGGGCTAGTAGCCATTGGCTACTAACCCCCCAGACCTAAACACGCCCTTAAATTTAGTATTTAAGGGCTTCCCTGAACCTAAGAATTTAGATTCCTGCAACTACAAGAAGAAGGACTGCCTAGCTGAAAACCCCTGCAGCGGAAGACCAGAAGACGACAACTGCCTTGGCTCCAGAAACTCACCGGCCTGTCTCCTGCCTTCCAAAGATCCTGCTCCAGCGACGCCTTCCAACGGGACCAGCGACCTCGACATCCTCTGAGGACTGCCCCTGCTTCGAAAAGACAAGAAACTCCCGAGGACAGCGGACCTGCTCCAAGAAAAGCTGCAACTTTGTTTCCAGCAGCTTTAAAGAACCCTGCAAGCTCCCCGCAAGAAGCGTGAGACTTGCAACACTGCACCCGGCGACCCCGACTCGGCTGGTGGCGATCCAACACCTCAGGAGGGACCCCAGGACTACTCTGATACTGTGAGTACCAAAACCTGTCCCCCCTGAGCCCCCACAGCGCCGCCTGCAGAGGGAATCCCGAGGCTTCCCCTGACCGCGACTCTTTGAACCTAAAGTCCCGACGCCTGGGAGAGACCCTGCACCCGCAGCCCCCAGGACCTGAAGGACCGGACTTTCACTGGAGAAGTGGCCCCCAGGAGTCCCTCTCCCTTACCCAAGTGGAGGTTTCCCCGAGGAATCCCCCCCTTGCCTGCCTGCAGCGCTGAAGAGATCCCGAGATCTCTCATAGACTAACATTGCGAACCCGACGCCTGTTCCTACACTGCACCCGGCCGCCCCCGCGCTGCTGAGGGTGAAATTTCTGTGTGGACTTGTGTCCCCCCCGGTGCCCTACAAAACCCCCCTGGTCTGCCCTCCGAAGACGCGGGTACTTACCTGCAAGCAGACCGGAACCGGGGCACCCCCTTCTCTCCATTCTAGCCTATGTGTTTTGGGCACCACTTTGAACTCTGCACCTGACCGGCCCTGAGCTGCTGGTGTGGTGACTTTGGGGTTGCTCTGAACCCCCAACGGTGGGCTACCTTGGACCAAGAACTAAGCCCTGTAAGTGTCTTACTTACCTGGTTAACCTAACAAAGACTTACCTCCCCTAGGAACTGTGAAAATTGCACTGTGTCCACTTTTAAAACAGCTATTTGTGAATAACTTGAAAAGTATACGTGCAATTTTGATGATTTGAAGTTCCTAAAGTACTTACCTGCAATACCTTTCGAATGAGATATTACATGTAGAATTTGAACCTGTGGTTCTTAAAATAAACTAAGAAAAGATATTTTTCTATAACAAAACCTATTGGCTGGATTTGTCTCTGAGTGTGTGTACCTCATTTATTGTCTATGTGTATGTACAACCAATGCTTAACACTACTCCTTGGATAAGCCTACTGCTCGACCACACTACCACAAAATAGAGCATTAGTATTATCTATTTTTACCACTATTTTACCTCTAAGGGGAACCCTTGGACTCTGTGCATGCTATTCCTTACTTTGAAATAGCACATACAGAGCCAACTTCCTACACCGGGTCTCCAGCATAGAGCCTGGGTACTGCCAAACTAACTTTCCAGGGTCTCCACTGCAGCTACTGCTGCTGCCAACCACTCAGACAGGTTTCTGCCCCCATGGGGTCTGGGCAGCCTGGTCGCAGGAAGGCAGAACAAAGGATTTCCTCTGCGAGAGGGAGTTACACCCTCTCCCTTTGGAAATAGGTGTGAAGGGCCTGGGAGGAGTAGCCTCTCCTGGCCTCTGGAAAGGCTTTGAAGGGCACAGATGGTGCCCTCTCTGCATAAGCCAGTCTACACTGGTTCAGGGATCCCCCCAGCCCTGCTCTGGTGCGAAACTGGACAAAGGAAAGGGGAGTGACCACTCCCCTGACCAGCACCTCCCAGGGGAGGTGCCCAGAGCTCCTCCAGTGCGTCCCAGACCTCTGCCATCTTGGATGTAGAGGTGTGAGGGCACAATGGACAGCTCTGAGTGGCCAGTGCCAGCAGGTGACGTCAGAGACCCCTCCTGATAGGTGCTTACCTTTCTCTGTAGCCAATCCTCCTCTGGGGGCTATTTAGGGTCTCTCCTGTGGGCATCTCACCAGATAACGAATGCAAGAGCTCACCAGAGTTCCTCTGCACTTCCCTCTTCGACTTCTGCCAAGGTTCGACCGCTGACTGCTCCAGGACGCCTGCATAACTGCAACAAAGTAGCAAGAAGACTACCAGCAACATTGTAGTGCCTCATCCTGTCAGCTTTTGTGACTGTTTCCTAGTGGTGCATGCTCTGAGGGCTGTCTGCCTTCACCCTGCACTGGAAGCCAAGAAGAAATCTCCTGTGGGTCGGCGGAATCTTCCCCCTGCCAACGCAGGCACCAAACTTTTGCATCACCGGTCCTCTGGGTCCCCTCTCATCCTGACGAGCGTGGTCCCTGGAACACAGGAGCTGGGTCCAAGTGTCTTCGACAGTCCAGTGGCCCTTCTGTCCAAATTTAGTGGAGGTAAGTCCTTGCCACCTCACACCAGACAGTAATCCTGTATACTGCATGAACTGCAGCTGCTCGGGCTTCTGTGCACTTTTGCAAGACTTCCTTCGTGCACAGCCTAGCCCAGGTCCCCAGCACTCTGTCCTAAATTGCCCAACTCGCTGAGTTGGATTCCGGTGTCGTGGGACCCTCTTTTGTTGCTCTGAGTTGACCGTCATCCTCAGATCTTCTAAGTGCCTGTTCAGGTGCTTCTGCGGGTCCTGCCTGCTGCTGCATGGACTCTCTGTATTGCTGAGCATCCCCTCTGTCTCCTCCTCCAAGGGGTGACCTCCTGGTCCTTCTTGGGCCCTAGCAGCACCCAAAATCCTCAACCGTGACTCTTGCAGCTAGCAAGGCTTGTTTGCAGTCTTTCTGCATGGAAACAACTCTGCATCCTCCAGCACGTTGTGGGACATCTTCTGAACAAAGGAAAAGTTCCTGGCACCTTCTGTTGTTGCAGAATCTTTGGCTTCTTCCACCCTGAGGCAGCCCTTTTGCACCTTCATCTGGGGTTTAGTGGGCTCCTGCCCCCTGGACACTTGCATGACTCTTGGACTTGGTCCCCTTCCATTAGAGGTCCTCAGGTCCAGGAATCCGTCTTCAGTGTTTTGCAGTCAGTTGTTGTCCTTGCAGAATCCCCTATCTCGACTTTACTGTCTTTGTGTGGTAGTAGGGTAACTTTACTCCTACTTTTCAGGGCCTTGGGGTGGAGTACCTTGGACACCCTTAGTGTTTTCTTACACTCCCAGTGACCCTCTACACACTACACTAGGCCTGGGGTCCAATTGTGGTTCGCATTCCATTTTTGGAGTATATGGTTTGTGTTGCCCATAGGCCTATTTCTCCCTATTGCATTCTATTGTATTCTACAGTGTTTGCAATACTTTTCTAACTGTTACTTACCTGATTTTGGTTTGTGTGCATATATTTTGTGTATATTACTTACCTCCTAAGGGAGTATATTCTCTGAGATACTTTTGGCATATTGTCACTAAAATAAAGTACCTTTATTTTTAGTAACTCTGAGTATTGTGTTTTCTTGTGATATAGTGCTATATGATATAAGTGGTCTAGAAGGAGCTGTGCATGTCTCCTAGTTCAGCCTAAGCTGCTCTGATATAGCTACCTCTATCAGCCTAAGCTGCTAGAACACCTCTAATCTACTAATAAGGGATAACTGGCTCTGGCACAAGGTGTAAGTACCACAAGGTACCCACTATAAGTCTGGCCAGCCTCCTACAGATGCATTTCAAAAAGAAAACTGAAAAGTTTTCATTTCATTTTTTTAAAGTAGGTAGTGGTCCATAGGACCACTGCCTGTTCTTAAAAAATGTTTGCACCCCCATTCACAACTCCTTCCCATTTGCAAATGGGTTACCACCGACCTGAACAGCGTGGTAATTGAGAATGTTTGGCGGTCGCAAAACATTGTTACATGGCCCTGAGACTCGCTGTTAGGAAGGGGCGCCCTTGGCACGCCCGTTCCTAATAGCGACTCGTAATCATGGCAATGGGCTGTTTGCGACTGGCAAAACTGCTTCATACATCTGGCCCCGGTCCCCCAGTGTTCACTTTGCGTACACCAGATCCCATCACAGTGCACCTAAGGCCAATTCAATGGTCAATTTGGAAGAGCGAGAAAAAAGTGTAGTAGAAGGACTGAAGTCAGAAGCAGACAGATTATCTAAGAAATATAGAACAATAGCCCTGCATTGACTTAAATTCTGAAACTTTAACTATATTAGGGGTGCCAGAGGCAGAAGCTGGAAAGCAGACAGATAGCTAGGTGCACTTGCTCTCTATTTGAAACCCTGCAGTACAGGATCTGCGACTACTCACGTAGAGCTCCTTTCTCCAACTGCCCTCCTCTTTGTCCTGTCGGTGTTCTCTGGGGTTCCACCCCATATTTATACTTGCCCCATGTTCATTTCCTGACCTGGAGGTGTTATCAGATCGAGTGCCTAAAAACAGGGTTAGTGTTCATCTGGTGACTCCATTACAGCGACTGAATTGCTTTTGTCCTTACATAGCTGTGGCGCTGCTCTTGCTGCGATCAGGAATAAAAAGATCAGCCACATAAACAGAATGTAAATAGGAATCTGAGAGTCCTGATTTCTGTTTGCAGTTTCCATTCCCCCCCCCCCCCCCCGCCCTTCGTTCTTCAGTCGCAAACAGGAGGATAGTGAGGCCCTGAAGATTGCACGAGAAATCAATCGTGTTATGACATCAGAGGTTAAAGTGTGCAATTTCACTTCCCTTCAACTTTGGTGATTCTACGTTCATGCAACTATGCATGTCATTGCTCGTGTTAATGTTAGTATACTTACCCTGTTCCCATAATAATTTCCTTAACAACAATTTTATGACATTTAGGTGTAAACTAATATAAAATATATTGGATGGCTGGAAAAAGTATTGGCAGCAGTTCCTAATAGTAATCTAAAGTTTCTTTGGACTCTTTTGTCTTCATAACCACTCGTTAAGAGATTAATATCAGTTTAAGGAGTCTTATAACAATGAGTACTTTGTGAATAAAAAGGTGTGGTCAGATGCATTTCCAGAGAGAACCTGCTTGGCTTTATATGAGTTCATGCACCATGTTCTTCAATAAAGCAAACTGACATCCTTGCTAGGGACAAATATTGTATTTTTTTGGAAGCAAACAAATATAGCACAGGCGCAAAGTTTTGCTGTTTTCGGAGTATTTGTTTTATGTGGTTTCTCGATGAACCCCTCCCACCAGGCTTAACAAATCTAAGGCTCTATAAAGACGGTGCACAGGGTGCAGTCTGCGACAGCGCTGTATCACAACAAATGCGCTGTTCCCAGTGACAGCGCATTATTGAAAACCTGACTTACTGTTAGAAGAATTCCGACAGCAATGGCCGCCATTTGTATGGGGGAGGCAGAGATACTCCTGCCGGTGAGTGCAGTGAATGACTTTACCCACCAGCAGAAGGATGTAGGGGGGCATATGGGACACCTTTTCTGCCACTTCAAAGGGGCACTCTTGGAAGGGTGCACTGACTGTGCCACCCCAAAGAGCACACTGTTAATGCACTCGCCGAAAAGTGGCGTAACAATAGCCCCAGAAGTGTGGGGGGCCTTGAGCTCCGGGGGCTCCCTCAGCAGCACACAGTCACACAATGCATACTAGCCTAGGGTGACCACCTGGCATTGAGGCAAATTCTGGACAGGACTGTAAAAAAATTCAGGACAAAGGGTCAAAATTCAGGACAAAAATTCAGGACAAAGTGTCAAAATTCAGGACATAAATTCAAGAACAAACGTTAGTTTTACAGACACATGCAAGAGAGGCCATGCCTCACTATGTTGTCAGTGCATTTATTCACTCTTTTTTAACATAGCTCTATTTATTCACTGTGGTCATTTTGTGATTGCCTCCTGGTATGCTACATTCAGGTGTCACATTACGTCCCTGTTCAGTAGTAAATTAATGCCCTTCAGTACTGCGGCAAGGCCATCACCCCTACCCAAATCTACCCGATCTTTCCTGAAGAGAAAGTAACAGCAACATTTTGATTATGTTTCTGAACATTTTAAAATCCCTGGCAAACAGTTTGGGAAACATTAAGGTAATTAACCTTATGCTAGTTTAAACAAATTGAACAAAAACATCTGGCTTACCCCAACCGCCCATGGACTTTCAACCTTATTTTTTTTAAAAAAGGCAGGGCAGATGGTGTGGGCGACAGTCTCACATCTAATGTCAGGATGTGATGTACCCATAACTTGTCTGTAGTCTCACTGCACTAGAGTGTATGCCTGGGAATCTACATTTATCTCAGAAATGGGAGCCTGGACTACCAATCAAAGATAATAAAAGAGGAGGATGAAATTGAGAGCAAATGGGAGATCCACGGCAAGTAATTCAAAGGGTTGTTGCTAAAAACTTGATAAATAAAGAAGAGAAGAACAAGGTGGGAACAATTCCTAAAATCAGACAAGATGGGTCCACCAAGACTATTGGAAGGTATTGGGTACCTGGGGAGTTGTCTCTGCACACAAGAGCGAAACAGAAGGGGCACTGTTGAGTGGTTGAACAAGCAACACCCATCCACCTTGGCAAACTCTTCTGGTGCAATGGTCCGCTGTTAGTGCTTTTGAAGGGTGAACAGGGGCCAGACCCCTTGCAAGGTTGTGCAAGGCAATTGCCCGCTTTGTCCATGGCTTTATATGGTTTTGAAATTGAGCAAAAGCCAAACTAGAGATCTGGGTTATCCCAAAGTGTCAAGTACACATAGAATTTTCAAAATATTTGGTATGTAAATTGCATAAACAAAATTTACAAATTTACATTTTTTATTAGTGTTTCTTTAACATATGGCACTGTTTTTGCCTTTATTTACAATTGGATCTCAGATTGAACTGGGAACCAGTTACCTTTTGATACCTAATGATTAATATCTACCATTCTTCCACTGATTTCCAGGATGAAAATCTCGTCAGAGCGAACGGTCCCTCCAAGCCCAGTTTTGGTTTTTGGTCTTCTCTTCTGCTTTCTGTAGAGGCCATGTGGCACTAGTGAAGATGGTGTGCTACCCCAATGATAGTATTATTTTGCAAACCTTCCCCTGGTCATCCTTCTTCAGAGAGGCCACATATCTGATTTGGTCACTGCGGCGCCATCGGGAGCTCTTTCCACTCTAAAGCTAACTGTGTGACTGCGGGTGGATTACGTCTTCTGGACTTAGAATGCTATTATTCAGCTGCACAGGTCCAATGGGTGTCTCTCTGGCTTTCTGCGCACCTCCCTGCATGAGATGGGGTTTACCATTAAAGACTTTTAAGAAAGGCTTAATGCACAGCTCATTGTTTCCTACTGACCATTCTACGGATCACCATGCGGGGTTATCATGCACGGCTTTCTCTTGCCTTGCCAGAACCAGTAAACTCACTGACACGAAGAAACCCTATGCTCCTGCACTACCTTTGCTAAGCCTTCCCACTCGCACAGGGTGGCTGTGCTCAGAGCAACTCCATCAGTGGCATGTTGCAGGTGTCTTAAAATTGGGGACTTTGTTTCTGAACAGTGAGCCACTAAATTTCCAAACCCTTGTGGCAGACTACCATCTTCACCCCGGTCAACTCCTTACTTACAACCACCTTAAATAATCATTAAATGCCCTATTTCATGCCTGCCACCTAGCACTAACCCTACAAGAGGTGTGCCAGAAGCTCTGTATCATAGGAAATGGTGGCAAACTGATAGAATGGGTGTACAGGCCTATCCTGCAACATGGAAACCACTCCAGGTCTTCTCGTCATACTACCTGGGTGATTGATGTGGCCAAACCTCTGCAAGATATGGACTAAAATACCAGACTTTCCCCACAAACTATCCCACAGCTGTCACTTTAAGTAAATTCATAGTGCTTCCTTGTGAATGCATTCTGCCCATTGCTTGCCATTGGCCTTGTGGTTTGTAACTCACAATTTGTTGCTTTCAATTTGCTGGCTTTATTTGTTTTAGGCTATGCAGCTTGAATTCGTCCCTTCACTTGCCAAAACCTTATTTACAGTATCCTGCAGAGTGCTCCCTTTCTGTAAAAAGGCCTGTAAATCTTGTTCTTATCTTGTCATATTTGCTGTGCATTCAAAGAACAAAGTCAAATGTCAGGCTCTGTCTTCGGTGGGAACTTAGTGTTTACTTTCCTTTCTCTGACTTCAAAGTGAGAGGATTTATGCGACAATCTTGCTGGATACTGGGGTTAGGAAAGAGTTTTTTCTATCACATGACAACATTTAAATAAACCTCAGAATATATCAGAATTAATAATACAAATCAAGCACATTTTTGTTAATTCTGAACTGTGCTGGAAACAAATACCTTTGCATGATTAAAACAAATCATTGTATTAGGTGATGCAATTTCCACACATCATCGTCTGTGCACAGTATAGTTTGATTTGAAAAACTGTATATCTGTGCAAATGTAATAGTAATTTCAATCAAATGTGTTGTCTGTAATGGCAGTGTGTTGGCATACCATCCATACTGCACTCCACTCTGCTCTGCACCACTACACGCCACTGCACCCTACTCTGTATCACTCTACTTTACTCCACTCCATGCCGCTGCACTCTTCTCCATTCTGAACCACTCCACATTATGCCACTGCACTCTATGCTACTTCACACTATGCCTCTCTACTCTGTACCACTCTACTCTATGCCACTGCACTTTACACCTCTCTACACCACTGCGCTCTGCTCGTCTGCACGCCATACCACTCCAGTCTAGGCAACACCAATCTAATCCGCACAACTCCACTCTCTGCCACTCTGCAACACTGCACTGTACGCCACTGCACTCTAAGCTAATACACTCTGTGCTGATGCACTTTACTCTGTAACACTCAACTCTATGCCCCTGCACGCTACATCAATACACTGTACATCACTATAATCTACTCTGCACTCTATGCCATGGCACTCTACAGTACTTTACTCTATGCCATCACACTCTATGCCACTTTATGCAACTCCACTCTACCCTGTACCTCTCCACTCTAGGCCACCTCACTCTACTGTGAAATAATCTACTTTATGCCACTGCACTCTGTGCCACTGCATTCTATGCCACTGCACTCTACCCTGCACCTCTCTACTCTATGCCACTGCACTCTACTGTGAAACAATCTATTCTACGCCACTGTACTCTATACCACTCTGACCACTGCACTCTAGTTCAATGCACTCTACACCACTGCAAGCTGACACTCTGCAACACTGCACTGGCCGCCACTATACTCTACACCACTCTGCTCTGTACTGCTGCACTCTGCACCAATATACTCTATTCCACTGCATTCTATGCCACTCTACTCTGCCCAATGCCACTCTATGCAACTGCACTCTACACCAGTGCACTCTAAACAGCTGCACTGTATGCCACTGCCCTTTACTCTGCACCACTGTACTCTATGCCACTGTTCTCTGTACCACTCTACACCACTGCACTGACACTCTACTCTGCAACTCTGCACTCTACACCACTCTAGTCTATGCCACTGCACTCTAGGCACTATACTCTACTCTACACCACTCTACAATACTCCACTCTGCACCACTCTACACCACTGCACTCTATGCCACATGAGTCTACTCTGCACTCTATGACACTGCACCACTCTGCATTACTGCACTCTCTGTCACTCTATTGTATGCCACACTACTCCACTGCACTCTATGTAACTCTACCCTGTGCCACTCTATGCCACGGCACTCTGCACCAATGCACTCTAAACAACTGCACTGTACGCCATTGCCCTCCACTCTGTACCACTCTACTCTGCGCCACTGCTCTCTGTGCCACTCTACATCACTGCACTGACACTCTACTCTGCAGCGTTGCACTCTCCACCACTGTACTATGCACCAATGTACTATGTACTACTGCACTCTATGCCACTCTACTCTGCATCACTCTACTCTACAGCACTTTGCTCTACTCTGCACCACTCTACACTATGCCACTGCACTCCCTGCAACATGAGTCTACTCTGCAATCTATGCCACTGCACCACTCTACACTACTGCTCTCTCTGCTACTTCATTGTATTCCACTCTACGCCACTGCACTCTATGCCACTCTACTCTGTCCCACGCCACTCCACTCTAAACAACTGCACTCTACGCTAATGCACTCTAAACAACTGCACATTACCCCACTGCACTGTACTTTGCACCACAGGGCTCTACGCCACTGCTCCTATGCCACTCTAGTCCACTCCACAAAATTATGCCACTAACTTTAAGCCATGCTGAACAGCAGCTACTCTGGTGTATAACATGGCTAATGGCTAAAACACATTAGCAAAGCCAATAACTCTTTCGTAGATGAGACCTATTGGCTTTGCCAATGTTTGTTAGTACTATGAGGTACTGAGGTACCTGAAAGAACTGTGAAAAATACAATTACATCATAATAAAGGCTGCTACAAAATGCGCAAATACATTTCGGTTAGATAAAAAAAAGTGCTTCTCAAATACAGATTTGAATAATATACAGTTTATACTTAGTACTAAAAAAATGTATAACACTCCATTATAACCACACACTCCACAGCTCACCTTGGAACACCATTACAATACCTCTCTAAAAGAAATATCTTTGCCACCAGAAAACTTCAAGTGACTCCTTTTAGTAAAGTCAATGGAGGTTTTCAAGCCCCTTTGTATTTGCAGATTTACCAGTTGGGCACATTTGCATGTCTTTAGGGAAAGAGACCCCCTGTCAAGAAGGTCTGATTCTTATCTGTCTGCCCCTCCCTCAGAGCACAGGAGACTCCCTGCCTTCCAGTCCAGCTGGGAAAACCGATCTGCCCGTAATTTCGCCCTGCCTCTCTTGCACTTTAGGTGAAAGGCTAAAATAACGGACAAATGCGGTCCGTTAAGGCTTTCATCACGGACAACGAACAGCAGGGCGAATTTACGGACAGTCCGTGAAATTTACGGACGGGTGGTCACCCTATACTAGCCGGCATGGTGGCGCTGTCACCTGGCCTATAAGGTCCTAACTAGGTCAGAGGGTCAGGATAGGGAGGGCTCGATGTACTTTGCAGGGGGACCCCGTCAACTTTCATTACGCCCCTGCCCCTGAAAGTTTCTTTGCCTTTGTACCCATGTACGAAATTGTATTACTATTTGGGGTGGGTGACTGTGAGGGCATTCTGTCCATAGCATGAGTGTGTGGCCCCATTCAAATTAGGAACACTATTTACCTCTTTGTCCACACCATATAACAGACATAGACTGTAGGAAATCTGCCTTTTCTGTGAGGTCACTCCAGATTTTTTGCTGTTGGATGAACACTATATTTTTGATGACTTTAAAGCTCTATACACTTTACCCTTGCTAACCGGTAATGAAGTGCCTGTGTGCCTCCTTTAAACATGGTAAAATTGGCATAGTCCAAACTGGCATATTTAATTTACCTATAAGTTGCTAGGATATGATAGAAGATGTATGAAGGGCCTGTAATTTAAATGTCAGTAGTGGACTGTGGCACCTATTGTGCCATCAACTACAGTAAAATTGTAAAACATGGCTTCAGGCCTATGAGTGTAGCCTGACAGTATCAGTGTAAAAAAGCTGCAATTGGCCCAACCGGTGATTGGCATTTGAATAAGTGTGACTTAGGAGTGAAATCCCTCTCAGTAGCTACACAATAGACCACTGTGATTGATAAGTTGACCTAAATTGTGGGAGATCACTCCTCTGATCCTTACAGAATGTGCATGGTGGAGGCTGTGGACTTAAAAGTTGACATAAGTGTCAAATCCTGGTAGTGTCAAAGTCTCCCAAACATTTGTCTTTAGGTTTTACATATAACACTGGGGATGCACTTGAAAGGAAAGAACTGAATCCAAAGACAATTAGGCCTGCGTTTGCCACATCATCATGCGACTAGCGGCTGTTGTGTGACTGCAGCATCACCAGTGTATCAGCCTGTTAGCAGCCACACCGTCACGAACATATCAGCCTGTTCATGGCTGCATCACCTCCAAAGATGTGGCTTGTGCATGAAAGCAACCTGACCAGAGAAAATAACCAGTGCAGGACTTTTAACGGCCAGCCCGTGCAGGATCTCAACTACCTCTGATGAATCAAGACTGCCGAATTTGTGTCTGCTGGTCGGCCCAGCAGTCATTATGGAGCACACCATCAGAGTTGCTGTCTCATGCTCAGAAGAGAGAGGGGAGCCTGAGGAAGATGCTGGGAAGCTGCCATGAGGATGATCCACCAAGTGTGGTAAGAAATTTAAGGAAGAGCCATGGGAAACTGAGCATACCCCTGTTGAGTAGAGAGAACTACATCTGAGCTTTAAATATGCTAATATCTCTTACCCCGAGCGTAACAACCACCTCTGTCAATATGGGGACCCAGGGAGGATAGCAGACTGAGGTGAAGCACTGTCTGATAGTGTCCAGGTACACTAAGGCCCATATTTATACCTTTTTAGTGCTGCATTTGCGTCATTTTTTGATGCAAAAGAAGCGCAAACATACAAAATTTTATTATATTTTGTAAGTTTGTGCCGCTTCTGCGTAAAAAAATGTCGCAAATACGGCGCTAAAAAAGTAGAAAAATTGGCCTAAGTTGTGTTTCCACTGTGCATTGAAGTACTGTCTTTCTTGAAAAATAAGCACTGGAATCAGCATTCATTTATTAAGCTACTGTGTGGTTATTGAGCTCTGAACTTGAGCATCCACACTACCTTCCTGAGAAGGATGTGTGTTTCTGTCACTACCATTCAGAGTCAAATGATGAAAGCTTTGTACTGAGCCCAATTTGCAGAGCTGTAGTTTGACAGACCCTGGTATGTCAGACACAAATGACCTGAACTCCCATGCTTGAGGCCCTTTAGCCCACCCCGCCCAATTCCCCTGAGAACTGAACGTGCAGAGCTCTATATCATTAGACCAAGATTGCACTATAGAAAACTGCATAAGTAAATGTAAACACCCATGACATGCCATTGGTTGACCTTAAAAGTGATGGACAACCAGCGATCCAATATCTGTGGGTGGTTAGCACAAACAAACCAAATGATGAAGGGTTTGACCCAAAGCCACTTTAGGTGGATATTGTATATTGTGTGGTGTGTGTGTTGTGTACTGTATGCATGACATAAAGTACCCCCTGCCATACAGTATAGGATACTGCAAGTCATTGAGGAGTTCCATGACCATATAGAGGAACAAAGCCATAAGGCTGAGTTCCTTTATAAGGTTATGGATCTCCAAGGTTACTTGCAATATCCTTATCATGTATGCCAGGGAGTACTTTATCCCATTAGTACATGGCCACACCACCACCTTTCCCACAAGCCACTTAAAACTTGGGTGTTTAGCTCTTTCATTTGAAAAAATGAGCATATTTGCGATCAAGAATATTAAAAATAAAACCTATAGTGCAAAATTAAACACATCAAAGTCTGTTAGATGTGGGATCGTGGCTACCGTCCATGGTGTAGCATGTAGCCTTCAGAGCTCCCGAGACACCGGAAACCCCTGAGACCTCAGAATCCTGTTTTAAAGCACAACCCTGGCCAGTAACATAAAGGACCCGCTCCCTATGACTTGCAGTCCTGAGTGCAGGGTACAGAGAAAACGGTTAGAATGAGATGAGAACTACAAAAATCACAGCCCTGGAAAAAAGACAAGATGGCAACTGTGTTCCTCTACAGCTAGCAAAGCTGCATACCTCATGGTGAAGGACTGATGGGGATGAAGAGTTTGCTCATTAAGGTGGATAATTTACTACAAACCCTGTTTTGGGAGACGGGGCAATCACGATTATCATTGAAAACACTGCAAAAGTCAAAATATGAAGGGGGGATTGTCTACCTGTGTAGAAAAATACTATGAAGTGGCACAGGTGAGTGTGGTGAATGACTGGGCGAATGCAGAGGCTCATAACCCAGCGTTTCAGAGAGACCGGTCAGGAATGGGAACAAAAAGCTACTTATATGCATTGTATGGTGACAAACTGCCCACTGAAGTAAATCCAGCGACAAGGACGGTAGTGGGCAGCTGGAAGAGACTGACAAGGGAAATGGGATGGGGCCACAGACTAACTCCTAGACCACCACTATGGGAGAGCACCAAGTTGGAGGAAGGGTGGGATACCACTGGCAGATATATATGGGATGCCAATGGGGTGATTCCCTTCTCCCACCTGTAGCAAAAATGTCAAATGTTAGATGCACAGTGGCTCAAATATGGACAGGTATCCCACACACTCAAAAACAACATATCCTCCGATGAGGAAACACAAGAAGATTTCCTGCTGGAACTCAGGCTTCTGGATGGGAGGGTGGAGAAGAAGTTAGTATCAATGATGTATCACACAGTAATTAGAAATACACAGACCCCATTGGTGAAGTTGCAGGACTGACGGATGCAAGATGTTGGGGACCTAGATGAGGAGGATTAGAGAGACATGTTAGAATTTCCAACGCGAGTGGCAATAAAAGAGGGCTTTAGGCTGATCCAGCTAATGATGATACACAGGATATATTATTCACATACCCAGCTATTTAAAATAGGTTGGATGAAAGATGCGGATTGCCTACAGGTCTGCGGCCTGGAAGGTATCTTTATCCATATACTTTGGAGTTGCCCTTCTATACAAATGTTCTGGGATAAGATGGGGAAATCCTTAGCTGCAGCAACAGAAATACCTCAGAACTTGACGCCCCGATTGGCATGCTGGGAATATGGGAGGCTGGAATCACTCACATTACCAAAAAATACTTGTCAATATGGGCTGTACAATAGCTAAGGGTGAGATTGCTAAAAGGTGGGAATCAGGTTCTGTCCCTACACATCAAGCCTGGGAAATGGGGATGGAATACTGCAAGATCATTGAAAAGGAAGCATATAAAGGTAGAGGGTGCATGAAGAAATATGTAAAAATATGGGGAGGCTGAGAAATGGAAACGATTCTTGAGGAGACACTGTGAAGGACACCTTCATTGAAAATTACTTAAAGCACGGGTCGCAAAATGGAGAAACTGAGGCAATAGTGATTTCATGGTATCGAATTCGTGCAAGCAACTCGGATGGCACAATACGTTTGGGAGAACATTGGGGGTTGGGGAAGTGTGAATGGAATGTTTACAGTATTGGTTGTCTTGTTATAATAAATAAAAGCAAAATTTAAAAAAATGATATTAAAAAAAACTGGTAGATACTTGTTGCAAACAGAAAATAGAAACAGGTCAATGCAAGTCAGTTTTTTTAGAAAAAAAATACAGTAACTAAGAAAGATAGATTTGAGCTTTACTCTAACTATCTAATGATTGTAAAAAATTAACATGGTCTCTCTGCTTGTCCTTGAATGCTAAAAAGTATAGCAGATAAAAGAAAAGCAACTTTCCTTTTTGATGTATTAAACAGCTGCTTCATGTATGTTCTCTGACCAGACCTGGCTTTCACCTCGGCTGCTGGCTCTGACAGCAGGCATTGTGACGTCAGAACTCAACTGTAATAACCTACAATATTAGAGTTCTGGCATCTTTATTTATAATCGGCGACTGAATATGTCACAAGTCACCAACGATAAAGAAATTAGAGATGTCTTTTTACAGGGATTAATGAATCTAGGGCCAGATGTACGAAAGGTTTGCTAGTTGCAAATCGGTCGCAGTGCTATTTGCGACCTCGCAAAAAGTGAAATGGTATGTTCCAATGCCATTTTGGAGATCCAAATAGCAATGCGACCCTTACCCGACTCGCAATGATTGCGACTTGAAATTGCGACTCGCAATTAAGAAATCGCAAATTGCGAGTCGCAAACCAAATGCACAAGGCAGTCGCAAATTGCAAGTAGTCGCAAAAAGCCTGTTTTGCACACCCAGATTAGCTCTGATTCAAAACAGGTGGTAACCAGAAACAAAGTGTAAAAGGAGACCCAGAAGGCTTCTGGGTTTCTCAAAATGGCTGCACTATACGTGATTGCATGGAGGAGGAGAGTCCAGGCTGCCCAGCATAGGAGGAGGACGCAGAGACAGGAGAGGATATACCGAACCAGGCAGACCCTATTTCAACAAACTGAGGATGAGATTTATGATAAATAGAGACTGAGTAGCGCAGATATCCTAGAGATCATAGAACTGCTGAAACCTCAGCTAGAACGCCAGACAATGCGCAGCTGCTCCATCTCCACACATGTGCAAGTGCTCTGCTCACTGCACCTCTTGGCCTCGGGTAGCCACCAGGGGGTGATTGCTGTTGCTGGTGGGGTGTCCCAAATTGCCCTGTCACGATTCTTCAGACGGTTCCTAGATGCCATACTCGCACACATGTCCAGATATATATACCTTCCCAGGAATGAGGCGGAAATTAACAGCACCAAGTTGGACTTCTACAGAATTGCCAACTTCCCCCATGTAATAGGTTGTGTGGACTGTACACATATACGAATTTGCCCACCAGCAAATCTGGAATATGTGTTCCCCAATAGGATACATCCAGGTGGTATGTGATGCCCATAATGCCTTTACTGACATTGTGGCTACATTTCCAGGGAGTACACATGATGCATACATATTCAGGCACAGTGGGATACACCGACGCCTAGAACGTGGGGAGTTTGGCAAAGGATATTTATTAGGTACTGTGTAGTACACTCTGATGTCTTAAATACATGTCACTGCATAACCATGTGATGCCATGCTCATTTCGGCTCTTTTGTCACACAGGTGACAGTGCATATGCTTGGAGGCCATGGATACTCACCCCATACCTAACACCTGCCAATAAAAATGAGAGGCGATACAACATAGGACATTGGCGGACCACAGCTGTCATTGAGAGGACCTTTGGCTTGTTGAAGTCACATTTCCGATGCCTGCACAAAAGTGGAGGGGCACTCCAGCAAGCCCCAGAGACTGCATGCAAGATGGTGGCTACATGTGCCATCCTCCACAACATCGCCACCAGACATGGCCTACATCTCACCCTTGATGACACAGATTCGGAGGATGATGAGCAAGAGCTACCACACCAACAGCCCGGGGATGGTAGCATCGCATTGGAGGGCAGACAGAGACGGGACCACATTGCAACTCACTACTTTAGCAGGTACATGGCAACCGTGACAACACGCACAAATGTAAGACACGCATATCCAGGTGGTGCAGTACAAAACTAAAATCCCTTCAATGTCAGGAGTGCAATAATGGACTTTTGACATTTCAACAGCAAGAAAAAAGCAAAAAGTAATGCCTGATACATTTACATCATGTGCCTCAGGCAAATCCCAGAATAGGTAGATCACAGCCTCCTGCGACTACGTCCACCAAGGGCCATTCCTGGTTGGTCCCCTAATCCTTGGGGGACACTGCTACTCCACAGTGCATCTGAGTCTGAAACGCTGCTCACGCTGGAGATGTCCTCACTATCCTGAGGGGTATTGCCAGTGCCCCTTGCTGCCTGGGTGGTCTCTAGTAGGTCCACTGCATGGCTGATGCGCCCTAGTCCCCTTGCTACATAACCAGCAAAATGCCCAAGTTCAACCTGCAGCTTTACGGTGCGCCTTGACAGGCAGGTAGTAGTGGACAGTTGACTGACTCAGTCGGTCGAAACACGCAGCAGTAGGGTTGTTGGTGGGTACTTGTGGGAGACCTGTGGGACACAGGGGATACACTGTCAGTGCCTCTCATATGTTTGGTGTATCACAATAAATATTTCTCAAAAGTTCGACTACTGTTCTCCATTGCCCATAATGCATTGTTCTGTAGGTTGCAATATGGGGATGGAGCAAATCTGGAGGATGCATGCTTTTGTGTACTGTGGTTGTGTGCATGGTGCATTGAGTGGTGTAAATAAGTGTTTTTTGCTACTTAATTTTGGATGTTCCCGGTGCAGAACTGTCCAAGTCTCCGATTCCTACCACAGCCTCCTGCTCCAGAGTGGTCTCCGCCATGCTCTTAATTGCTGTAGGAGGTGGTACTGTTGATGGTCCTCCTCCAGTTCCGTGCACCTCCCTTATCCACTCTGCCACCCTTTCTTTGGTCCTGGGCCTGAGGTCGTACCACCTTTTGCGGACCTCATCGATGGTGCGATGGCTGACTCCAATTGCATTTATTTTACTGAGGATGTCCTGCCAGATCTTCTTCTTTTGTCTGTCAGAGACACTTATTGCTGCCTTGCCAAACAAGACATCATGGTGCAGGCAGCACTCCTCAGTCAGGACCTCCAGTTCCTTTTCTGAAAACTTTAGTTTCCTCTTCCTCCCAGCAGTGGGTATCTCCTTGTCCTGAGCTGACATGGCTGTAGTTGCTACTCCCAGCTGGGTGTGCCTCTGCTGTCTGTGCTGGGTAGGCTCCTCCCTGTTCAATGGGGGTACTTCCTGGTTCTGATCTCATCACTCAGAACCAGGAAGTGTGTTTTCACCTTTTTTTTTGCACCTGCGCGCAATTTGCGAGCCAGTCGCAATTTGCGACTCCGGACAACACCCTTTGTGCAATTTGCGATTTTGCAACTTGCGATTTCTCAAATTGCGGTGTGACTCCGCACCTAATCGCAAATTGGTAGTGCGATTTTTACCTACATCCCGTTTTGCAAGTCGTAAATACTTATTTACGACTCGCAAATCTTTACCTTCATACATGTGGCCCCTAATGTATTATATTATGTATCATGTGTTGTTTTGTGCATTCTGTGATGGTAAAAGGCCCTACTTGCCTGCTAAAGCTGTTTGTCACTAGGCCTAAAACAACACATACATAAGAAGGTTTTGGGTCAGCCTTCTTCTTCCATTGTTTTGAAAAATGCATACTTACATGCATTAAGAAAAGGGATTTGGGTCAGCTCTTTTCTTCCAATAGCCTGGTCACATTTTGCTTGTGCCCATCACATCAACAAGCATCGAACAATTGGTCAGCCTACTATAGTCAATGATTCTCTTGCATTATGAGTGATGGGAAAAATACTGATCGTATGACCACATCTGCCTAAAAGTACTGAATGTCAGTGCAGTGGCTAATGGGCTAATGGCACTTTGCTAATGCCTTTTCTTTAAATTCATTGTACTTTTTAAATAATTTTTGTGTATTTAAACAGTCTTCAAATGACAGCCATAAGGAACAATCAGAATAATATTTTTCTTTCATGTGTTCTACCCAACAAGGATTTCTACCTGTTGTAAGTATACCTCATGATCTAATAAAATTATATGCAATAGTTATTTTTCCTTTTATTTTAATGGCCTATGTTTGCAACAGAAAATGAAAAAGTAAGCACCACACCAACTTGCCAAGGGAAAAAAGTTGACACATTCTTTTACCTATTTTACCAGCTACTCAACACCTCCCAATCCAGCTTCCGCAGCAATCACAACACTGAACCTGCCATGATTGCATCCACAGATGACATCCGAACCATCCTTGATCGAGGACAAAGAGCAGCTTTGATCCTTCTTAGCAGCCTTTGACCCCCCTATCACACCACATACTGATCAAAATACTCCACAACATCAGCATCCAAGGGGACACACTCAGATGGATCACATCCTTCCTCACCGGAAGAGCCCAAAGGATCCACCTCCCATCTTTCACCTCTGAACCCAAGGAGATCACCTGTGGTGTCCCCAAGGGATCATCCCTCAGCCCCATGCTTTTTAATGCATATACGACCCTTCTGGCCAATATTGTCAGATCCCATGGACTAAACATATTTTCCTAAGTAGACGACACCCGACTCAGCCTCTTACTCACCGACGACCCCTCCACCAGCAGAACCAACTTCCACAGATGCATGACAAACGTCACTGACTGAATGTACAGACAAGACAGAATTACTAATCTTTGGTGTTAGACCTGGCATCCTTGGTGTGGTTTTCCCTGTCTTTTTGCCTCTGTTTCCTGTGTTTTTGACTGTGTGCTGGACTTTTTGCTGTTTTTGGTACCCTGGGCACTTTATCACTGTTGATCAATCAGTGCTAAAGTGCAAGTACTCTCTGTGTAAACTGTATGTTTATTTGGCTTTTTCATGATTGGCATATTAGATTTACTAGTAAGTCCCTAGTAAAGTGCACTTGAGGTGCCCAGGGCCTGTAAATAAAATGCTACTGGTGGGCCTGCAGTACTGATTGTGCCACCCACATGAGTAGCCCTATAAACATGGCTCAGACCTGCCACTGCAGTGTCTGTGTGTGCAGTTTTAAACTGCCAATTCAACCCCAAACCTTCCCTTTTTATACATGTAAGGGATCTCTAAGGAAGGACCTGGGTAGCCCCATGGGCAGGGTGCAGTGTATGTTAAAGGTAGGCCATGTACTGATGTATTTTACATGTCCTGACAGTGAAATACTACCAAATTCAGTTTTCACTGTTACAAGGCTTATCCCTCTCATGGGGTAACATGAAGACTTGCCAATTCAATCTGCTGGCTCACGCACACAAGACTCTACACAACCAAGGGCCCATATACATTAACCATTGCCTGAACTTCTACCAACCATTGAGAAGACCACGCCTGTCTCCCTTTCACTTGCCCATACTCCCCACATCTACTGAAGCAGAAATGGAGGACGCTCCTTCGCTCACATCACAGCAAAAACCTGGAACAGCCTCCTCTCATACCTCCGCACCATCATCTCACTTCCGAAATTCCAAATGGTCATGAAGACCTTGCTGTTCGAGTGAGCCACACTTTATAAATTGTGATTGATTGATATTGCGTGATTCACTACATTTTCAGTTTAAACCATTGGTTCAGGCCTACAATTGCAGCCTGACTGTGGCAGATTAAGCGCCGCAACCCATCCTATCAAATTAACACTTTTGAAAAGTCAAACTCTCCTGTTTAAATATTAATGAGTCACCCCTATGTAGGCCTTGTGGGCCACAAGGCATGGTGCATGATATTTAAAAGTAGGATATGTAAAGATTTAATGTTAACATGTCCTTACAGTTACTAGCCTCGAAAAGCTAGTTTTCACTGTAGCAGGCCTATGCAGAAAAACAAAGTACATCTTAAAATCTTAATGATGTATCTCTGGATTGGGACTAACTAGAAAAACAATTAAAATCCAATTCAATGTTGGAGTCAGATTTTTAATAAATACTAAGGAAAAGTAACTTGTAGAAAGTTACCTTTTCTCTGCCTGGTGTTCCTTATGGCTAATTTACACTTACTCTCAAACTTCTTCCAGCCTGGGAGTGGCATTTAAATAGCAGTGAAATGATTCCCAGGGGCAAGCAATAGGCTGACATGAATTGGCAGAGGTGACTCCTCTGAACCTCACAAAATATGAAGGGTGGGGGCTCTGATCATCTTTTTGAAATCAAAGTGTTAAATCCTGCTTGAGTGTCAACTTCTATTTTACAGGTCTGCTGAGTTTACATGTAATACTGGGGGCACACCTGAAAGGAAGGCAGACAGACTGGCATGACAATTTTTGTGAATCCAGTGTCTAGTTGCTGGAAACACTACCTTTGTTCTACCAGACTTCTGTCTATTGATTTATTGTGTCTATATTGGCTACCTCAAACTGAATTGTAGTATTGGGTGTGGGAAGACACTAGAATTACCATAGTAAGCTACTAACACACACCCCCATCCCTCAGTGTCCAAACGTATTGTGGCCAAAGGATTTTGTCATCTTGAAAAGGCCCAAAGTGAGTAGTGTGGCCCCAAGAACTTTTAATTCATTGGTCAGTGCATGTTCAGCTGTTATGTCTGCCAACTAGCTCATGCCAGACATAAATGTGACATCTCCAGGCACCCTTTTCAGAATACTCCTGGACCTGAAGAAAAAAGGAAGAGGGATGGTCCTGCTGTTACCTGAGAGGAGCTCTGAATGTCTGGATCTGCTCCCTCTTGTACCCAGAACAAAGAAGTAGACTTGAAGGGTTATAAGGCTGACTTCCTGTTCAAGCTATAGGGATGCAACAAATTACAAGAGGCCTTTCCTGCAGCTGTCCAGCTGACCAGTGGCAACTGGCCTTAGACTGGCCCCTTCTGTTGGCCTATGTCTGACATTCTGTGAGTCTCTAGGTACCTAACCTGAGGTCCTAGGAGGCTTTAGAAGTATAATTCTGTGGTGGGCTGGGACTTAAAGGACTATGGGTCTGATTATGAGTTTGGCAGTCGTACTGCCATTCTGCCGTAGCGCCAGTCCCAAGTACTCTGTTGAGTTGGCGGTCTTTTACCTGCCTTACTAAAATGCATACAGCTTGAACTGCTGACCGCACTGACTGAGTATGTCCCGTCTGAAAAGTGACAGACTTCAATGATGTGGATTCGTACCCCATCAAGGCTATAGGTTCCCACTGAACAGATTGCAAAAACACAGTGGCACTGGTGGTCTCCCTGCGGTGGCTTCCCAGTGCTGGTAGGCTATCGTTGTACCATAACAGTGGTTATTGCATGGATACAAATACAACACACCTGATATCCACTGGTTATTTGATTACACCTGCAGATCACACTATAAAACACACCCCACTCCGGACTATGATTCTTTGTCAATCCACTGCAGCACAGCAATTCAGGCACAGCATTTTGGTGAGAGAAGGCAGGGTTTTTTTCCCCATCCCTTTTACCACTCCCCAGCTCGCTTTCATATCCTCCCTTTGTCTATTTTTTATTGAACTGTCACTGACTTTAATTTGGGGATCTGTCACAGACAAAAAACCCACGTTTTTCAGAGGCAGAGTTGTCATTCATGGTGGATGAAATCATAAGAGTGGAGCCACAATTGTTTGGTCCCCAAGCACAACATACCACTATTAGTCAGAAACGGGACATGTGGTCCAGAATAGTAGACAGAGTGAATGCTTTAGGTACCCCTTGCGTACAAAGGAGGAAAATAGGAAGAGGTTAAATGACCTGAGGGAGAAAGTGTGTTCCCTAGCCTCCAAGCAACACCTGGAGGCCAATAGGACTGGTGGTGGTCCTCCCAGCACTCCAATAACTTGGTTTCCATGTGAGAAGAAGGTCTTGTAGATCCTACATCCTGAAGGCTTGACAGAAATACCTGGAGGAGTAGCGTCTAGTAGGTTACACCTCACTATCTGTCAATACCTCAATGTCCTGTCTGCCCACATTCAGCTTTTGCCATTGTGTTGTCCACCTAGTTTCCTAACATGCAACACCCAAAGTATCAGAGATTTCTTCTGTGTCAATGTGTATTGTTACATATAAGATCACATGTATCAATCTTCATCACATTCCACATGTTGTGATGGTGTTTGTTCATATAGTCCTACAAAAATATAATTTCAGGACCTGGGATATGTGTTAATATGTACATAGATGGTCCATCCCAACTGCATTTTGTGAATCAGTATGTTACACTACCCTTTTGTAGGTGTCAACAAGTAGAGATTGAGATCACTAATGTTAATATTGGTAAAAACTATGTCACTGTAAGCCATATGTGTACCCATAACAACTAACTTACATCACTGTTGTCGAACACACCCGAGGTGGCCTCCTCATCAACCCTGATTCAAAAATATGTGGTCAGACAGGCCCTCTGACCTAGGCCTGAAGCAACTGATTGACAGATCACAGGTCAGATGAAACATAGCCCAAAGGCAAATGAGCGAACAGGAAAAACCCTGATCGATCCCTCAAAGAGGCAGTGACACCACAATGGTCCTACGAGATTGTCCCCCAGTAAAACACATTTGGCCGGAGGGGTATACATTCTCAAACATCATAAAAGTTAGATCCCATATGAAATTAGGAACACTCAGCCAATTGGAACACAGCACACATGCAACACGCAGTCGTCATGTGCTCCTCATGCCAGACATCTGGACATGTTATCTGCTGGCCCACATTATGACCAAGCAAAGTCGAGGCACACTTTATCAGATGGTCAGATTTATAACTCTGTGACGAGTCCCGGATTCCTTTCACCAAAGAATGTATAGAATTATTTTATGACACTTCAAGAAATGTACATAATGGTGCTCAGAACCCACGTAATTTATGATAGTCATCAAACCCCAACTCTGTAGTGATCTTCCAGCTTCTGCATTTAATTAAACCAACTGTTCCTTTTTTGCCGAACGCCTCTTGTCTTTAATTTCTTTAAAGTACATCCACAATAGAGCAACATTTTGGCAAGCCAGATAGAAGAGATTGTTTTTTCAAACCCAACTGCACCCGAAGGAAGAGGACCCCGTCCATACACATTTATCTCTGCACAACAAAAGAGGTGAGCAGACTCTGAAATTGTTTGAAGGTTCTCCTGAACCCACGGGTGGAGGTCTATTCTGCAGCCTCTGTCAGTGGGTAAGAGACTATGGCCCTCATTATGACATTGGCAGTAAATCCTACTTACCGCCAAGCTGACGACCGCCAACTGACCACCGCAGCAGCGGATATCTGTTCACCATATTATGACACAAACACACCAATCCGACAGTATTCAGCCACATACACAAATCCGCCAGCCCAAAGGTCAGTGATAAACTGATGGAATCAAAACCCACACCATTACGCCAACAGAACGCCTACCACATTATGACCCACGAATCACCACAGCGGACATTCAACAGTGGTAAACCATTGGCGGTACATACCACTGTCCTCAAAATGGACACCCACATACAAAAAGACACCACATTGGACAATTCAAACAACACACACCTGACACCCATACACACACCACCCCCACACACCCACACCACTATAAAACACACACCCACATTACCCACAACCCTCTAGGATTACAAACCATTCCCAGCAGAGAGACCACTGACCTCTGACACAACTAGAGCCACACACTATTCACACCTATGCACCACTCACACACTCTACATCACACACCCCAACACATTACCCAACACACCGTCACCAACACACCTCACATAACACCTATGGCAACACCCCTGTTTCAAAGAGGAGGATCTTAGGGTCATGGTGGATGAAATTGTCAAGGTAGAGCCACAGCTATTTGACGCACAGGTGCAGCAGATATCTATAGCTAGGCAAATGGAGCTCTGGCGGAGAATCGTGGACAGGGTCAACATCGTGGGACAGCACCCATGAACTAGGGATGACATCAGGAAGAGGTGGAATGACCTACGGGGGAAGTTACGTTCCATAGCAGCAAGACACCAGCTTGCTATCCAGAGGACTGGCGGTGGACCCCCACCTCCTCCCCACAACTCATAGCATGGGAGGAGCAAGTCTTGGTAATAGTGCATCCTGAGGGCCTGGCCGGAGTCGGAGGAGGACTGGACTCCAGTAAGTCAACTCTCAACTACTATCACCCCTCCCTACCTGCATGCCATCACATACCCTCACTACCCATCACTTCACTATATCCCACATACCCCACCATCACAGCCCCCTTATCCCAATGCCAAGCCCTGCATACTGTACTAATGCACGGACACCCCTCACAACCCTGCATGGACCCTCATCACTAAAGCATGCACACCATAGAGAATTAACTATCTCACCAGACACAAGTGAAAGCTGGCAGGGCAAATCCAACCATTGAGGGGAAGCCACAGATGTACAATATGTCAGACACAGAAACCATAACACATCATCTTCATCTCCACAGGTACCCCAGCCAATGTCAGGGGAGAGGAGGTGCCAGCACTATCCAGTCCCCCAACTGAAGAGGCCCACAGTGATGACAGCAACTCTGGTCTTCAGGATCTGGATGACCTACCTGGCCCATCAGGGACCACTGGACAGCTGCTTACCCAGGCCCAGTCACACACCACCACAGATCCTCCCCCATCAGGAAACACCACCCCAGCACCCACCCAGCGTACCCATACCTCTGTCTCCAGGACACGTCAATCAGCAGTGTGCCCACCTCTACAGGGACCCCAGGCCACACCTCACACACAAGACAATCAGGGACCTAGGGTCAGTGGCAGTGGGCACACGGATCAGGGGACAGAGGAACTGGCTTCTAGGGACACTGGGAGGTCTGCTGTGCACCAGGGGGAGGACAGGCCCTGGGAACCGACTCTCCAGGAGGCACTCACTGACATCCTGGGAGCCTATCAACATTCCCAGGACAGGATGGGCCAGATCCTGGACAATGTGCATAAGAACAGGCGGCTGCAGGAGGGACAGTACCAGGGGATCAGGGAGGACTTGCAGTCTCCAATGCAGGGGTGCTGGTAGACATGGCCAACATAATGAGGGAGGCAGTCTCACACCAGCGGGCCCCTGCCACTAGCCAGACATCTGAACAACCTTCCACCTCTGCTGCCACCAGTGGCCAGGAGGCCCCGCCACAGGAATCACAGGCCACCAGCACCCCTCCTCCCCAAAGGTGAACCACCCCACAAACGCTCCCTGCGATCCAGACAGAAGCCACAGACACCTGGCAAGATGCCCGCCAGGAAATGAGAATCTTCTGATTGTCCCCCTTGTGTCCCACTCAGTCACCCTGTTCACCTTGAACTGCCATTGCTCCCCTTCCTATATCCCCTTGGACAATGCACCTGTGCTACAAACAGACTGGAAAAATACCATGGACTTTCCACCATCATCACCCCATCCCATTGCACTTGCCCCTCTATATATTAGCACTTTAATAAACACCCTTTAAAAAAAAATCCATTTGAAGTATGTCATGTATATCAAAAATGTTTTCATTGATACAGGTACAAACATTGCAAATCAACTGTACAGAGAATGAGCATTGACTAATGGCCTGTAGCTGGCTGTAGTGATCACACAAGGAGTATATGTCAGGTCACCAACATTTGCAAAATGAATTGCCAGAGGGAACAGTAAGTGGGCATAGAAGTGGAAAATATCAGCATGCCATTGCAACAAAAATTACAACCATAGTAATTGAAATGTGAAGTAACACTGTCCTACCTGTGTGTCATTGGAAGTATTGTCGGATCACATATGTTCTGTTGTCCTCATCCTCATCCTCTGCCTCCTCATCCTCACTGTCCACAGGGTCTACTGCTGGCACACGGGCATCTCCAGCCTCCTCCTCCTGCAGGAATGGGACATGGCGTCTGAGAGCCAGGTTATGCAACATGCAGCATGCCACCACTATCTGGCAGACCTTCATTGGTGAGTAGCACAGGGAACCACCTGTTAGATGGAGGCACAGGAAGCTGGCCTTCAGGAGGCCAAAGGTCCTTTCAATTATCCTTCTGGTTCGCCCATGTGCCTCATTATAACCTTCTTCTGCCCTTGTCCTGGCATTCCTCACAGGGGTCAGGAGCCATGAAACGTTTGGGTAACCACAGTCACCTGCAAATATCGAGGGACAACATTTAGCCACACACTATCTTATATTGCCCACACCATACCCATACACCAACATCTCCTGGGTGGGAACAAGGGCTCACCTATTAGCCAAACCCTGTGCCTCTGTAGTTGGGACATCACATTAGGGATGCTGCTATTCTTCTTGTCAAAGGCATCATGCACCAACCCAGGATACTTAGCATTGACGTGGGAGATGTACTTGTCCGCCAAGCACACCATCTGAACATTCATGGAGTGGAAACTCTTACGATTCCTGAACACCTGTTCATTCGCCAGGGGGGGGGGGGGACAAATGCAATATGGGTACCATCAGCTACCCCAATTATGTTAGGGATATGTCCCATAGCATAAAACTCGGCCTTCACAGTGGCCAATTCCTCAACCTGGGGGAAAATAATGTAGCTGCACATGTGTTTTATCAGGGCAGACAACACTCTTGTCAGAACATTTGAAAACATTGGTTGTGACATTTCTGCTGCCAAGCCCACTGTCACTTGGAAAGAACCAGTTGCCAGGAAATGGAGTACTGATATCACTTGCACAAGAGGGGGATCCGAGTGGGGTGACGGATTGCAGATATCAGGCAAGGTTCCAATTGGGCACACATTTCGGTGATTGGGGCCCTGTCCAGAATATAGCTGAGGATAATGTGTCTGTACTCTCCAGTGTTGCCAAGTCCACCAGGGGTCTGTACACGTTGGTATGTCTCTATCTCCTATTCATCCACAGTGGTGGGAATCTAAGGGACAAAAGAGTTAGGAGCCAGACACAAACTGAACAATGGAGCTACAACAGTAGTTTGCATCCTGTAAACATTTATTGGGTCAATGTGATGTGTCCAGTATTATTCCAGGGCCTGCCCCCGCTCCCCCCTGAAATGGCTTCTGCCTGTCCAGTGTGGAGGGATAGGTGGAAGTGAGGTAATTCCACACGTTGTACACTGTTGCGGGAGGCGGTCGGGAACCGCCGTGCAACTCCTCATTTTGTTAACATTGGGCACTATGGGGTACAGTGGCCAATGCTGATCTACGCCGGCGGTGACGGTATGCACTGCCGCGGAAGTGACCACCACTTTCTATCATATTCCTCACTTGCTACCTGACCTTCCATAGGAGAGGACCTACACTGCATGTGTCTGGAACCTACCATGGCCCGTGTGATGGGGGAAAGGGCCCCAGCCTTCAATTCTGAGGAGTTGGAGAGACTGGTGGATGGGGTCCTACTCCAGTACGCATTTCTCTATGGGCCTCCATACCAACAGGTGAGTACACTGTGAGCACGATGCATGTGGCATGAATGCATGGATGTGTGTGAAGGCATCGTGTAAGGGAGGTGGGTGGATATCCTCTTGGTGCCGTACAGGTTGTGTGCTGGGCCCTGTGTGTGGAAATGATGATGGGAACGGGAATTGTGGGCAATATGTGTAACAGGCAGGACTGTTTGTTTAATGGTATTTTCCTGTCTTTATTGCTTTTGCAGGTCAGCGCCCATCAAAATAAGGTTATATGGCATACCATCGCCAAGGAGGTGCGGACCCTGGGGGTATATGGCAGGCGGAGCACCCACTGTCGCATCCCCTGCTGGGCCTCTGCCGTCTTCCGTACCCAGCGTCTCAGGTCCTCCCACCATTTCCGACAGTGGGTGCTCCGCCTGCCATAGACCCCCAGGGTCGGCACCTCCTTGGCGATGGCAAGCCATATACCCTTCTTTTGATGGGCGCTGACCTGCAGAGTTGAAAAACACACAGGAAAACACCATTAGACAAACAGTCCAGCCTGTTGCACATATGGCCCACCATATCCTTTTCCATCACCATTGACACACACATAGTCCAGCACACAAGCTGTATATCCACCTACCCCCTTACATGATGCCTTCATACACACAACTCCAGGCATTCATGCCACATGCATCGTGCCCACAGTGTACTCACCTGTTGGTCTGGAGGCCCATACGGCAGTCCGTACTGGGGCTGGGTAGGGCCCCATCCACCAGTCTCTCCAACTCCTCCAAAATGAAGGCTGGCGCCCTTTCCCCAGTCACAGGGGCCATGGTAGTTTCAAGACACAGGTCACAGTAGCACATGCAGTGTAGGTCCTCTCCTATGGAAGGTCAGGTAGCAAGTGAGGAATATGAAATAAAACCTATAACCTATAGACTTGACAGGGCCACGATCACAGAGCTGTGTGCCCAATTGGAGCCTGACCTGATATCCACTATGTGTCAGCCCACTGGGATCCCCCCTGTTGTGCAAGTGCTATCTGTACTTCATTTACTGGAAACTGGTTATTTCCAAGTGACAGTGGGCTTGACAGCAGGAATGTCACAGCCAATGTTCACAATAGTGCTGACAAGAGTGTTGTCTGCCCTGAGTTCCTGGTCTTGGCTGTGCGTGCCCCAGTGGAGCCTGTGAGTGTGAGCCACCTCCCCTCCCTTCCCCTCCATGAACAGCTGGTGGCATCGAGAGGAGAAGCATCAGCTCCAGCGCGAGGACAGTTACCAGCGCACGAGGACCAACGCGGGCTTGAGGCCATCATCACTCCCGGTGCGAGAACAAGTAACCGGCGCTCGAGGACAGCAGCTGCCCAGGCACGAGGGCATCATCCGCACCTGTGGGAAGACAATCATCAGCTCCGTTCTAGGACTTGGGAAGTGTTTGGGGCCCCGGGACACCGTGATCTGGCCGCAGCAGTGGCGCTGGAATGATCAAGATCCAACGGGCGGCGGGCAGGGGCAGTAGCAGGGCACTCAGTGCAGTAGAGGTGAAAAGCAAGAGCCGTCATAGGTGACCTTGCCCACTGATATCTAGCTTGGCATGTAAGCACAGGAGAGGGTATCTCTTGTACTCCTCGGAAAAGAAGAGTTGCTATGAACTAAACATTCCAGCCAAGGGTGGATTTGGACTGCAGACTGCGTTCAGTGAATTGTGTGCAACAAGTAACTAGTGGTCTAGCTCAGAGTGCTGAGCAGGAAGAGATCAGCTGTTTGCAAGCGTGACCAGTGGGCAGAAGAGGGCATGCTGGGAAGATTGTCTGACTGTTTTCCAATCTAAAAGCAGAGTGCACAGCACAGGGGGGCAAACATAAGGATACAAAAGGATTTTTGTGGCATGTTCATGCCGAGTTCCGGGTAAGCTGTCTGCACTGTGTGAGAGTGAGTAAAGACACGACTCTCTTCCGCAGCTGAGCCGAACAAAGTGCTCTGAGTTCTTTGTCATTAGTTTATGGCAGGTCGCTCTCTGTACCATCGATGAAATAACCGTAATTAATAATCAACTCGAGTTTTTACTCAGAGCATCAAATCCTCCTTCATAGCAAAGTTCACCACACGCGCCACTCCAACAATGTTTAATTAGTGTTGGTAGTCTCCCGCGAGCCGGAGGGGTGCGCGCGTCACTCAACGGAGTAGATGTTGTTTGCTCACATGCCAATGTAGCCCCTGTGGGAGTGAAGGGGGAGCTCTGCAGTATTGCCAGGGAAGGCGGACAGCTCTGGGAGCGCCTCTGATCGCTGGGCATGGGGGGATGGTGTTCAGTGACATGCGGCTGTCCTATGCACACAAGACTGCCAACCAGTGAGGAAGATGGGTTCGGTGACCGATTTGCTGTCTTTCTGCCACTTGTGAGAGTGGTGGGTGGCTGCAGCGTGCAAAGACACAGAGAAGCTCTGGGAAATCATTTTAGAAGGCACGATAGTTGGCCTCGGAAACGGAAGCGGAAGCCGAGTGGTAACAAGCAGGGCTTGAAGCACAGTGACGGTGGAGTGAAGAGAAGTTCTGCTGCACGGACATTGTGCAGATTCAGGCTGAGCTCACTAGGGAGGGAGAGGAGAAACCATTGTTCTGTTTTGCTGGCATTTTTGGAAGGTGGGACAGGGGGAAGTTTAAAAGTACCTTCTAATTATATGTTTTGTTAAAGTATGTACAGGTAAAAGCTAAAAATAGCGGCTTTAGATAATTCTCCTTACCTTTGTATCGACCAGGACATTAAAATACTGTGGTGACAGGAGAAAACCTGTCACGTGGCAACCCTAGACATTGCTGTGAAGGTAGGAATTCCTTAAGGAGTGTACTAGGGTGTATGGTCACATTTCAGCAAAAGGGGTGAAGTCTCAGCTGTATTTTTTGCTTTATTAGTTCAAGAGTGCATGTGGGGGCAAAGTGGTTCAGGGAACATGGCGGCCGTCTAAAGGAGCCGGTCGCGGAGGGCTCCGTGCTGTGAATGACGCAGTGAAATAATTATGCCTTACGGGGGAAACGTGAAGGTTTGACGGGTCGGCAGTTGGGGTCCGCTTTGTGTTTTTTGGTTTTACGGCGGTGCAAGGGAGGCAAAGGAGGTGGCGGGAGCACAGGACTCTTCCGAGCACGGGGTGGTGCGTTGTTGAGAGCCTCCCTGGAGCTCTTTCGGTTCAGGGAGGCGGCGGCTCGTGTTCCCTACCGGGGGAACCAGGCCAGGGCCAGCACAGGGCCGGATCCTTCAGGAAAGAAGAGCAGGATTTTGAGGATTTCTCAGTACATCGAGGACTTGGTGATTTCAGGTACTGATGGGGAAAAAACAAGATTTAAAGGGTTTGAAGGTTCTGTGCACCAGGGACATGCTTCTTTTGGTATAAGCACTGTAGAAATTCATTCAGACCATATGGTGGACAGGGTAAAAGAGCTAGTGGGGACGAGAAAGGAAGGGGGGAAGGTGGCATCTAAAAATAGTTCGGGACAAGTAGCGTATTCCCTGCGCAGCTCTAAAAAAAGTAAGAAAAGAGTGGAAGTTGAAAGTCTGGTCCCCCCAGAAACCTCCTACTGCGAGAAGTAAGGCAGAATACGATAATAGTTCAGTTACAAAGAGACTGGATGTGCAGAGTGTTGGAGGTTTGAACTATAGAAAAGTTCGGGTTACCCCATCAGTAAGGACTTATTTTCGAGTATTGCCAGGATCACTTAGAATGTCAACCGGGGGTGCGAGTATGCAAGAGTTAGATAAATCGAACAAGTTAGAGCCTGCTGCTAGTTCAGAGGGCATTAGCCCAGACCTCCGGGTGGATGAGAGAGGTGTTTCACAGTATTCCTTTTCTGTGAGATCTGTAGAGAGGCAAGAGGAGGTAAATGCAGTACAAGACTCTCAATCCGGCGGAGAAGATCAGGATCACTCAATTGCAGATATGTTGAACGCATTATCTGTGGAACTGAAGGGTGGCTTTGAGACTTCTAATGCCAACCAGGCGGAGATTAGGGGTATCTGTGAAGACTTAGGGAAGAAAATTGACGACCTAGGGGGCCGGACAGCTGCTTTGGAGGAGGAGGTGGGCGAGTTAACGATGGTGGTAGAAGAAAATAAAGAGGAAATAAGATATTTAAAAGAAGGGGAAGCAGGGGTAATGGCTAAAGTGGAATCCCTAGAAAATAATCAGAGGAGGAATAATCTGAGGTTTCTCAGGGCACCGGAAGGGTTGGAAGAAGGTGATTTAAAAGGCTTCATGGTCCGATTGATAAAGCAGGAGGTGAATGTGGAAGAATCAGAGGAAGACATTGCTAAAGATATTCAGAGGGTGCACCGGGTCCCGGCAAAAATGCCTTCCAACAGGGATAGACCAAGGACAATTTTAGTTTATTTTCAAACATACTCACTGAAGGAACATATTCTGGCTCTGGCGTTAAAAAAGAAATCATTGTCAGTAAACGGACCCCCATTTGAAATTAGGTCAGACCTAGCGTCTGTGACTTTAAATAAACAGTGGGAGCTGGGTAAAAGAATAGACATGTTGAAAAAACTGGGTGCAACAGCTCTGTTAAAATTCCCTGCTTCATTAAGGGTTATGGTGAATAACAAAATGTATAATTTTACGGATTGGAAGGGGGTGGACGAGTTGATCATGAAAATTGAGAAAGGGAGCGGGAATGAGAAAGGTCAGACCTAAGCTTCTATTGTTTTTCCCGGTAGGGAGATTATTATTATTATTTTTGTTTTGTTTTTGCGATGTCCCAAGTTAGGTACAGTGACCCCCCTCTGACTTTGGTCAGGTTAATGATTGGGTGGGTTCCCTGGGAGGAGGAGGGATGGGCGAGGGCATGGCGGATGGTGGTGGGGAGCACTGGGAAGGGAGCATAATAGGAGAAAAAATAGATCCTCATTCTGGTAGGTAGACCTGGGGGGCAGGGGAGTGATGAATGGGGGGAGTTGGAAGAAGGTAGGTGGTTTTGATGTTGGAAAATGGCAGTAAAGAATTTGAGACTCCTGTCTTGGAATGTAAATGGTCTTAGGGTGAAGACTAGGCAGAAAAGGTTAGTGCAATATTTGAAGGATGCCCCGTTTGATGTTTTGATCTTACAAGAGACCCATCTTTCTAGGGACAAATGTTTTGAAGTTTTTAAGTCATGCAGGTGGGTTCAGCAGATAGCTAGCTCAAATTGTTTGAGTGGTAGTAAACGGGTGGCTGTTCTTATTAAGAATCATGCCAATATTACTTTTCTGGAAGGACCCATAGATAACTCACGGAGGTGGGTGTTTGGGAAGCTCTCTGCTTTTGAATGTGTCTTTACCTTGGCAGGATACTATGGTCCTAATAGGGAAGATGTAGGCCCATTAAGGGAACTTTCAGATCTTCTTTTGTAATATTTAGATCCAATAAAATGGGCAGGTGATTTTAATGTTGTATTGAACTACGAATTAGATAGATCAGCGGGTAGTAGGTCCAAAATAAACTAGAAAATGCAGGGTCAGATTTGGGTAATGATGTCCCAAGGGGGGTTATATGATGTTTGGAGGGATAAGAGGGGGTAATAGAGAGGTTATTCTTATAATAATAGTCCAGAATTGATTACTTCTTTTTGGATACTGTTTTGAGGGACTTTGTTGAGTCATTAGCACATATTGGGACCCATTTATCAGATCACTCAGCGGTCAGTTTAGATCTTAGGTTGCCAACACAAAGGAGGGAAAAAAGGTGGACTTTAGACAGAACTCTGCTTTTGGAAGATGAGGTGGTTACGGAATTGCGGGCGGATTCAGAGGATTTTTTTAGGATAAATTTGGGTTCAGCTCCCTTAGCGATAGTTTGGGATACATTTAAGGCCTTTTTGAGGGGATGTCTGATTAGGATAGCTGCACACAGGAGGAAATTATATAATGAAGAAATAAGAAGGTTGGAGAGTCAAATACGACAAGTTGAGCAGGGAATGTTAAGTAAGGAGCAGGGTGAAGAATTTGACGATTTACATAAGCAACGTCAGACAGCTAGTTTGGAGTTAGCAGCTTTTTTGGACCGTAGGATTAGATTGAGATGTGAAGCTAATAGGGTGATACATTTTGAGTACAGTGAGAACAGCAGTAAATTGTTAGCTTGGAAGTTAAAATCAGATAGGGTTAGGAATCGGGTGACAGAAATTCGAGATGAAGACTCGGTGAGATTAGAAAAAGGTGGCGAGCAGGTGGAAGAAGGTTTTTTCAATTTCTTTAAGGACTTATATACAGAAGATTTGAAGCCACCTTTGAAGGTATTGAAGGGGTGGCTTGGGGAATTAGATTTACCTACTTTGAATGAAGAGGAGAGAAGTGAGGTTAATGATCCGTTTCAGCAGAGCGAGGTAGAACTGGTCATTTTAGCTGGCAAATTGGGGAAGGCATCAGGACCAGATGGGTTACCCATGGAGGTTTATCGAGTTTTGAGTAGTAGTACTTCTAAAGTTTTTAAGCAATTATGTGATAATATTATGGGGGGGTGAGAATCTTCCTCCTTCTTGGTAAGAGGCGATTATTACGTTAATTTTAAAACCCGGCAAAGACCCCAGGAAGTGTGATTCATACCGCCCAATATCGCTGTTAAATTGTGATTATAAAATCTTTGCTAAACTCCTGGCTGATGGACTAGGGATGGTTATGGGGAAACTCATACACACAGACCAGAAAGGGTTTTTGAAGGGTAGGCATATGCATGAATTGACACAGGGATTGGTAGGGTCGATTGATTTAGCCACTTCGATCCATATGCCTTTGGCGGTGGTAATGATGGATGCAACAAAAGCATTTGACAGGGTTAATTGGAGATCCTTGATTACGGTATGTGAATCATATAAAATTGGAGGCCAATTTATTAGAACATTGCAAAAAATCTATCATGACCCAAGTACAAGAATTTTGGTTAATGGTATGCTCACTCCTCCGGTAAAAATAGAAAGAGGGACGAGACAGGGGTGCCCATTATTCCCACTATTATTTGACCTTTATATTGAACCATTAGCCTGTAGAATTGGGAGAGATAAGAGAATACTTCCTTTCCGGTGTGGAGATCTGGTCAGGAAGGTTTCTTTATATGCGGATGATTTCATGATTTATACAGTGAATTTAAGTCAGGCCAAACCAGTTCTACAAGAGTTAATGGAGGATTTTGGGGGAATTTCTGGTTATGCTGTTAATAATCAAAATACCAAAATTATGGTATGGAATATGAAACTAAACAATGCAGTGAATGTAAAGAAAGAAGTTAAATATTTGGGGATCACTGTAACACATGATATATGTAAAATGGCAGAAACAAATCTTGCTTGGGTTATGAGGGAGGTGCACTTTTTACTGAGAAAATGGCTTAATATTCCACCAAATATAATAGGTCGGATCAATGTTGTGAAAATGGTGATTGTTCCCAAATTAACTTTTATTTTCAATGCATTTCATTAATGTTTAACAAGGCTGCTTTAAAGAAATTACAGTTGAAAATTAGCAGTTTTATATAAGCATTTAAAGGTGTTCGTATTTCATGGAAAAAGCTCAGGAGGAAGAAAGAAAAAGGTGGTCTAGTGAGCCGATATGCAGTAGTACGCATGGGCTTATTTGTTAAAAAACTTAAAACAGAGTTTTAATACATTAGATCATTCAGAGCTGGGGCTGGTGTTAATTGCTATGATGGAAGGTCAGGAGGTCCATAGAAGTTTTTTGTATAAGTTTGGGGATCCGAAGTTTAAAAAAAAAAAAATGATTTAAGATATTACATGATTGGGCAGTGTTGAGGTATGAGGTGAGGAAGATCACGAGGTTGTCATATTATAATGAGTATGTGCCGATTTGGGATTCTCCTGGCTCCCCGTAGTGGACTAAAGACGCCCTGGCAACTCCTCTGAAAGAGGCAGGTTTTGTGCAATGGAGACATCTCTGTTATAATGGTGAACTTAGGTAGTTTGATAACCTTAATATGGAGGTAGGAGGAAGGCTGTCTAAGTTTAAATACCTCCAGATGAAGACTTGGGTTGGGAATGTGACAGAAGAAATGGGAAGTACTAATGGACTTGTGGACCAGATGCAGCTGGTTACTCCGATGAAGAAAGAAGTGGCTAGATGGTATTGGCTGATGATGGACATTGTGGATGGTGAATTCAACCTCCCAGAAGAAATCTGGAGGGAGTGCTTGCCGGAGCCACGGCTTAAAGACCTTTGGCAAGTATCCACTACACTTCTGTATGATACGGTTAAACCTGCTGCATTAAGGAGAAATCATCTATTTTCTATTCACAGAGCCTTTTCGACTCCCAAAAAATTGTCCAGGCTGAGACAGGATAACGTGGTGAGGTGTAAGAAGTGTGGTCTGCATCAGCTGACGATCTACATATGTTTATTGATTGCCCTCTACTCAGTAATTTTTGGCAAGAGGTGGGTGATGCAATTAAGGAGATTCTTCCCACAAGCCCGAAGGTAAGATCTCTGATAGTGATGTTTGGCTGTTCATATGAGGCGCAGAAGATGGGTAGAGATGGAGCTAAACTGATGTTTTATATGATGCTTGTGGGAAGAAGGGAGATCTGTAGGAAATGGATCAGCCCTGTTCCCCCTACTTTTGTCGAATGGAAAAACTCTCTAATTTACCATCTTAAGTTAGATTGTCACAAGGTTTGTAAGAGGGTCAGATTTTGGAATCCGCTGAAGTAAGGGTTGGGTGGGGGTGAGGTATGAATAGGTAGGATGTGATCCCATGATTATACTCTTCCCACTGCTTTCCGCACTGGAGCTTGGGTGGAAAGCTTGTCCCAGACAGGGGCAACAAGGTCGGAGATGGGTGGTGAGCAGTTGTGTGAGAACCTTCGCTGCTCACCCCTTCTCCTCCGGTCATGTGAGGGAAATTTGGAAGGTAAATGAGGATCAAAAAAAAAAAGAGTGTTGTTTGCCCTGATAAAACACGTGCAGCTACATTGTTTTCACCCAGGTTGAGGAATTGCCCACTGTGAAGGCCGAGTTTTATGCTATGGGACATATCCCCAACATAATTGGGGCGATTGATGGTACACATATTGCATTCCCCCCCCCCCAGCAGAATGAACAGGTGTTCAGGAATCGTAAGAGTTTCCACTCCATGAATGTTCAGATGGTGTGCTTGGTGGACCAGTACATCTCCCACGTCAATGCTAGGTATCCTGGGTCTGTGCATGATGCCTTCATCCTAAGTAATAGCAGCATCCTAAATATGATGGCCCAACTACTGAGGCACAGGGTGTGGTGTGGCATCGTTGGTTAGAACGTATAGAATGTCGAACGGGGCTGAGCGAGGGAGGTGGAATGTTCGTATGGGTAGTTGGTGATCATCGGCGTTGGGAGCTAGTGGTTGGTGCTGCCTTACCACGTACTCAGTTCTTACATTGGCAATATCACCTAGACTAGCAAGACTTAGCTCTAAATTGCAAATGTAATGTACGTATAGGGTAGAAGTAACTATATTGCTGATGGGTTATCCCGTTTACCTGTTGAAGAAGGATGTGTTGACACTGAGTGTGATGTTGCGTATACATATGAGGATGTATTGTCAGGATTGGAATTGCACAATGAATCTGAACAAGCTGTGTTATCTGAACAAACATGGGAGGAAGAAATGATGAAAGATAAATGGTGAGAAAACATATAATTAATGATTGGCCCTGTAAGTGATCATTGCGAGGTGAGAAAGCAGCCTTATGGAAATTAAAGGATGAACTTAGTTTAGAATGTGATAAGGAGATGAGGTACAATGTACTGGATTATCAATCACGCACTAAATTGTGCCATGATGCTAGATCTAGTCTGGACGAATTGAAAGTGGGGCAAAGTGTCTGTGTCTAAATACCAGGAATAGTTGAGAAAGGTAAACCACAATAGTCCGATCCTAGGAAAATTGTGAAGATTTTGAGAAATGCTGTGAAATTGGATGATGGTAAAGTGTGGAACATAAGGCGTTTATCGATCTGTAGGAGTGAGGATACGTTTGTTGAGAACAAGCGAGATGATAAGTATTTGGATAAGTGTAATGGGTTGTTGTTTCGGAATGACTGTGACACTGGAGAAGTGTTGAGTTGTCACAAGTCACACAAGTGAATGTGGATGAGGTTTTGCGTCGCAGTGTGAGAGAAAAAAGAGTTCCCACTTACTTGAGCGATTATGTAACTGACAAATAATGTGTTTGTATATTTTGTTGCTTGTTATATTATTTGTTGAATTTATATAGCATTTCAATCTATGTACACACAAGTCATAAGTTCCTTGTATTGTTCTTTTCTGTTAGACAATGGTATATTTGTTCTTTCTTTTGTTGCGAGGGAGGTGTGTGGCATAGTTGGTTAGAATGTATAGAATGTAGAAGGGGACTGAGTGAGGGAGGTGTAATGTTCGTATGGGCAGTTGGTGATCGTCAGAGTTGGGAGCTACTGGTTTGTGCCGCTTGTGTGTGTATCTACCAAAGTAAAGAAGATACGAAGCCTTACTCGTACTCTGTTCTTACATGTGGCTAAAAGGTGAGCCCTGGTTCCCATCCAGTATATGTTGGTGTATGGGTATAGGGAGGTGTGTGGCATCGTTGGTTAGAATCTATAGAATGTAGAACAGGACTGAGTGAGGGAGGTGTAATGTTCGTATGGGCAGTTGGTGATCGTCGGAGTTGGGAGCTAGTGGTTGGTTCCGCTTGTGTGTGTATCTACCAAAGTAAAGAAGATATGAAGCCTTACGCGTACTCTGTTCTTACATGTGGCTAAAAGGTGAGCCCTGGTTCCCACCCAGTATATGTTGGTGTATGGGTATGGTATGGCCCATATAGGATGGCGTGTGGCTAAATGTTGTCCCTCAATATTTGCAGGTGACTGGTTACCCAAACCTATCAAGGCTGCTGACCCCTGTGAGGAATGCCAGGACAAGGGCAGAAGAATCTTATAATGAGGCACATGGGCGAACCAGAAGGATAATTGAAAGGACCTTTGGCCTCCTGAAGGCCAGGTTCCGGTGCCTCCATCTAACAGGTGGATCCCTGTGCTACTCACCCAAGAAGATCTGCCAGATAGTGGTGGCATGCTGCATGTTGCACAACCTGGCCCTCAGACGCCATGTCCCTTTTCTATAAGAGGAGGAGACTGGAGATGTCCATGTGGCAACAGTAGACCCTGTGGACAGTGAGGATGAGGAGGCAGAGGATGAGGATAAGGACAACAGAACATCAGTTATATGACAATACTTCCAATGACACACAGGTAGGACATTGTAACTTTACATTTCAATGACTTTGGTTGTAATCTGTGTGGCAATGCCATGCTGATATTTCCCACGTCTAAGCCCACTTACTGTTCCCTCTGGCAATTCATTTTGCAGATGTTGGTGACTTGCCAGCAACACTATTAGCTATGAGATCAACTTTAGACAGGGATGCATCAAAAAACTTTTCACCATACATCGATCAACACATATGAAGGGTCGCAACCTGAAAGAAAGTGCAATGGTTAATTCAAAACAATTATGAACCATTTGTTAGTGGCAGAATCGCAGATATGGAATAAAGATTTATGAGAGAGATGGCAACTTCTGCATGTGGAAATTAACACCCTCATTATGACATTGGTGGTAAATCCCACTTACTGTCACGTGATGGACGCCAACTTACCGCAGCGGGTATCAGTTCACCATAGCCATATTATGACACACACACACCAATCCGACAGAATACAGCCACAGACACAAATCTGTGTGATATAGCAGGATTGATAATGAAGTGCATGAAAACCTTTGGAAAACATGACTGACTTTCTAGACAAAACGAGGGAACAGTGGGGGCAAGGGATAGGACACCCATGACTGCATTATTTTATAACATCCTCAAAAAGGGTCTACCCACTGAAATACAGGGTGAACTGGACAGCCTAGTAAGATTAGACCCCAAACCTTGGCAGAAAATACAGGCTCACATATTACATTAGCACAGAAAGAAACAGGAAATGGATGGAGAAAAGCAGGAGCAAGCCCAAAGAGACACAGCTAACTTGCTCCAACATAAATCAAAAAAGACCACCCTGTAGGGAGCCACATTGGCCACAAGCGTGCAAATGGCAACAATCTTAAAGGGAGCTCCGCCGCAGAACCCTTGAGCGTTTCTAACCCAGACCTAACGGCAGAGGCGAGGGAAGCTGGCAGCAGGCAGACCTCAGAGAGTGAAACTACTGTCACAGAATGGGCCACATGGTCGACCAATGCGGCCTATAAGCGGATCATAAGCAAAGAGCGATAAACCTAGGCCACCCCCTGCAAAATCCATATCCACAAAACCAAGCCAGCTCAACCCAAATGTATCCTATATTCAGCCGCAGGGAAATCAGACAGCCATCACACCACTACAGCAGGGACAAAGTAGTTGGCCAAACACATGGCAACAGCAACAACAGACAGGGAACCCAGCACAGCAAGAATCGGGCCACAACCACTGCAGGGAGGGGTGACTGTCTGGGAGTGCAATTCCTTTGTACAAAATCCAAATTCGCAGTTAGTCCAAAACCCCCAATAAGTTTACATACATATCAGTCCCACTTCAAAACTCATTTAAAACTTTTACAAAACAAAGACGAGTGACAAAATTAGGAGGAAACTCACACCTTTACTTGCATTAGGGAAAAACTCAAGGCTGCTGTACATTTTGTTGATCAGGAATCCGCACTAGAGTCTGCCATTCAGGTGCCTGAAAAGGCCTAGGCCCCACTCAGCTGCTGATCCCCCAGGGTGGGACTGATTGGCTGGGGTGATCCCTGACCAGTGCAGAAAAGCAAGCACCCAGGTCCCCCTCATCCAAGTCCAACTGGAACGGGTTCCAATAACCACATAAAACAGTCCTCATTCAAGGACACCTAACTCAGGACCAAAGTTCAGTCATGGTGCGTAGTCTCAACTGCCGCACCTCCAAGACCAGTATTGTTTATGCCAATGGAGTCCCCCTTTTTGGTTTCAAAACGAAGCGATATTCCAGTGCCGGGAACTAGGTATCCCGCTCACTTGGGCTAATGATGTCCCATAAAATTCCAAAGTCCATACACAAATCCAACAGATTACAAAGTAACAATATGGCACTAAGTCAGTAGGAAAATTCACCAGAGCAATCAGCTGCCCCAGTTCATTACCCATATCGGGCAAGTCTTGACGAGTCCTGGATGTGCACTTGACTCCTATTGCAAGCAAATGCTCTGTCTCCTCCTCTCCCCTAAGGGCTTTGAAAGGTCCAGAGACTGTTCGTTGGTTTATGTCCCCCAAAAACAGTGAGAGTAGCGTGTTGTCGGGTAGAATCTCTGGTCCCAGCCAGGGTGGCAGGCCAAAAACATCCGAGATCAGTGGGAGAGGAAGGCGCCAGAAGGAAAAGGGATTGTGTAAATAATCATCACAGCCACCTGTGCCTGTCAGTCAGATCACATAAGGTCTCCCACACACCGTCCAAGGAGGCAATAGAACCGATTCCAGTCATTGCCACATCAGAATCACACAGGGGCTACAGAGTACCTCTTCGACCCCCTCCACTATATCACAATAAAAAAAAGCATTACGTGATGATCCAGGGAGGTGCCTAACAGCCCACAAAAAGAAGCCCAAAACAAAGTTTCCAGAAAAAAGGGTGTAGCCAAGACAGCTGACTCCAGTAGGGAAAACCTCATTGGATGCCACGTGTGGGGACTAGAGGGGCATACACATGCCTTTGAGCACAAAGTGATCATCAGCAACCCCCAAATTGTGACACGCCCCCTTCCTTCCACATGGCTCTACGCATGTGTCGATCACCCCATAGAAACATTCTCCTCTGTCATGGCGACAGGAGGGAACCAAATGGCCTACAAAATAAAACTTAGTCGATCTATAACTAAAACACTTACAGCTCCCTAAAAATAGTTTCCTCAACTAGAATCACCTTCAAAATAAGTGTACAGAATATAGGTAAAAAGGAAGGCACAGGAATCTCCTGAGACTAAATAATGATGTTTGTTTTTCTAAAGCTAATCTACAACCCACAGCTCCTATCCAACAGGTCTGCAACCGAACCACAAGTGCAGCACATATACAGCGGCCCACCACCTCTTCACAGCAACTTCAAGAACGCCCAACAAGACCCAAGTATGCAAAACACAGACCACAGACTGTTTTGGACTTTTTTTTATGGACATTCTTCTACAAACTATTTTTCCAAGAGCAAAGACACCCCCAGTACCACAGCACTTTTGCCAGAATAGAGACATCCCCAATTGCCAGAAGAGCACAGATGTTTCTTCAGGAAGCCATTCGAGACCTCTCAATATTCCAAACATTATGACCCTCATTACAACCCTGGCGGTTGGTGCAAAAGTGGCGATAATACAGCCAACAGGCTGATGGTAATTACTGCCAAATTATGACCATGGCGGTGAGAACTCAGATAAACAGCCACTACCACATCAACCACCAGGGCGGAAACAACAGCCACCACGGCGGTAGCCGCCTACAGCCAAGCGGAAGTCAATGTCCCACCCACCAAATTAAGACCCTACAATTCTTCACCTTTTCCGGGGCGGTACCAACAACATCAAAAGCCTGACAGAAACACTGCACAGAAGGGAAAGGACTCACATTGGAGACACAGGAAAGAACCACGCCACCATGGAGCCCGAGCTGCATGTCTTCCCCATGATCTTCTACATGCTGCTCCACCACGAACACTAAAGATGGTGAAGATGACGAAGGTGAGTACAGTCACCTAGCACACAAGGGAGGGTGGAAGGAAAAAGATGACACACACACGCACAACACCCCCCACCCCCAACACCATACACACAATCAGCTGCAGTATTAAAACTTATTTGCCACGTACCTCGGATGAATAATGCAAGGACAACAGGAATTTACTAAAGTGAGTGTAATAAGATTAACACAGTATCAATAAGAAATATGCAATGTAACAGATATATACAATTGTACAGTACAAGGGACACTGCCCAGTCCTCAGTGTGTGTGGGCCACAGGGCCACAGGCCAAAGTCCAAGGCCCCACTTGTCACCTGCAACAACACGGATAGAACACTGCAGGGGCATCAGTTTGAAAATAGGCATGTGGCTCAGGGGGACGGAGGATGGGGAGCATCTCAGCCAGGAGATGGAACAAGACCACTGGTTCTGGAGGGGGCAACATGTCCTGTGCTTGGCCCTGGGGAGTGCAAGGCCACAGTCTCTCAAGTGGGTGACATGCCCACATGCTCTTGAGGGGGCAACATGCCCTGTGCTTGATCTCTGGGAGGCTGGGGTTGGTGGGTGTCTTACCCACTGGTTCTGGAGGGGGCATCGTGCCCTGTGCTCTTGATCCTGGGGACTGCAAGGTCACAGTCTCTCAGGTGGGTGTCATACCCACTGGATTTGCAGGGGTAAGGCCCCACAGCAACCCATGGATGCAGGATTACATGCCATCCGCTGGCAGTGATGGCCGCTCAGTGGTGGTGGTGGTGCTGCTGCTGCTGGTGGGGGGCGGCTCCAGCTCATCCCCTGCAGCCTTGGACGGCTGCCCACTGGTGGTGGTGCTGCTGGTGGAGGGGGGGCTCCAGCCCATCCCCTGCAGCCTCAGACAGCTGCTCAGTGGTGGTGGTGGTGGTGGTGCTGCTGGTGGGGGCAGGCTCCAGCCATTCCCTTACAGCCTCAGATGGCTGCCAACTGGTGGTGGTGCTGCTGCTGATGGGGGAAGGCTCCAGCCCATCCCTGCAGCCTCAGGCAGCTGCCCACTGGTGGTGGTGGTGCTGCTGCTGCTGCTGCTGCTGGTGGGGGGAGGCTCCACCCCATCCCCTGCAGCCTTAGATGGCTGCACAGCATTGGTTGGTGGTGGGGTTCCGTCAGAGTCCCTGCCCCAGGCCCCTTGTCCTTCCTGCCTACTGGTGCTGGCTCCTTGCTCTTCCTGCCAGCAGCTGGGACAGGCTCCTTGCCCTTCCTGGCAGCAGCTGGGGTAGGCTCCTTGCTCTTCCAGGCAGCAGCTGGGGCAGGCTCCTTGCTCTTCCTGGCAGCATCTGGGGCACGCTCTTTGCCCTTCATGGAAGCAGCTGGGGCAGGCTCCTTGCTCTTCCTGGCAGCAGTCAGGACAGGCTCCTTACCCTTGAGGCTTCCTGGTGCAGGCTTCTTCACCCTCAGAACATGTGTCCTGGATCCCCTCCCACCACGAGTGGATGTGGTGACTACTGGGCCTGTGGACTGGATGGCTGAGGTGCTTGCCTGGGTTTTTGCCACCATGGCCAGACGTGGAGAATGTGGGGGGAGGGGTGTAGGGAAGAGGTCAATGGTGGATGAGAAAAGCATTTTAGGGACATTGGGGTGGGAAGAGGGAGAAGGTTTGGGAGTGGAGGAAGAGTGAGTGGTTGTAGGAGGTGTCTGTCTGCTGATTTTGGGTGCAGGTGCATGGGCTGGATGCTGTTGTGAGGTGGATGGCTGTTGGGTGTCTCAGTGCTTGCATTTGTGTACTTTAGGAGGTGGTGGGACAGACATAGTGGGAGAGGACACAGGGGACGTGTGCATGGCTGCTGTAGAGGTGTCTGCCAGTGAGGTGTGTGTTCTGCTAGGTGTGGTGGTGATGCTGGTAGTGGATGAGGATGTAGTGCATGCAGGTGTGAGTGTAGACGGAACTGGGAGGGAGGTGGAGGAGGAGGGGGACACTGTAGAAATTGTGAATGTTGGTATGTCTGCATCTGGATGGTGTTTGTGTGAGTGCCTGTGGGATGATGTGAGGTGCTTGTGTTTGCCTGTGCCAATCTTGTATGTTGACTTGTGTGCATGCTCGTCTGCCTGTGTGCTTGGGATAGGTTGGGGTTCAGGAGAATTGGATTGGGAAGAGGAAGTTGGAGGGGGGAGGGTAGAAACAGGGACAATGGCTGCCATCAGAGAGGAGGCCAGAGCCTGGTTCGATCTCTGTTTTGCCGCCAAACCAGTGTGAATGCCCTCCAGAAATGCATTAGTCTGGGCTGCCAGCCCCTGGATGACATTCACAATGGTTGACTGCCCAACAGAGGTGGAGCTCAGGAGGTCAATAGACTCCTCACTCAGGGCAGCAGGGCTCACTGGGGCAGGGCATGAGATTCCTGGGGCGAAGGCGATGCCCACCCTCCTGGGTAAGCGGGCATTGGCAACTCAATGAGGGGCTGCTGGGAGGGCGGTGCAGATACAGAGGTGGCGGCTGTACCTGCAGCTGGGGTGGTCACAGAGGTGTCCACCACCACCAGGGAGCTTCCATCGGAAGAGGTATCTGTGTCTGAACTGTCCCCTCCAGTCTCTGCTGTGGTGCTCCCCTCGCCCTATGTCCCACTGGTGCACTCAGTGTCGGTGGACTCTGCTTCCTGGGTCTTGTGGGATGCAACTCCCTCAGTCGCCGGTGCCTCTGCTCCTCCGCCAGATGATGCTAATGCACATACGGACAGGGTGACAAATCAAAAAGGGGGGAAGAGACAAAGGATACACTTGGTCAACGGCTGCACCAACACCACCATTGGGGTACATACCACCCTCACACACAGAGAACAGCCCTATGCACTATGCATTGCACTACCCGTTAAATTGCTAGCCACCAAGGCATGGGAGGGGCACACACTGCCAAATGCAGCACACCTGGGACCCACGCAGCCCTGACCAGTATTGGATGCCTATGAGCTAGGTAGCAGGATTATCCCTTCAGGACCCTTGCCACCAGGGGACCTTCTCTGCAATGTCAGGACAGGCCTAGGGGCACCCACTCACACACATCCCCTACCCAGATACCACCCCACCATGCGTAAGTTGTAATGATGGGCACTGTACTCACCCCCTTGTGGCTGCTGTGATGCCCTCATGCGCCCATGCAGCTGAGGATAGGCCACCACCAGTATGCGTTCCATCAGAGGGGGTCAGGGTTCAATGGGCACCCCTTCCTCATTGGGAGGCCATCCCCAGCTGGACCTCCTCCATCTTCCGTGGCCAGGGTCTCAGGTCCTCCCAACGTTTCCGACAGTGGGTGCTCCGCCTGCCGTGGACCCCTATGGTCCGCACGTCCTTGGCGATGGCACGCCATATACCCTTCTTTTGATGGGCACTGACCTGCAGAGGAAATACACACAGGAAAATAGTATCAGTCAGACAGTTCTACCTGTTACACTTTTGGCCCACCATACCCCTTCACATCACCATTTACACACACATGGCCCACCACACAACCAATACACCACCCAGAGGACATCCACCCACACCCCTAAAGGATGCCTTTAAAGACACCACTCCATGCATTCATGCCACATGCATCGTGCCCACATTGCACTCACCTGTTGGTCTGGAGTCCAATACAGAAGTCCGTACTGGGGTAGGACCCCATCCACCAGTCGCTCCAACCCCGCTGAGGTGAAGGGAGGGCCCTTTCCCCAGTCACGCGGGCTATGGTAGGTTCCAGACACAGGTCACAGCATCACATGCAGTGTAGGTCCTCTCCTGTTGAAGGTCAGGTGGCAAGTTAGTGATCAGATAGAAAATGATGGTCACGTCTGCGGCGGTGCATATCGTCACCGCCGGCGTACATCACCATTGGTCACTGTACCCCATAGGGCCCAATGTTAACCAATGAGGAGTTGCACAGCGGTTCCAGACCGCCTCCCACAGAGGTGCGCAACGTCAGCGGAATTATCTCACTTCCACCTGTCCCTCCACACACGGCAGGTGGACGCCATTTCAGGGGGGCAGTCCCTGAATAATAACTGCATCACTGTTAAAATGTGGACATTCAGTACAATTCTCAATGACACATTACAAATTGACAGCATGCATTGTACTGTTGGAACCCCATTGTTCAGTTTGTGACCGGCTCCTCACTCTTTTGTCCCTTAGATTGCTACCGCTGCGGATGAATAGGAGATGGAGACATAACCCCCTATACAGAGCCTTGGTGGACTTGGCAACAATGGAGGACAGGCACATCATCCTCACCTATAGACTTCACCGGGCCACAATCACAGAGCTGTGTGCTCAATTGGAGCCTGACCTGATATCTGCTGTCACCCCACTGGGATCCTCCCTCTTTTGCAAGTTCTGTCAGTGCTCCATATCCTGGCAACTGGCTCTTTCCAAGTCACAGTGGGCTTGGCAGCAGGAATGTCACAGCCAATGTCTCAATAGTGCTGACCAGAGTGTTGTCTGCCCTGATTAAACACATGTGCAGCTACATTGTTTTCCCCCAGGTGGAGGTTTTGGCCACAGTGAAGGCTGACTTCTATGCAATGGAACATATCCCCAACATAATTGGGGCAATCGATGAAACACATATTGCATTTGTCCCCCCATCAAAATGAACAGGTGTTCAGAAATCGTAGGAGTTTCCACTCCATGAATGTGCAGATGGTGTGCTTGGCGGACCAGTACATCGCCCATGTCAGTGCTAAATATCCTGGGTCGGTGCATGATGCCTTTATCCTGAGGAATAGCAGCATCCCAAATGTGATGGCACAACTACAGAGGCACAGGGTGTGGTGTGGCATCATTGGTTAGAACGTATAGAATGTAGAACAGGGCTGAGCACAGGGTGTAGCTAATAGGTGAGCTCTGGTCCCCACCCCGTATTTGTTGGTTTATGGGTATGGTGTGGGCCGTATGGAATAGTGTGTGGCTAAATGTTGTCCCTCGATATTTTGTGGTGACTCTGGTTACCCCAACCTATCATGGCTACTGACCCCTGTGAGGAATGCCAGGACAAGGGCAGAAGAACGTTACATTGAGGCACATGGGCGAACCAGAAGGATAATAGAAAGAACCTTTGACCTCCTGAAGGCCAGGTTTCGGTGCCTCCATCTAACAGGTGGATCCCTGTGCTACTCACCAAAGAAGGTCTGTCAGATAATAGTGGCATGCTGCATGTTTCACAACCTTGCTCTGAGACGCCATGTCCCTTTTCTGCAGGAGGAGGCTGGAGATGCCAATGTGGCAGCAGTGAACCCTGTGGATAGTGAGGAGGGTGGGGCAAAGGGCTGAGGATGAGGGCAACAGAACAGCAGTGGTCAGACAATACTTCCAAAGACACACAGGTAAGACAGTGTTACTTCACATTTCATTGTCATTATTTTGAAATTCTTTGGCAATGGCATGCTGTTACTTCCCACTTCTATGCTCACTTACTGTACCCTATGGCAATTCATTTTACAGATGTTGGTGACCAACTATAGCTCCTGGTGTGATCTCTGTAGCCAACTACAGTACTTTACTATGTGCTAATTTTCTGTACAGCTGAATTGCAATGCTTGTACCTGGTTAAACGTATACATACTTGAACAATGTGACATACTCCATACTTGTATTTTTTCCAAGGGTGTTTATTGAAGTGCTAAGAAAAAGAGGAGCAAGTACATTGTGATGGGGTGATGATGGAGGAAAGTTCAGGGTATTGTTCCAGTCTACTTGTAGCACAGATGCATTGCCCAAGGGGACATAGGAAGGGGAGCAATGGCAGTTTAAGGTGAACAGGGTGACAGAGTGGGACACAAGGGTGACAATCGGGGGAGTCTCATTTCCTGGTGGGGTCTTGGCAATAGTCTCTGGATTCTGCCTGGATTGCAGGGAACATTTGTGGGGTGGTTGTCGTTCTGCAGGGGGAGGGGTGCTGGTGGCCAGTGAGTCCTGCTGCGTGGCCTCCTGGCCACTAGCGGCAGTGGAAGTGGAAGGCAGTTCAGATGGCTGGCTAGTTGTAGGGGCCCGCTATTGTGAGACTGCCTCCCTCATAATGACCATGTCTGCCAGCACCCCTGCTATGGAGACCAGGGTGGTGTTGATGGCCTGCAAGTCCTGCCTGATCCCCTGGTACTGTCCCTCCTGCAGCTGCCTGTTCTCCTGCACATTGTCCAGGATCTGTCCCATCATGTCATGGGCATGTTGGTAGGCTCCTAGGATCTCTGCTAGTGCCTCCTGGAGAGTTGCTTCCCTGGGCCTGTCCTACCCCTGGCACACAGCAGTCCTCCCAGTTTCCCTGTTGTCCTGTGCCTCTGTCGCCTGAACTGTGTGCCCACTGCCACTGACTCCAGGTCCCTGATTGTCTTGGATTGGGTATGAGGTGTGCCCTGGTGTCCCTGTAGAGGTGGACACACTGCTGATTGATGTGTCCTGGGACAGAGGTATGGGTACGCTGGGTGGGTGCTGTGGTGGTTTTTCCAGATGGGGAAGGCTCTGTGGTGGTGTCTGACTGGGCTTGGGTAACCAACTGTCCCGAGATCCCTGATGGGCCAGGTTGGTCATCCAGATCCAGGCAACCAGAGTTGCTTTCATCACTGTGGGCCTCTTCAGTTGGGGGACTGGATATTGCTGGCATCTCCTCTCCGGTGACATTGACTGGGATACCTGTGGGGATGTAAATGATGTGTTATTGTTTCTGTGTGTGACATATTGTGCATCGATGGATTGCCCTCTTTGGTTGTATTTGCCCTGGCAGCTTTGACTTATGTAAGTTGGTATGTGGTGGGCTAGCTGATTCTCTCTAGTGTGCATGCTTTGGTGATAGGTGTCGATGTAAGTCTGTGAGTGGTGTCCCTGAATTGGTATGGCATGCAGGGCTTGGCATTGGGATGAGTGAGATGTGATGGTGGGGTGTGTGGGAGGTGGTGGGGTGAGGGTGAGAGTGAGGTTGGGGGTATGTAATGGCATGCAGTTAGGAGGGTGATAGTAGGAAAGAGTTGACTTACCAGAATCCAGTCCTCCTCCTACTCCGGCCAGCCCTCAGGATGCATGATTGCCAAAACTTGCTCCTCCCATGCTGTTAGTTGTGGGGGAGGAGGTGGGGGTCCACCGCTAGTCCTCTGTACAGCGAGTTGGTGTCTTGCTGCAATGGAACGCACCTTCCCCCATAAGTCGTTCCATCTCTTCCTGATATCATCCCTTGTTCTTGGATGGCGTCCCACGGCGTTGAACCTGTCCACGATCCTCCGCCATAGCTCCATCTTTCTAGCTATCGATATCTGCTGCACCGGGCTCCAAATAGCTGGGGCTCTACCTTGATGATTTCCTCCACCATGACCCTTAGCTCCTCCTCTGAGAATCGGGGGTGTCTTTGTGGTGCCATGTGTGTTGTGTGAGTTGTGTAGGTGAGGGTGTGTAAGGTAATGTGTTGGGGTGTGAAATGTGGGGTGCGTGAGAGGTGTACAGGTGTGAGTGGTGTGTGGCTCTGGTGTGGTGTTGTTTTGTATGTGTGTGTGTGTATTTTGAGCGCGGCGGTATGTACCGCCAATGGTTTATCATCATTGAATCTCCGCTGTGGTGATTCGTGGGTCATAATGTGAAGGGCGTTGTTCTGTTGGCGAAACGGTGTGGGTTTGGATACCGCCAGTTTATCATTGACCTTTGGGGTGGCGGAATTGTGTATGTGGCTGAATAGTGATGGATTGGTGTGTGTGTGTGTCATAATATGGTGAACAGATATCCGCTGTGACGGCGGTATGTTGGCAGCATGGCGGTAAGTGGGATTTACCACCAATGTCCTAATGAGGGCCTATGTATTTTTTTACTATTTTATACTCTCTATTTTGCTATGGGTGTGGCCGCATACCTCCATAGCCAGAAATATGCCTAGCCACATAGAGCCTACCTCGACATTTCTGTAGTGCTTGCGCAGGGGCCTTTTCCACATCACTTCTAATTAAACTGAACCTAATGTTAGTATTCCACATGCACTACACAGCGCATTCTTACACAACCCATGGTATCAGCACACAACCGCCGTAGGCACCCAGCCAGACCGTGCAACATCTGTTCACTGATACCACAAGCTGTAAACACATTTAGGCTTTATTTATCCCAGGAGATAGCCCCAGAGAAAGCAAAATGCCTCATTCATCTGTACCTATGTAGAACTAGGGCTAAGTTACAACCTAGTAAAGTGGAACACCATGGGATGGTAGTTATCATCACTCAATATGAGACCAGTCCCACCACACTGTACATTTACACAGAGCTTAGCAATATTCAAACCGACCTAGACAGGATATGCAGGTGAGACACTGTAGGGAAGGACACTGTTTGGGCTGAGACTTTCCAGAAAGAGGTTCTTGGAGGCAGCAAAACCACTGCACCAGTGCACAAACACGTCCACTCCCACCACCGTCTGTGGTCCTAGGGTGACCCTTAGTGTGTCTGGGGATGTCTTCTTTAATAACAAATGTAGCCCTGTGTAGGGCCATTCACCTCAATAGGGAAATGCATCTCACTAGGGCGGGCTGAATACCAGCATAGCTATCTTCTGTCAGGAAATCTGGGATGCTGAGATAAATAGGTACACATGGTCAGAAGGGAATGGGCAACCCCTAATTGTACAAAAACATACACTGTATTCCTTGTGATTTAGAGCCAAAGCGACGATTCTACTTGGCTTGAATGAGAATTGCGGAGCATTACTGAAGGTACCAGACATGCACTGAGGCACCTGCGTACTGATGGACTTCTGGCAGTGTGGAGAATTTCCCCACACTCAGCTCGTCCCCATATGGTAGGGCATTTGCTCTCTCATGACTAGACAAACCTGACTCTGGTCATCCCTGGAGAAGACCTGTCTGGGTTGTTTGAACATCTGCTACAGAATAAACCAACTCAGTTGCATTAAGCTCATGGAAAAAAAAACACTTATTACTTTGGCTGGGCTCAATACAATGACTTTCCGGAAGAATATTCAATGAGACTCAAGTAAATGCGGGAGATACCCTTCTTTACCCTACAGACAAAAGCAAATGCCTGCTGGTTTGAAAATAGCAAGGTGGGTGATGTTGAAAATTATCAACGATACTGAGTTCGGCCTGAATGCTATGATGGAAAAATAAAGAGTCATCTGTCTCATGGTGATGCAACACCAGTATGTGTTGGTCCTCATAACCACAATAGAGGGTGGGTGTGTGTACCAAGATCAGCGCATCCTGTTCCACATTTATCCCCGGTAACAACCTAAACAGTGGGACACTAACTTTTGCAATCCAAGTACTGCATTGTCTACAAGCTGACATGAAGGAGGAAGGTGCCCTGAGCAGGACTGGTTATTTTGATTGGATTTCCTGACTCCCCCGGTGGGTGACCACACTGTGCATGTCATTGCTGCTGATCCTCATTCTCGGGCTGTTTTTGCGTTGTTTCCTACAAGTGGGGGTTTCCTGCTGTAAAAACGCAGTCCTCAAATTAAGTAGAATGCAAGTAACTAGGGAAATAGTAATAGATACAACAGAACCACACCAATCTCTGAAATAATGTGACTGTCATGAAGTATGGGATGAATAACGTAGTTGAAAAAGTTAGAAGCCACATGAAGTTAGGAACACTCAGCCAATCAGAACACAACACACACACAACAAATCATCATGCGCTCCCATGCCAGACAGCTGGACATGTTATCTACTGGCTCACAGTATGAGCACACAAGATTGAGACCCACCTGCACACTTTATCAGATGGTCAGATTTATGACCATCTCTGTGATTAGGCCTGCATACCTTTCACAAAAGAATCCATAAAATTGTTTTATGATTCTTCAAGAAATGTATAAAATGGTACTCAGAACCCATATACTTTGAGACAGTCATAAGACCCCAACTCTGTACTGCTCTCCCAGCTGCTGCGTTTAATTAAACCAACTGTTCCTGTTCTGTCAAACGCCTCTTGTCTTTCATTTCTTTATGGTAAATCCACACTTTAACAACACTACAAATACCATGAGGCCCTGTTTCTGCAACTCAAACAATATTGTAATTTAGCCCATTCTCACTTGTCTGACATATCACAACTGATGTTCATTTCTCATGGAGTAAGCAATCTACATACATTGCTCTACTCAGAGGTGTTTCTATTTTGCTTTTAGGAGATGAAACAGCTGCAGAGAGATATGCACCATCAGATGGAGACCCATAACATGGGCTCCTTAAGTGGGCTGCTGTTGGACATTCGCACACACCTATGCGGGCTTTTCCAACACCATCTACCTCTTTCTGTGGTCCACCTACATCAGGCCCATCAACACCTGCTACAGCAACAAGAAGGGAAGCCCTTCCAGAGGAAGACACACCTGCAAATACCCCTGTCCCTGCAGCTGTGGATCCCCCCTGCACTGGCAAGGGGGAACTCCCACACAATTTACCAGGAGGTACAGATGGCAACATCAGCAAGAAACCTAGAACCTCATTTCCTCCAGTGTGTGCAACACATTCACCCTGCATGCTATTTCTGGGCACATCTTCCTTTCTGATGGCAGCAGTTTTTATACATTGGATTCTAAACAATTTTGGATTTACAACTATGGTGTTATTTGCCATGACTGACTTAGTCACTTTTCAGTTTTCCTGTTTGTTTTTCACAATGTTTCTTTTCTTCTTGTTCACTTAAGTAAATCCACTAGTCTGCTGTAGTATATCTCCCATCTAGCAATGTATTTATGTACTTCCATATGAACTTGACAATGGCATAAATATCTCACTGTGTAAGATTGGATATGTTGGATCTACACGATGTTTAGCTCAGGATCATAACCATGTCTCACCAAAACATATATACAAGTGTGTTCTAAGATACCTTCTTTATTCCACTGCACCAACAATAGCCTGACATTATGGGGCTCATTATGAACCCTGGCGGTCTGAACCGCTATATAATGTTCACAGGTAGGGCCGCCTGTGGTAGCCCTCCTCTACCGCAAGGCTACCGTCGACAGGCATCCTGACGGTGGAGGAAATCATTATCAGCGCTGCCATTCAGATAATGATCCCTTTTCCTCCAGCTTTTCCCTGGCTGGCGGAAGGGTTGCTACGGGGACCACCTGGCGGCCCCTGCACTGCCGATGCACTTGGCATGGCAAGGGGAGGGGCCCCGTGCAGTGCCCCGTCGCGCAGGACACTGCCCGATTTACAGGCAGTAATCTGCGCAATGGTTGCGGCTGCACCCGCCGCACACCAACATTGGTGGCTGATCCATTTGGAGCCACTGTCAATGTTACGGCCCTTTTCCCTGCTGGGCCTGCGGGCGGAAACACTGTTTCCGCCCGCAAACACTGTTTCCGCCCGCCAGCCCAGCAGGGAAAACATTATACAGCTGGTGGGGGGGGTGTCGTTGAGCTGGCAGTCTTCAGTTGACCGCCAGCGCTGATCTCAGCGGTTTTTACCGTCGAGATCATAAAGAAGGCCTATGTCTGCAACATAGCAAATCATTCATGACACCGATAGTCTGTGCCAGTGGTCACTTTTTTATTTGCAGACCTTAACAACATGGAAGGAGGGGGATACATCTGACAATTTCCTTAAATAGGCAACATACAATTGCTCTATGTCATCTTCTGGAGCCATATCCCCTAGCCCCCAAAGGGAATTCCCTCATCAATAACACCAATAGAAAAACACATGGCCGTGTTACATTTTCTGATGACAGGATCTTTCCAGTCCATTTTTCCAGTACCTGGTGGAATGTCACCAACAAATATATGTGTTGTGCCACAATCAATTTGCCCTACTATCCTACAATTAGGAGACACATCAACAGCTACATACACTTTACACACAATGAGGATTTAGCCAATGTGAAAGGAGAGTAGCATGATTTGGCCCCATAACAACATTTTGTTGGAGCACATGATAGCACACATTTTGCAATGGACCACCACACGACAAGAAACAAGTCCAATGGAGTCCTCATAACTTCCATCCTATCACTGTGCAAGCTGTCTTGCTACAAGATTTGTACACACAAAGGGGCATATTTATACTCTGTTTGCACTTTATTTGCGTGATTTGTTTATGTAAATCCGGCGCAAACTTAACTCCATATTACCCATCTAGCGTCAAAATATGAGTTAATGTCATTTTTTTACAGTGGAAACCTACCTTGCATCAATCAGATGCAAAGTAGGTGTTCCCGGGCAAAAAATGACTCTAAGGCATTTGCGCCTTATTTATCCTCCCGAGCAAAAATGACGCACAGGAGGAGGAGGGCCTTAAATAATGGCGCTAAGCCTGTTTAGCACCATTATTTAACACCTGGGTCAGGCGTTAGGGGACCTGTGGACTCATTTCCATGCTCAGAGACCATGGAAGCAGTCCACAGGTGCCCTTTCCTGCACCCAGGGACACCCCCTGCCATCACCACCCACCCCTGGAGGACACCCAAGGACAGCGGGACCCATCCACTGTAAGACCAGGTAAGTATTTACTAACTTGGGCCCCCCTACACGGCACTGTAACCAATGTCGGTGCCCAGGGAACAGAAGTCCCTTGGGCATGGCCATTGGGCACGGGGCATGACTCCTTTCTTTGCTAAGACAGAAGTCATGTCCATGGAGGTTGTGCGTCAAAAAATGACACCGGTCAGGTTAGAGTCAGTATTCTTGACGCTAACCTGACTAGCGCCATTCTTTGACGCACAACCCCCAGTCTTCCCTACGCCTTCCCTGCCCAGTTAGCGTCATCTATTTTGAGGCTAACCGGGCCTTAGCACCGGCTAGGGTTATTCCTTAAATTTGATGCCCGGCTGGTGTCTAGGAATGCGGTAGCCGGCAGTATACTTTTAGACGCAAACCTGTGCTAGCACAGATTTGCCTCGAAAAGTATAAATCAGGGCCAAAGTCTCTGTCAGCCATACCCAGCAACAACCCATGTCCCCATTGTACTTCCAAACAGCATCATTTAGTTGCAAATGTCACAACTCTGAAATGCCCAAATCATGATGCCATGGGGAAGGTCCCTAAAACAGACAAAATTAAAATATTTAGATATCAAACCATACATATAAGACAAATCACATAGTATACTCCTGGAGAACACAGTCCATGACAAAAATGTGAGCCAAACTAACACAAACAAAATAACCATGTGTCATAACCTTGTACAACAAACACTTTTTACCTGGATTACCAAGAGCTTGCCCTCCCTGATATTTTACCTAACATACTCCTCTCATTATCACAACAAGAGTTGCTGTAACAGTCAGTTAGGACATGTGACAAAAATACTTGCACTCATGCAGGGCTAGGTTGTGGAGCATGCAGCAGGCCATCCACACATAAGAACAAACAGAAAAATAAACAGCCATGCATTCATATAGACGGACACCGCTTCCACCACTACTTCCGCAGACACCGACTGCCATCACTTCCACAACTACCACTGACAACACGAAACACACATACTCACACCACTCCTTATCACATCACCACACAGCACTGATGACAGTGCACACATATGTACACACCACACCCCCACCACCACACCCAGAGCTAGCACTGGCAACATCACACCCATATGCACCCCCCACCATTACATTAATTCACACACCCCACACATCAGTCAATCAATCAGTTTTTGTAAAGCATGGCTACTCACTCTGGAGAGTATGAAGGCGCTGGGGGGGAGGGGATGGGACTTCATCCGAAGATCCATGTCTTGAAGTTCTTCCTGAAGATGGGCTTTTTCTGAGATGCAGGGGAAGGTTGTTCCAGCTCTTTGCTGCGATGTAGGTGAAGGATTGTCCTCTGGAAGTGGTTTTATGAATGTGAGGGATGGTGGCCAGGGCCAGCTGGGCAGCGTGGAGGGATCTGGCAGGGGGGTGGAAGGAGACGCGATGGTTCAGGTAGGCTGGTCCTGCATTGTGTACGGCCTTGCACATGTGGATGAGTAGCTTGAAGATGATTCATTTCTCAACTGGAGCCAGTGGAGGGTCCTCAGGTGTTGAGAGATATGTTCTTGGCGTGGGAGGTCCAGGAAGAGTCTGGCAGCGGTCTGGATGAGTTGTGGTTTTTTGATGTTTCTAGTCAAGGTGCCGGCATAGAGGGCATTGCCTAGTCAAGCTTGCTTGTGACTAAGGCAGTCTGCTGGGATCCATCTGAAGAGTTTCCGAAGTTTGTGGAGTGTGTGCCATCAGGAGGAGATGACTGAGTTTATCTGGCAAGTCATTGATAGGGAGGAGTCGAGGATGATGCCTAGGTTGCGGGTGTGCTCAGTCGGTGCAAGGGGGGTGCTGAGGGATGTGGCTCACCAGGAGTCGTCCCAAGCTGAGGTGGCATTTCCAAAGATGATGGGCTCAGTCTTGTCAGAGTTGAGCTTAAGGCAGCTTTCTCTCATCCAGGTGGCGACAGCTTCCATTCCTGAGTGGAAGTACTTTTTGGGCGTGTCCGGGCCTTCGGTGAGGGAAATAATGATCTGTGTGTCATTGGCATATGTTCATTCCATGGCTTCTGACGATCCATACCTACTGTCACCACCACATCACCATCCACAACACCCACACCCAGCACCTCCACTGCAGCAACATCCACAGATACACTGTTACATTTGTACACACCTTAGAAACACAGATGCACACAATCGAGCACCCAAAAGACATCACATATACAAGACACACCCATACTTGCAGCACATACACCTGACACACATGCACCTGCACCCACAACAGACCCAAGCACATAAGACACAGCCACTCCCTCTCCTTCCAAGACCCCACTCCTCCCATTCCCACACCTAAGTACCCTATTGAAGATGCTTCCCTTTCCCTGGCCCTAAACCCTCCCAAACCTCCAACCACCATTCCTAAGATGTGTCCTACCCCTCCCACCCTTAAGATTACCTTTTCCACCTCCATGTCCCCCCTATAATCCACCCATCTGCCTCATCCAGGTTCCAAGGCACCCCTGCAAATGTTTTTTTATGCCTTCTACTTCCCAAACTCTCTCTCCAAATGTAGGTCCACCCCTTCCTCTTTCCACACCACCACTTCCCATGACTAGGACACCGCTTCTATACACCAATGTCCCCCTCCAAAATGAGAGCTTTGAGGTGTCTGCCCTGTCAAATGGATGCCCCTTTGTGAGGATGTTGCCCTGGCAGTATCATTTGAGGCACGTTTGATGACACAGCAGTGTGCTCACACCATTAAAATTGGACTGGCCATTGGACGTTGCAGTTTTTCCTGAGTTTACTTGAAAGGAAATAAAAAGATCCATTTGTTTTGCAACACATTAGTGTTTGGTTTACTTTTCCCTAGCTATTTTTGGGAACCTAGCAATGTTGTATCGGTTAGATTGTAACACAGTGGCAGGTTATACTGTACATATGTTTAAGGTGTACTTTGGTATGAACTGACACAATATGAAATGGTATATGTTGGTAATTCACTTTTCTGGGCAGGCATTCATCATGCTGCTGAGCACTTTCACTACTTAATTGATGTGTTACGATACAATGGGATGTGGGACTGCAGGTGTATTATTTTCACAGATTGGTGATCACTATGGCTAGGTTTGAATATTTAGAGTTTGGCACCAGTGCAGGACATACACAGATCAAGGGGAACTGTTCAATGGATGAATATGTGGGATGTATCCTGGGGCAGCTCCTCGGATAGGGTGAAGTAGCGTCGCCCCTCCCCGCTGAAGGAGGCTGGCCTGGCTTATAGTGTGTACCTGATGGTATTTACACCTTGTGCCAGGTCCAGTTATCCCTTATTAGTAGATTAGTAGTGTTCTAGCAGCTTAGGCTGATAGAGGTAGCTATAGCAGAGCAGCTTAGGCTGAACTAGGAGACATGCAAAGCTCCTACTATACCACTTATATCATATAGGTACTACATCATAAGAAACACAATACTCAGAGTTACTGAAAATAAAGGTACTTTATTTTAGTGACAAAGTGCCAAAAATATCTCAGAGGATATACTCCCTTAGGAGGTAAGTAAAATACACAAAATATACACACAAACCAAAATCAGGTAAGAAAACAGTTAGAAAAGTAGTGCAAGCACTGTAGAATACAAAAGGATGTAATAGGCCTAGGGGCAACAATAACCATATACTAGGAAAGTGGAATGCGAACCACTTAGGGACCCCTGGCCTAGTGTAGTGTGTAGAGGGCCGCTGGGAGTGTAAGAAAACACTAAGGGTGTCCAATATACCCCACCCCAAGACACTGAAAAGTAGGAGTAAAGTGATACTACTTCCGCAGAAACACACTAAAGTCATGATAAGAGATTCTGCAAAGACCACAACAGACTGCAAAGCACTGAAGACGGATTCCTGGACCTGAGGACCTGTAAAGGAAGGGGACCAAGCCCAAAAAGTCACAAGAGTGTCCGGGGGGCAGGAGCCCACTAAACTCCGGATGAAGGTGCAAAATGGCTGCCTCTGGATGGAAGAAGCTGAAGATTCTGCAACAACAAAATTTGCCAGGAACTTCTCCTTTGTGCAGAAGATGTCCCACAGAGTACTGGAGGATGCAGCATTGTTTCTCTGGAGAAAGACCACAAACAAGCCTTGCTAGCTGCAAAGGTCGCGGTTGAAGGAAAAGGGTGCTGCCCAATATCAGGAAGGACCAGGAGGTTGCCATTTGGAAGAGGAGACAGAGGGGGCCCTTAGCAATACAGGGAGCCCATGCACAAGAAGGCAGCCCCTGAGGAAGTTCTTGAACATGTGTTCAAGAAAACTGAGCATGGGGGTCGTCTCAACACTACAAAGGAGGGTCCCACGAAGCCGGTGGCCAACTCAGCGAGTTGAGCAATGCAGGACGGAGTGATGGGGTCCTGGGCAAGGCTGTGCATGAAGGATTCTTTGCAAAAGTGCACAGAAGCCCTAGCAGCTGCAGTTCACACAGTACACAGGATTACTGTCTGGAGAGGGGAGGCAAGGACTTACCTCCTCTAAATTTGGACAGTTGGACCACTGGACAGTCTGGGTCACTTGGTCCACCACCTGTGTTCCAGGGGCCAGGCTCGTCAGGACGAGAGGGGTCCCAGAGTACTGGTGACGCTGAAGTTTGGTGCCTGCTGGAGCAGGGGGAAGATTCTGTCAACCCACGGGAGATTTCTTCTTGGCTTCCAGTGCAGGGTGAAGACAGACAGCCCCCAGAGCATGCACCACCAGGAAACAGTCAGGAAAGCCATCAGGATTAGGCGCTACAATGTCGCTGGTAGTCTTCTTGCTACTTTGTTTCAGTTTTGCAGGCGTCCTGCAGTAGTCAGCGGTCGATCCTTGGCAGAAGTCAAACAGGGAGATGCAGAGGAACTCTGGTGAATTCTTACAAATCGTTATCAGAGGAAAACCCCCCTGGAGAGACCCTAAATAGCCCTCAGGGGAGGATTGGCCACCTAGTTAGGTAAGCACCTATCAGGAGGGGTCTGTGACATCACCTGCTGGCACTGGCCACTCGGAGGCCTCCACTGTGCCCTCACACCTCTGGATTCAAGATGGCAGAGGTCTGGGACACACTGGAGGAGCTCTGGGCACCACCCCTGGGGTGGTGATGGGCAGGGGAGTGGTCACTCCCCTTTCCTTTGTCCAGTTTCACGCCAGAGCAGGGACTGGGGGTTCCCTGAACCGGTGTAGACTGGCTTATGCAAGGAGGGCACCATCTGTGTCCTTCAAAACATTTCAGAGGCTGGGGGAGGCTACTCCTCCCCAGCCCTTAACACCTATTTCCAAAGGGAGAGGGGTTAACGCCCTCTCTCAGAGGAAATTCTTTGTTCTGCCTTCCTGGGACTGGGCTGCCCAGACCCCAGGAGGGCAGAAGCCTGTCTGTGGGTTGGCAGCAGCGGTAGCTGCAGAGAAAACCCCAGAGAGCTGGTTTGGCAGTACCCGGGTCCATGGTGGAGCCCCGGGGATGCATGGGATTGGCACCCCAATACCAGATTTGGCATGGGGGGACAATTCAACGATCTTAGCCATGATACATGGCCATATTTGGAGTTACCATTGTGAAGCTACATATAGGTATTGACCTATATGTAGTGTACTCGTGTAATGATGTACCTGCACTCACAAAGTCCGGGGAAATTGCCCTGAACTATGTAGGGGCAACTTGGCTGGTGCCAGGGTGCCCTCACACTTAGGGCCTGATTCTAACTTTGGAGGACGGTGTTAAACCGTCCCAAAAGTGGCGGATATACCACCTACCGTATTATGAGTCCATTATATCCTATGGAACTCGTAATACGGTAGGTGGTATATCCGCCACTTTTGGGACGGTTTAACACCGTCCTCCAAAGTTAGAATCAGGCCCTTAGTAACTTTGCACCTAACCTTCACTAAGTGAAGGCTAGACATATAGGTGACTTATAAGTTACTTAAGTGCAGTGAAAAATGGCTGTGAAATAACGTGCGTTATTTCACTCAGGCTGCAGTGGCAGTCCTGTGTAAGATTTGTCTGAGCTCCCTGTGGGTGGCAAAAGAAATGCTGCAGCCCATAGGGATCTCCTGGAACCCCAATACCCTGGGGACCTAGGTACCATATACTATAGAATTATAAGGGGGTTCCAGTGTGCCAATTAGAATTGGTGAAAATAGTCACTAGCCTATAGTGACAATTTTAAAGGCATAGAGAGCATAAGCCCTGAGGTTTTGGTTAGCAGAGTCTAGGTGACACAGTTAGTCACTACACAGATACACACAGTCAGGCCACAAACTATGAGCCCTGGGGTCCTGGCTGGCAGGATCCCAATGAGACAGGCAAAAAGAAACTTACATACATGTGAGTGACAAATGGGGGTAACATGCCAGGCAAGATGGTACTTTCCTACACCCGCCAGCAGCAGAAGCTGCAAAACTCTCATAACAAGGGGATAATAAACTATGTATATTATCCCCTCATTGTGAAAGTGGAGGGCCTCTGTGGTGAGGACCTGTGAGGGGGAGTGCTCAACACTCCCCCTCACTGCTCATGTATGTTTGGCCAGCCGACTCGGACGACCAAACACACATGCGCAGTAGGCTCTCCCCAGCCCGGCAACATAGTTACCGGGCTGGAGAGAGCCTGCACAGGCTCCCAGTGTGCCTGGAAGCTCCCAGCCAGGGTGCTCCCAGCCAATCCTGAGGCTGCTTTGAGCAGCCTCAGGATTGGCCACAGGGCAGGCTGGGAGCCTGTGCCTGCGTGCAGCCAGCAGGGAAGAGGAGCGCAGCACGGGACAACACCGGAAAAGTAAGTGTTTTTTTTTAATTTAATTGAATTAGATTTTAGGTGCCCCCCCCCACGCGCCGCACCCGCCACGCTCCTTTCGAGAGAAGCAGGTGCGACTGAATGTATCTAAATTGGGCCAGACATTGATTTGACTGGTATTTCAAATAGTAAAGGCTTCCTTCTTGTCTTGTGCAATGTCAATCTCATTTTGCTTGCACTTTACCCTATGATGTATATTGGACATGTGTTGACTGTGTGCAAATTATTTATTTGTTTATCCACACCTGGAGGGTGGTTGGTTGTCATGGCTTTTTGTTTTCTTTTTGTGACATGTGCCCATTGTTTTGTGTGTACCTTACACCTACTTCAGTTGTATGTGAAGAATGCTGTTACTGATGTGTTGGTTCTAATATCTTGCACTTCACATTGCACACATATGCATGGCACTTGGTGATGCTAATGGTTGTCCCTGATATACTTTAAGTCATGGGGCCTGTGCACAGGAGCATTTTGAGGCATGGGCAAAGAGGACTGTGGTCCAGGGACACAGACTTTCAGGGAGCCCCCCTGATTAAGCCAATCCTTGTCTACAGTGACTGCTTCCATGACAAACCTGCAATTCTTGAGTGTTTTAAATTCCATTTTACAAAAATGTCTTTTTGGTGTGCCTGATGTGTGAGGTATTACAGCAATTGTGCAGAAAAGGTGTATTCCTGCTTCATGCAACAACCCTATTTAAGTTTATTTTCTATCAATGCAGAACCTAGCATGTGAGAAATTATAGGGTGCCACAGTGATTATTTGCCGTAATGTTAGTGAGGACCTGCTGTTGTGTTACAGTATTGTAGACACACATCACTATCCCTGATTATTATTTTTGCACACATTTGGAATTCAGAAAAGTGTGCCTGTACAGTGTCAGCGACCTGGCTAAAGAGGGCATCAAAGAGCTGACTAGGGATTATACATTGTAAGCTGTTCCGAACAGGGACCCACTAAATAGTTTTGGCCCAGGAACCCCATACACCTTAAGGTGTACCTGCCTGTGCATCAGTTAACCTAGGAGTCAATGGGAATGGGAAGATTGTGGCTTACCATCAGTTGTGTCCACAAAGCTGTGTGTTTTAGAATTCATCAAGCAGCAGTGGCAGGACGTGTAAGATCGGCTCCATGGCAGAGGAGGGCATGTGCAGGTGAGCAAAGGTGATTTGATTTTCTCCCTTAGATCCATCCATTTCTGCAACTCAGGTGTTGAAGTTTGGCCACCACAGTCATGTCGGCAGGAAGGGGCATCATGATTGGACCAGCGGGGAAACTTGTGGTCCACCTTCTGACGACCCCCATTGGCCTATACCCCCCATCATTGCAGCTGGGATATCCTGGCAGGCGATGGCGGTGCCACGGCGGTCTTTTGTCTATGTACCTGCTTGCTTTGTAATTGGACGGGTGGACTGCTGTGATGGTGGGCAAGGAAATCAACACCATTTCGACAGCAGTACACTTTCTGCCAAACTCGCAACCGGGCCCTATGTCAGAAGGTAAAATCTTTGAAGAAGACAAACCTGGTTGGTTTATCTGACAGGCGCTCAATTGTAGTCAGCCTCAAGTTGCAACTGGGTCCCAACCTACAAAGACCATTGAGTATCATTGGCATTTTATGCTTATTGGTGCTATTTCTACTTTACAAATGTAAAAAGTCATTTCTCCAGTTCCACTTACTGGATTTTTGTCATTTTGGTGTAATTTTGTTTATTACCTTTTTCTCTGTTTTTTAATTTGGTTTGGAAGTTTTAGGATGTATTTTAGAATTGTTACTGTTTTGGTGCTGCATAAATATTTTACAAATTGCCCTAAATTAAGCCTGCCTGCTCTGTGCCATAGCTACACGGGGCTAATTTAGCGACTTTAAGAGTTTACTCTGACAAGGATTGTAGTTATTCCTTGAGGTGGGCAGTTGCTAACCCCAAATAATAATCCAATTTCTTACAATTTCCATAACTGCCCATTCCTCATTCAGTTCCTGATTCAGATTTTGGCGGATGGGTTACTCAGTCACAACGGTGATGGATATCCCGTCCACTGAAATACAAATCCCATAGAGAATATTGGGTATTACATTTTGGCAGATGTGATATCTGTCACCGTTGTGACAGAGTATTCCATCTGCCAAAATCTAAACCAGGCCCTCATGCTATCTTTCTATGCAGCGTATAACTCCATTGATCATGTGATTTGCACCTTCCACTACAGAATTAGCTTGGGGATTGTAACCAACAGTCCTACAGTGTCTTACCTCACCCTGCTTCAAGAACGCTTTAATTTCGCTAGACATCAGCTGCATACCATTATCCAATAATAGACAACCTAGCACACCTCCTCTTGCAAAAATCTTTCTTAACACCATGATGGTGCTTGCCATGGTTATTTTGTGGACAAATTCCACTTTTAATCATCTGTTATGCACATCCACCATCACTATTGTAAACATGTGATTGCACTTTAAGCTTATCATGGGATCTATTGAAGGCAAAGACACTTTTAGCTTAGGTTCTCCTGGGTCTTGTATATCCTGGATCTTTCCTCCCCCCATCTTTCAGCCTTTTCTTCCCTTTCTTGCACTCTTTGCACTTCAAGCATTGGACAACCTTTTTCCACAACTTTGGCCATTTCGAATGGGTGTTCGAGTGACTAGTTTTCTAAAAACTCCAAAATGACCGCCACACCATTGAAGCAATTCTGATGGTGTAGGGATCTTTCTTTTTTGTATACCATAAACAAAATCCGTTTTAGAATTTTGTTTTTGAAAATATAAAAACATGTTCAAAGTTCAACGATCTGAACGATAATTTTGATGGTACTGTCCTTGAAATTTTTAATACTTAAACAGAAACAGCCATCACTCTTGCTCCTGCCAATGTTAAGAGATGTCTTCTGGGAAGCATAAACTAGCCATTTGACCAACTACTCGAAATCGGGTGGGCCTTACTTTGTCAGGCCATTGGAGCAGTATGTCAGCAACAGAAAGTACCCTCTACACCATACTTTAAGTCAGCCCTTTAGGTGCTTTGTCTCAGTGTATGTCACTGGTATGACAGCTGCAGGTGGTTCGCTTAGTCTGTCACGGTCAACCTATTCTCCGGTGAGTGAGCACAGTTGATGCTTAAGGGAAGTGCTTTTTCACTAGACTTTTGGCACATTTAGAACAATGTGCCTAGTCCATACATATCACTGCCTATGGTGTGGGTGTGCTCTTGAGCGCTTGTGACCTGTGGTTCTCTTTATCACAGAGTACTACGTATGGGACTGTGTGCACTGGCCTGCCCTTTAGCCTAGTACAAATATCAGCGCGCAGCACTGCCCTTCCTACTTGTGTGCGGCAGCAGTCTTAGGGATGAGAGCAAGCAAATACAAAATTCGGCAATTATAATTACAATGTAACTGTGAGGGGATTAAACAGCTAAGCAGACAATGCTAGGCTTTACGTGCACTGACTTTCGCCATCTCACCATACTGCAAAGGTGCTTGGCAAATGTGATTGCTGGTGGCGGTCGTCTATAAAGCCATGTATTCCTCCTCCTGCATGGAATATGTTTTATTGCACAGTTTACAAGTGAGGTAATGTCCTCCCAAGCCAGACAGCAGTCCGATTAACTTTTTAGATCATTCACCGCCAGAACTTAAGACATAGGTTAAAACATCCCGAGCGACCTCATCACATAAAGAGACAAACACTACCACAAAGTGCTCTATTGCACCCATTCTCGAGCAGAAATCTGTGTGGAAGGACTCAACAAAATAGTTTAAAAATGTTTACAATAAATTACAAGATGCATATTTTTGGTTTTATGTCTGTGTGTTTTTAAGTATAGATTTCTCCTGTATTCTAGGTATCTGCAAACAGACTAAATATTATAACAAAGAGAGCAGAAAACCAAGAATTTGACAGATGAGAAATGGTGCATCTATGTATTAGAGAATGAAATTCCTCCAACCGTATGTTAAATAGGTTAGTACAAGATACTGTCGACTTCCCTAGTCTAGTAAAGGTCACACACTCTAGTAACATGCATTATTTGTATTCAGGATCTCCAAGTGGCCCTGCGGTGCTTCCCCCTTAGAAGCAGGGTGGCTGTGATGAAGGAAAGAAGACCACTCTCATTGCACCTTCGGGAGGTCCTCAATGCCAAATACCACCGACCTCAAGTCTGTCAATAACTTCCATAGAGCAACTCCTCTCTGAGTTGCAACAATTCCCTACTTTCTTATACACTTCGACCCTCTTTGAGCCAATCCAGCCACTCCCCGTCATGAATAGAGCACCAAATGACAGGGAATGTGACTTTGCCTGACTCCAACTGTGTTTGTCTCCTACAAGCACCAAGAGCTGCGCGTCACTCGGGGTGGGCCAGGCAGAGGCTTCAAGAGATAGGTACTACAGCTTTACCTGTGCAGAGGACTCTACATCTAGACAACTCTGACCTCCCATGCCATGCTTGGAAAACGTCTCTCCCATATTGTTTGGGGCAAATACCAATGAGCCGGCAGTGGTGTTTCTTGTCCAACATGTTCAGAATACATCTTCGTGAACCTTTATAGAGGAGATACCACCTTCAGCTTGTTTACCACCAGCAACCACTAGTCCGCATAAGCAACTACTTTGTTCTGGGGTACTCTCCTACAAACTTCTTCATGACCTTGGTGGTCATCTTAGGTGTGACTTATGAAAATGAAAGGTATCATACTTTACAATGGTATCAGCATTGCTGCCATGAAACTTGAAACATTAAAATGTGTAACCTACAATTTTAAATTACTTCTCTAAGTACAAAGAAAATAAATGTGTTATTTTATACAACCGTTGTTCTTATGCAAATAGCACTGACATGCTTTAGAGTCTAGTCTCCGCTGTATAAAGCTGCAAATACATAAAAACATAGACCTTGCATAGAACATTTGTATTGTAGCAGCCTCATGCGAGCATGGTCACCTGTATGAGTAACGCTGGGGTATTTAAGGATCATGCTTGCTTTTCTCTGGTGCCTTTGGGATACTCCCAGAGTGGAGTGTTCTGACCCAAGGACTTCATTTGTCCTGCAGCCTGTCTGTAAGTATCTGGATGGTTGAGTGAGAAACATAACGAATGAAGTTTCCCTCTCACCGGCGCTGCATAAGAGGTCTCAAGCAGAAAAAAACATAATTGAGTGACCATTACTCGCATGGGCATGAGCCTGCTTGACTGTGTGTGTTACTGAATAGATGTTTTCATCCATTGTTTGTACTCTAACTACTTACACAGTTCCAGATCCTACGTAGAGAACTGTACAAGAGTGATGAATAAATGTGTATTTGCACACTTAAAATAATATGCATTCGGGGCAAAAGCTCGTGCAGCTTGCTGTCCTGGGAAGGGCGAGGGTGTTCTTGGGCGTGTTGGAGTACTGTTGACATAACACCACGCCTTACCGCTCCCTTCATTTTCTTCCCTCTTGTTTTGCTTGTACTATTATGATAAATCTACTGTTCATAAAAGTGATTAACAGATATTAGCTATATGAAACGATGACACATTGAAGTCCCGTAAATAGTAAATTACACTTTAATCGAGAATCTGACAGATGCATGTTTTATTTTTCACAGGCAAGTTTTGCTTCAATGTGGCTGAATCAGCACTCTTTACTGTTTGAGTCAGCGATCGCCCGACAGTGGAATCCGAGATTCTGAACCCCGCCTTATCTAGCCTTATTCGTTTCTACAGTGTGTCATTGATATCGTTTGGATTATTTTTGCAGTTAGACTATTTTATTTATTTTCTACTTCAAAGTGCATTTCTGTCGGTATAGTTGTCAATGATTTTTGCAGACATTATTTTTTTCCTGCATGTGTATATTTGACCAACTGACGAGAATTACACATAATTACTCACGCCTACAGGATCACTCGCTTTGAACATTTACCTCTCGTTGCCTTCCCCTGCCCTGCCCTGCCCTGTTTCGTTGTAAACTATCCGAAACACTGCCACGCCTCAGTTTTGTTCCTCTCACAACCACCTCTGCTGTCAATCACATGAGGCATTACTATTGCTCCTCGGTTCCTTCCGATGAATGCTTATCCTCCTTAGTCCCGCCTTCCACGCAATTACAGTGCCATAATCTTACACACATTGTATGTGTCTACCACCAAATAATAACCTCACGCAGCTCGGTCTGTTCCACGTAGAATCTCCGAGGGTCTGGAGCAAGTGTTGTCCGAGGCCCGAGAATGTATGGGGTGCATTTCAGCAGGAAATCAACTTTTTCAGTGTGCTGCAAATATGCCCACAGCATTTACCCTGAGATTCTGTGTCCAGAGAAAATGGCAAAATCATTCGCATTTTACCTTAAAAATCAATTCAAGTTGATTGTACTAAACTTTTAATTGATTCCCAATCCTTACAAATTAATACATGAATAACACACACACTCCTTGTGTTAACAGGTTACAAAAAAATGAAAAAGGGTTGACAACTCTAACTCCCCAATTATGTAGAGAGACGAATGGCAGATTTGCAGATTTTCGATCCAATATGGAATTCATTAAAAAATCGAAATCGTTTATCTGTTTTATAGTGTTAGTTCTATATTATGTGTCACAATGTCTTCGTGCTTAATGTGTTTTAGGCCAGATAATTGCAGCAAACTAATACATTTGCACAAAGTACAATTTTAATGCGGATTTAGGAATAATACACAGCCATTTAACCATTTTATTTAATTGTTGTCAGCCTATCCGGCCATAACAATAATACACAATAAGTATCAATCCATCACACGCAATAAAATCACATTAAATAAAACATTGTAAAAAAGGAAAACTATACTTGAGTTTTTGACTTTACGTGGCCCTAGGTGAATCCAATATGCCCTGCGATATCATAAAACTTGATTATTAGCCATTATTGGCATAAGACTCTTTACTTATTCTAAAAACATTATAGATCTAAAATTTAAATATCCTATTCTTGCACTAATCATTTGGGTTCTTGCGATACCTGCCAGCAGTATAATAATAACCCAGGACCTTGCCTGGTTTAATCAGCAACCTTCAGCGATGTCTCATACTAATGATAGCTAGGATAACACAAGTAATTATACTTAGGCCAACTGTGAGTACATTGATGAACGTAACTTCCACGCTTCCAATATATAAGTTGAAACCTTCGCCACAATATGTTTCTCATCTGATCGCATACAAAGCACTTCCGCCTCATTACATTTCCTGATCCCGTATGATCTAAAAAGCGGACGTAAGTACAATTTGCGGAGTTTAAGCGTAAAATGACATAATAAAAGGAAGTGGGATAATGTTTCTTGGCCACCATGAAGGCAAGGACAGCATTCTGATCCGCACTGTGAGACGGCTTGCCATCTGTTAGTCACCGCCATCACTGGTAATGTACCCATACGAAATTTAAAATAGAGAGCCCTTTTTTCTTCCGGATAGATGCAGTCTATGAAAATTGCTGGTTTAAGCTCTTGGTTGAGCAAAATGTACCTCTTGAGTAAAGGGCTAAGTGTCTCACACATACTCTGAGTCTTTTGGTCCCAGTATGCCTTTTTAATGACAGATAAACTGGGCTTCCTGATTTTCCCTGGATGAAGCCAGAGGTCTTCTTGGCCAATAGCAACCAGGGTAGTTGAGATGTGTTTAAACCAAGGCAATTTTCGGTAATTTTGTAGCTTCATGATGTCCATGAGTGTTTCTCTGTATGGTTTGAGTTCCTCTTTTGCCCAGATACGGATCCAATATCTTATCGGGGCCAGTGCAATGTAATCCTCGACCTTTCTCATTTGTAAATCAGTTCTCAACGCATTCATTGGTGTGGCAGTGCCTAAACAAAGTAATCGGCGTAGGAAATTATTCTCAGTTACTTGTATTAATGGGGTCTTTCTAAATCCCCAAATCTCTGCGCTGTAAAGTGCTGCCGTCCTTGCTTTGGTTTTATAAGCAAGCAGTGCAGAACTCACAGAATGGTTGCCTGTGGCTTTAGCAAATCTAAGTACCGCTCCGGCGTGCTGGGCCAAGGAGATGTTACTTTTGTAGATTTGTGATTTCCATGTCTGTTTTTCGTCCAGTCTGCAACCCAGGTAGTCATAGGTGGTCACTCGAGCCAAGGGCTTGTTGTTTACCCTGAAGGTCGAATGCATCGTTTGTTTTGGGTTGAGAATCATAAACTTTGTTTTCTCCTCATTAATTACCATGCTCCTCGAGGTGCAATTTTAGGAATAATACACAGCTGATTTTGACAAACTGAAATATTTCCATTTTCTGACATAAAAAGCAGCTTGTGTAGAGCTTGTGTAGATGATGACTGGCGGCTGCAACAGTTGAATGGCACAAAACAAAATGGACACCTGTTAAATGTGGCAAGGGGTTCTATAGATTTCTAGCACCCCTGCCATTAGCAATCTGCTGACATCGAAAACTAATTTAGGCCAACTCACAGACATGTTTCCTAAGTGGTATGAGGGCAGTGTTCAAGGTATACAAATATATATATAGCAACTGTAGCATAAATTTACATTAATACAATCTTAGGCAGTTCTTTGTGACTCACGCGCATGTCAGATAGAAATATAGACACAAATACCCTTGTATGTACATGTTCAGAAAATGTACATATTTTACAAATATTGAGAGAGCAAGAAAGGCCTATGGCACTCAATGTATCACTGAGCCCGAAATGGGAGAAAAATAGACCATAAGCAATCCAAGCCAGATGCTTTAAAAACCCATCTTCAACCCAAAACCAGAGTAAGGATCTTGTGTTATTCCTCCTGCTTTAAGAAACCCAAATTTCAAACACATCTTCCAACAACCAGAACATTTGCTTTTACCCTTCCAACACCCTGATTGTCACAAAACCTTTCTTCACATATTCAGCTCTTTGTCATAAAGAAAATGTTGAAAGTCACAGTCCAAATAAAAGCATGCACCCAACCTCTGGAGCATAGCGCCTTTTTCTGTCGCCACTTAAAGCAATCATTATGACCATAATAAAAGACGCTTGGTGCCCTAAACATGCCATTGTAAAAAACAATTCTGAAGAAAATATCAGCAGGCCCAAACATCCAGGTTTACTGCTGACTGGCCACCAACCAACTCCCCTTTAGAAAAATAATGAAATGGATATAAAGGGGTACCTTCAAAAATAAGGGAAACTAAACAACACCCGGCGGGGTAATTATGAGAAAAGAGCCCTTGTCTCCCTGGATGATGATAGTAATTCTGCACTAATACTCGTGGGTTTCTCAGCAACCTACAATGCAGCGGAGAGCTCCATGCTGCTGAAGATGATGAAAAAGTAAACGAATGGTCTGGAACAAGTATGATTATTTCTACTCAGCTGGAGGTAGCATGTTAAGATTGGGCTAGTGAAGTTGTCTGCACACAGTGACATGCAGGGTGCCGCAGTAGTTATTCTTATAATGCCATGTTATTCAGTATCCATGTGTAGGCTCTGGCACGGCTTCTAAAGATGTGATAGGTGTTCATTCAAGTGTATCCCAACAGCACGCACGTTTCTGACTGGAAAGTAGGTGAGCGAATGAGGCCAACATCACTATTTACACGCACCACATATTTCGCTGGATAAAAGACAGCCTCCTGTGCCTGCCTGCAGCCATGAAGAAGATCATGGTTCTGGCAGTACACAGCATGATTACCTAAAGTCTTCCAGTTACCGAACCATAGAGGCACTTTTGTTGGGAGTCGATGCCACTCTAATAAGGGGTACTCTGAATCGGAGCCCCAGAGCTGAATCAAACTCCATGCACTTTAAGAACTGCAAAAAAAATTAGCTGTTAAAGCTTGCCTTTATCTGAGCTTGTGTTAAGTAGGTGTTAAAGCCGAAGTTCATTTGGCCAATATTGGGTAGGCAGGAAGGTCAGGAGACCCTGGTGCACCCCTGAGTTAACTGGTGACACAACAGATGTCTGTTTCTCCTGGGCTATTCCTCCCTCTAGACTCAGCGGCTTCTCATCTCGGAACTGAAAATTAAATGTGAGGCTTGGTTCCCACTTTTACACACAATTTTACTCACAATTTTCAGACGGGGATGTGAATTCACTTATTTTCTTTTAGTTCCAGCACACTTTCAATCCTACAGTCTCCCCCACTTTTTGCATGGTGGCAGTTTGTTCAAACCGTAGTACACTGGGATCCTGCTAACCAGGACCCCAGTGATGGTGCTCTTTCCCCTAAAATTGACTTGGTAAGTGATTCTTTCACCCACAATTGGCGCAGAGGTGTACCCCTGTGAGCCCCTAGTAAATGGTACTTAGGTACCCAGGGCATTGGTACACCAGGGATCTCCCATGGGCTGCAGCATGTATTATGCTATCCATGGGAGCCCATGAAAGCTGTGTCCCCAGGCCTGCCATTGCAGCCTCCATGAAATGGTGGATGCACCTTTCACTTTAGATCTAAGGCTTGTCTTATATCATGGTCACTGCACTTGACTGCAAGTCACCCCTATGGCAGGCCCTTCAGTCCAAGAGCAGGGTGCATAGTTCTGAGTGTGAGGGTACCCCTACAAGCTCCAGACTCCCTTCTCTGGGGTTTGTGCAGGGAAGCCATCTTAAAGTATGTAGCGGACACTAGTCAGCATGAGATGTCCAACTGCATAAAGGCTTCTCCGAACCTAGGCTTGTTTAATATCAAACAAGTTGGAATCATGCAACTACACCAATTCCAGTGCTAGTTGCATGACACTATGTACCATGGGGGTTCCTTGAAGGATCCCCATATGTGCCTGTACAGCCTTGCAGGCTCTGCATGCTGGCCCGCTCTGCTGCTGACCGTAGACACTGTCCTGCGCCCTTGCTAATGAGCCTAACTTGAGCAGGGGAAGATAAAACAATGGATTTCCTGTAGGAAAGAGGTGTGATCACCTCTTCCTTTGAAATGGGTGTCTCTGGGCTGGGGTTTGCACCAGTACAGGAAGCCTTGGTTTCCACTCTACAGCGAATCTACACACAGGACAGGGGAGTGATCTCCCCCTGTCCAGCTCATCCTCTAGGGAGGTGCACAATGTTCTGCCATGTGGCCGCTTGATTCTGCTATCTTGGAAACTAGATGGGCTGGGGCTCCTGGGAGCTTCTGACTAGTTTGGCAAGGTGGGCGATGTCCCTGAACCCCTCTGACAGGTGGGTCACTGCAGACAGTGTCCACCCCCTTTCTGGGTTACTTAAGGGCCCCCCTGAGGGTGGGACCCTAGATTCGTCAAGCAAAACTCAACAAAGGACTCTCTGCATGGCACTTTTGCAAAATGGCCTCCGGAACTGCTGCTTGTCTGCCTTAGGAACTGAAACAAGACTGTATCCAGTGGAAGGGCTCCTACTTAAACAACTCCAGCTCTGGCGAGAATTCTGCAACATCCATGGCTGTGCATCCTTTAGGGTCACAAGGACTCTGCCTGCATCAGGAAGCAAGAAGGAATATCTTTTGGAGTGAAGGAGTGACTTCCCTGCATCTGCAGGCACCTCAATGACAATGACCCACTGGTGGATCCTTCTATCCCATGGACATCGAAAGGCTCTGCGACATAGGTGTGGTTCTGTGGCCTTCTCTAGGTTCAAATTATCTTCTCTCCAACTTGGAAGACAGTGGGCCCTTGCTGTAGCCACTGGGATGGAACGCCTGTGTCCGTTGCTGTTACCAAGTATTGGTGACTCTTCCTCCCAAAGATCTTCAAGCTCCAAGAAGCCCCAGTGTCCAGCACTCTGCAACTCCAAGAACCGCAACCTCCCCTGCAACTTCTGTAGCATGGCACTCCTTCTTTGTTGTGCTGCTGGGGCTTCCCTGCGACTCATTGTGCCTGCTGCCAGTGGGTCCTCATGGGTGCTCCAATGATTCCTCTTGGCTCTCCTGCTTGCTGAGGGCTGGCTCTGACTCCCCCCCAGGGTCAAGTTACTTGGACCTTGCTGCTCCCCAAAATCTTGCAGAATTCCTTGCAGCTTCTTCCTGCTTTTGCCAAGGCTTGTTAGTGGTTCTGCTGACCACTGACCCCTCTGCAACCCTGAAACTGATGTGGGACATGTCGTGGGTGACTCTAAGGATCTTCCTGCATCACCTAGACTCCGTAGCTGTTCTCGTTTTATCACCTTCCAGCAGTAACGCGTCCCAAAAAGAGTAGGCATTGCCTACCTGCACCGCCTGGACATCTCCGAGTGGTCTGGACTCTGTCCTCTTCTTTTTCAGGTTCTTCTTGTCCGGAATCCACCTTTGGGTTCCATCGACCTGGTCCATGGGTCGCAACAGCGGCTGGGTAAAGGAGGCCCCAATTGATTAGGCCGGAAATTGGCAACAACCCCCAGGGTCTGGCTCTGCTGTCAGGAGGGGCACTAAGAGTGTACTCTATTGTGTACATAACACTACTTTCTGTGTGATTTGAGACACACTGTGAGCAGTGATGGCAGCATCTCATTTATTAATACATGGTATAAAATAGGCCTTTTATATGTGCAAAGTGAGAGCACGATGCCTACAGGGCTGACAGTGCAAAGGTCTGCTTACAGGTTGTGCCCAGACTCTGTGCTGACATCCCAGCGTATACGTTGAGTACTCATGTTTGTATGGTGAATCCTATCTAGACTCAATGTTTTTTGCAAGTGTATGAATGCTGAAGCCAAAAGGATTGATTTTGGATCACCTCTGGTTTGACATGGCACAAGATGGAGGTGATAAACCTTCCCCAGATAATGGAAATGTATTGCTTCAGTTCCGGAGCTGGAGGGCTTAGCCTTAGACATTGATGTGTGGAGATTGGCTGTCTTTAGAAAGTCTGTGGCAAACTTTTTAGCAGGGAATTTCTGATTAGTCCTACCTGAGTACTCCTAGTTGGTTGATGATGGGCGAATGAGGATGAGTCAGCAGGTTCCGTTGTTAAAGGTAGGTTTCTGAGCCCCCCCCTCCATCACCCTTCGCTCCCTCGTCCCTCCTCACCCCCCTGTCCCTTTCCCTTCGTCCTTTTCCCTCTCTCCTCCCCTTTACTTCCTTCTTTTTCCCTCGCCTTCTCCCCCCTTCCCTTCCCCCCCCTCCCTCCATCACCCTTCGCTCTCGCATCCCCCCCTGTCTCTTTCCTTTCATCTCTTTCCCCCCCTCGCCCTCGCCGAGCTACAGGCAGCCGGCATTCATTTTACCATGCCGCCGGGAAACTACATTTCCCGGCGGCACGCGCGGGAGGGGCGTCACCCCCTAGCGCCGTCCCCGCACACAGGGGATCCCCTGCCTCGGCCGCCCGTACGGCGCTTTTGCCGAGAGTGGAAACCACGTCTATTGACCGGTGCGCGCGAGGGCAGCATCATCACAGGTCGCTCCCTCGTCGCGCATGGCCACTTCCGGTCCCCGGCTTCACCGGGTTAGACCGGTCCACATCTTACTAATACCCACAACGAAGGAACATCGTCAGCACTTCCGGTTTTTGCTCGCACCCGGGTCGCGACGGTGATTGCCAGCAGCTGGGTCCCATACTACCTAATTAGGACCACTATATCTACCTACCACAACCAGGCCACTTCATTCAAGCGGTCCTGAGTAGAGGTCAGGTATAGGCGCACAGAGAGCGCCCACCTTTGATGCAGTGAGTCGGCCAGCGTTGGATTTACAGATAAGAGATCTCTCTCCGTTTCTCTTTCTTCCTCTAATTCCTTTCTTTCTTCTCTTTCTCCCCTTTCCCATTTGTTCCCTTTTCTCCCTTGGCTTTTTCCTCTCCTCCTGTTCTTAACCTTTTTATCCTACCTTTTTCCTCCTCTGTCTTCCACTTTTCCCTGATTCCATTATACTTTAACCCCTATTGTCCCCACTCCTTTCCCTCTATTTTTCTATCCTCTCAGGTTCTTTTTGTTTCAGCTTCACTTTTCTGTGTGGGCTGCGTGTTTCTGTCTCCCTCTGCCTTCAGTCTCACTTGCCTTCTCCTCCTTTTTTTTCACTCTACTACCTCGAGATTTCCTTCTCCCCCATTTTGTGTTGTTTCCTTCTACCTTCATATGGGTTCTTCCCTTTTGCCTTTTTCCCTCGAACCTTAGAGTCTGACTATAAGGGGACGCTCCCTCTCCAGGATACCAGAGGCCACTAGCCTCGTATGTCAGGGTAAGAAATTGCCTTCCCCTTCCTATTGTTCTCCACGTATCTACGCGCATAGCTAGTATTGATGCGATTGTTATTCATAAAATGCAACCAGTACACCTGGTTATTTTGTTATGAACCATGCCACGTGTGCTGTGGTTTGCTGTGTTTTACCTTATCACTTTGTTGGTCTGTTTTTATCCCATTTATTGTAGGTCCTCCCCAGGTATTCCCTTGGTAAAGGTAGGCCCTTCTTTCAACCCTTTTCTAATGTGATTTCTATATGCAGCGCCCAATAAGCATATGCAACAGGGATCCAATGCCCTGATGAATGCCCAGAGACCCTCCATAGCTCAATTTCAAGGGCAGAAACATGTCGGCTACTTCTTTTAGATAGGTGACCTTGTGAGTCATTGCTCTCACACCGATCCCCCATTTCTTTTTAATCACACCACACGGAACCCTTTATTAAAAATTCACCCGGGTATCTGAGTAGGTGTTTTTATTTCCCTAGCATAGCTGGATTCCCTTTCCAGAAATAAAATTAATTTACACACTCCCTCCTGTTCCTTTAACAGTGAGGTTGAGTTCGCCCAGGTGGCACTGTCCTACCTGGGTGGGGCTAGGTGGTCATATGATGAAGCATGACACTATAGAGTGTGTGAGACCACCTAGTCCGTAAAGGAAATCCCCCTCCCAGACCACACGCCACACCAAAGCGCACCCACATTTCACCTCCAGTTGAGGTTTACGAGTGGTCCAGTGTCACAATTGGTACACTACCGACCTACCTTCGTTACAAGAACCCCATACTCTGTTTTGTGATTTACTGGTTTCTGAGCAAAGCCTGGTTCTTTGGTCTTCTCCTAGAGTGGCCCATCCATTAAGCCTAAAGACAGCCAAGTGTAAAGCTTCATACTTATTGTATTCGTGTTATGGGAACTTCTAATTGGAGCCAGCCTCATCATTACCTTCTGGGAGCACCATCACCTTCCACAAAGAAGCCATCTACACTGCAGCCAGAAAATTAAATGTGAATAGGAACGAAACTAAACCAGTTCCTGAACTTCAGACACTGGATTCACATCCCCTGTTGGGAAATTGTGTGTAAAAGTGGGAACAAACCCTCACATTCCATTCCACGTCCAGGATGGGAAGCCCAGCCCCTGAGTCCACATGGAGGAATAGCCCAGGAGAAGCACACATGTAGGTGTCCCAGAATTAACTTGAGGGTGCCCGAGTGTCTTCTGGCCTCCGTGCCTACCCATAATAGGCCAGTGTGGACCTGTGACTTGCCATTGTGCCTGCATCAGCAACTGCCAGAGAGGAAGACGGCAGAACCTGGTCTGACTATGCCTTTGCTGTACATAGGAAAGCGACAATGTACCAGAGGAAGAAATCCTGCAGCTATGAGTAGCAGACCTTTAGATGGCTCAGCCTTTTCAAATAGCAAATACAGTTAAATAAGGCTGTAGGTTGGCACCTACAGTTTTCAACTTTTCTTTTAATGATTTGTACTAGCACTTTCATTCCTTTAACTCTGAGTTGTTGATTGTCTTTCGGTATTGTGTTTATTGTATGCTTTCTTGGCATATTTTGAGTCTCACATTCGAAATTTTAATTGGAAACTAGGCTGCTCAAATTTAATGTTCACAATACTTATTTACCCAATGCACCTTTCCTTCTAAATAATAATTCCTTGTACAAAGTTACAAAACAAATGATTATTCTGGTCGGCGGTTGGACCTCAAGATGCCCAGACCACCTTAAATTGATAAAAGTCTTCTACTCTGCCTAACATGGCTAGTGATCTTTCTGCATTTCACTAGAACATGGGTAAAGAGCCAGTGAAAGATGTTAATTTCCTGTGATAAAATTGAGTTGGAAGAAAAAAAATATATATCTTGCAGAGGTGTGCATGGCAGTAGGTTTCACAGATGTTACTCCTCCTTCCTAAAGCTGGCAGTTTGATGGATTTTTCATCTTCTGCTTTTTGTTTAAATATTTTGTGAATTTCGTTCAGTTTCTGAAGTCCAACTTCTCTAACTCTCTACCAGAAATTATGCCATTGCTTGCTTTGGAAGGGATTACTGCGCACCAGCACAAGCACCAGTGAGGCACTGAAATGAATTTCCACTTGGAAGCTTTTCGGGTACTAGTTGAACAATCAAAATCCTCATTTACAAAAGAGAACAGAAGTAGATGTAAATTGGAAGACAAGTTGTTGCTGTTGACAACATGAGAGCCCAGCCAGTGACTCTGTTGCCATTTGAATGGAGGGGTCTCAGGTTCCTTCAGGGTAGCTATGAGGCCATCTATGCATGTAGATTGGCTGCTTGGTAATGACTTGGAGCAGACCGCCTCGAAGGAGGTGGAGCGCAGATCCCACTTGGGAATGTTGGAGCTGCCTAAGTGGGCGTACCTGACCACACTGTCCTTGGCAGCCCAAAAGGGTCTTCAGAAGGACCTGGAGCCTGGAAGAATGGACCAAAGTCCTGCCAAAAAGTGGAAGGGCAAGGGGTGCAGGAAACCTGCTACTGAAACTCCCATGCTCTGTGAGGAGGCTGAACCTGAGGCAGATGCCCCAGTACCTACAGGGGAGGAAGTGGCAAAACTTGGGAACCTGCCTGAGATGTCCAACTGGCAGCAGGAAGGGGGTCCCAGCAGGGAGAAGTTCTGAAAAGCACAGGAGTGCCCTACTTGTGTGGGTCTTTGGCAGGAGGCTGTGGCCTAGGCAACTGGTGACACCTCTGGCAAACACTTGATGGAAGGTCTCCTGTCTAGTGAGCCTAAGGCTCCTGAGCCTGGTGCAACACATTTGTTGGTGGTCCCCCCCTCAGAGTTTTTCTACTGGGTCTCGCTCATGATGTGCCCCGGGCAGGTTATCTGGGGCAAGACAAGATCTTTGATAGGCCATGAAAAGCTACAAGATTTTAAGACCAAAAATTTTAATTCGCCTCTACTGAGGGGATACCAAGTATCCAGGACCTGAGGGGCACCACTTGGGGCCCAGGGGCTTGCTTCAACTGAATCTGGGTGCTGGTTCAGGTGGTTGGGAGCCTGTTAAGCCCCTGAGATTCTGAACAGGAGGCTATCAGCCTAGCCCTTGCAGTCACTCTTGGAATCTTGGGTTCAGATGCAGGTTCAATACCTCTGACTCAGGCAGGAGGGCAGCAGGGTAGCAGGGCAGCAGTCCAGCAAGTTAGCAGTCCAGCAAGACAGTAGTCCAGCAGGACAGCGGTCCAGCAGACGGGCAGTCCTTTCAGCAGTACAGCAGTCCTCCTTCCTGGTAGAGTCTCCACAGGCCCAGAAGTGAACTGAAAAGTTGGTGTCTGAAGTCCAATATTTATAACAGGTGCCTCCTTTGAAGTGGGAAAAGCTTCTAGAGGTTCTTTTGTAGTGCATAATTCTCCTGCCTCCCCTGTCCTGGACTCAAACTAACTATAGTTAATGGATTGGGATGCAGCTCTGATCGATTACCGGTGGCTGGGATTAATTCAAGCATTCCATGTATCACCTTGATCTTTTTCCATTTGCTGTCGTAAGTGTGGTCCTGGGCTCACTGTACAACTGGAACCAAGCTATACCTGGCTGAAGAGCACCAACTAGGGTGATACCGGTCCTAGGTTGCTTGTGTTCCAGTTTAGGAAGGACTCAGCCTGGCAGTTCTTTTTGTAACTACGGGGGGGATACAGCCCTTTGTGTGGAGACAGGACACAGCCTATTCAAGAGTAAGTAGGGCAGTGCCCAGCTCCGCCTTCCCATCTGGCAGGGCTGGACTAGTCAAAGCACACCTAAGCCCTCTACTGTGGCTGACTGTCTAGGAGGAATACACAAAAACCAACTGCCAGCTACCCACTCATGTGACCCAGAGACAGGCTGCAGGCACTAAATGGCTGAGGAAGGAAAATTCCAACTTTCTAAAAGTGTGATTTTCAAAATTGTAATTTACAATATGACTTTATCATAAGAGAGGATTTATCACTACAATTCCAAAGACACCAAACATGAACTGATTCAATTTTCCCATTTGTAAGTTACAGCCTATTAAATGTAGCAAGGTAACTCCAATGTTATTGTATGGGAGAGGTAGACCTTGCAGTAGTGAAAAACTAATTTAAGAGTATTTCACTACCAGGACATGTAAAACTTAAGAGTACATGCCCAACTTTTTAAATACACTGCACTCTGCCCTCTGGGTTGTCTGGAGCCTACCCTAGGGGTGGCCCATATGTCTAATAAAAGAAGGTTTGGGCCTGGAAAAAGGTTTATTTTGCCAGGTTGAAATGGCAATTTAAAATGGCACACAGAGGCTGCAATGGCAGGCCTGAGACATGTTTGAAAGGGCCAATCAGTGCTGCAGGCCCACTAGTCACATTTAATTTACAGGACCTGGGTACACGTAGTCCACTTTACTAGGGACATATAAGTAAATGAATATGGCAGTTGGGTATAAGCTATTCTACCAGGTTTTAAGAATAAAGCATAAGCACATTAGCACTGGTTAGCAGGGGTAAAGCGTGCAGAGTCCTAAAGCCAGCAAAACCGAACTCAGCAAAATAGGAGGTTTGAAGGTAAAACATTAGGTGGCAACCCATGCCAAGGGTGCCTGGTCTCACAATCATCAACCCCAAAACCCTTGCCTACTATTGTAATCTGTGAAACTCTGTGGAACAGAGTACCTGTCCTCAGGCTTTAGCACAGTGTAATAACAATCCATCCTCAAAAGCCCATTGCCTTTAGCATGCTTTTCACAACACGTAGGTCAGGCCTAGTGGCTTTGTCACAATGTTTCATAATAAACAGATCAAACCTATGAAAACTGGAACGCTGTTCTCATGACTTCGCCCTTTAACCTTGGCTCTACCCTTTATCCCACACCGGCCTATTCACGTGCACATAAACTGGCAACCATTGTGCACACAGGTATAAAATTACACAATTGTAGAAAAATACAGCTTTCAAAATGATATCAACAGGACTTGACAAGAATCATCACAGTCAAACCCCACAATATTTTTCAGAGTTGGTTACCAACGTCAAACCTTTGCGTATTTTGATAGTCAGTGAGATTCCATGTATCAGAATACCTATCTGTGAACATTTAATATAGAGTAATAGCAATTCACATCTAAATACCTAACATATGCATTCACAATAAATATGTCAGATCTAGTGCCTTTATTATAATATTTCATAATAAACAAGTCTTTAGCAATGATCATTGGTTTGCCACCATTACAAACTCAGTCCCGCGGAATCAAGTACTAAAATTGCCACAACCCAAAACATGCAGTACATGTAGTCTTTTAAGCAGAAACATAGAAAATGTGCTCAGTCAAATCCTGTACTTAGAAGGACCAACATGTGAGTGGAGCCTAAAAACTCTTTTTTGATGAGCATATATGGTCAGATGACAGTTGTCCTGTCACGCCTTACCTAAAAGTCCATGTAGATCATTGACTCTCACGTGTGCTGCTGTCAGTGAAAAACACAATAAAACATCAAGTTATCTAAGACATTCTAATAGTGTTAAAATGCCATGTGTGTGCCCCTAAAAACTCAAGCTCAGGTAGCTGTATAATAAACAAAATGATCACACCTATGTGGAGGGAAAGTACTTTTTTGTGGAATCACACAACTTCTGCCCATTCCACTGTTTTACTCTTGATCCCCAACATGTGGGTGGAGCCAAAGTCCCTCTCAGGGTGATTCATACATAATTGTCTGACGACAGTTGCATTGTCAAGTTAGACCATAAAAACAGTGCATAGATGTATGTTGTAGATGCAGGTGTATTGCTTGATCCTCTCAAAGGCATGAATCCTGACATAAGAGGGAGTATTTTTATGGATGTATGACCTCCTTTCTGTGAGGTGGATAGTGATGCAGTGCAACATCCAAAACCAACCAAAAGCCGAAATACAAAGACATAAGAAACCTAAATCAAGACTGCTTATTGCTTGCTCTCCAAGCACTTTTTTCTGTTTGACTTCCATGCTGCTAACATGCCAATAAAGCCATAGGTGCAAAAGACAGGTAACACTTTCTGCCCAGTCTTACTTTTTATGTCTTTGCAAACTCTATTATAAATAAATTAAACCACTTGGCTAGTAATTGCTCGGTTGTTGCATTCATTAAATGGCATTTGTTAAGATAATTATGCTTCCTACATGTCTTCAAAAAAAGATAATAATCAAGGAAGCATTGAATATATATTTAGATGACCCAGTGCTAAGACAACACAGTGTGTCAGCTGAAAATATGCCATTACTGTTGCTGTGATGCACCATGTATAGACTGTCATTTGAGTTTTATAATAATCACATTATTTTTATAACTTGTTTGTTTATTTCCAATCTGATGACCTCTCTTTACAAGAGTGTGTACCAGTTGAACTAGAGGTTGGCCTTTCCTTTCAGGGGGGTGATCTTCATCCCTGCAAGGATCACTTAAAAAATGGAGAAAAGCTTTGTTAGCTGTGGAGATTATGTGATAGGTCCCTGGCAGGAACCTGATACCCCAGCAGTTTGATGGACAAGATAAACAGTCTTATTGACTGTCAAAGGGTTCATCCAGTGTAGAGGAAAAATATAGTTCTCTTATCTCAGCCCAGCATTGCTAACAATCATCAACAACAGGCATCCTAAAATTGTTTTTTTTATGATGTGACTTTTTTTGTGCCTAATATGACGTCATTCACTGGATTCACCCCTTTGATCATAAAGGGTAGCAGAGGGACATATTGCCATGAATGTGGTTTATTTCAAAGTATTATCAGCAGCCCGATGTAGTGCAACAAGAAGTCTGTGACCTCATTCTCTTCACTGTAGTGTCAATAACCACTCAAGTGTTTTGATGGAGTTTTAATAGAGATTTGCAAATAAAAAAACAAAAAAACAGATTGGCCTTTCCTCATTAGTTTGTGAGTTGTTATTATTTCAAACTTAATTTATGTAATGGCATAGTGCAGTAAATATCGGGGTGGTACTTTATATACAGCGCACAGTCCCTGTCTGTGTCATGGCGCACCTTTCAAAGGGTGTACCAGGTGAAACAGAGAAAGTGCACAGTATTATGCAGAATGCACTGCGCTCAGGGCAGCCAAGAACATACGCTACTCTCTGGGCTGCGCATTCAAGTGAAATACATTGCAGCTGCTTCAAAGCCACTCCATGTTTTACAGTGCCTGCAGCAGACATTTCAAAAAGGTAGAGATGGCTTGGGAGTCCATGGGACCTCTTCCCCGCCACCAGGTCTGCATTTAGGAGGCACACTTTCAGTGCACCACCTTTTTGTGATGCACTTTAGGTATGCCTCCTAAAGGTATTATTACCTCTCTACCCACGTTTGTAGTACGGATCAGGCGCAGAGGCAAAGTGATGCCCTCATTTGCATGGGGCCATGCCCTTGTGCAAATGAGGAAATGCCCTATCATGTAGCACTGGCGATACATGTGCACCAGCCCTATCTGTTTTACAAAAGGGGATGCACAAGCATCTGTGGCCTCTTTTGGCACCATTGTGCACTGGGGGCGCACACACTCGCTGGAAGTTATGGAAGTTATTTTTCAAATAGAAGAGATAAACATGAAGGACAAAAACAGTCATCTAATCAAGATGGTACAAATTCATGAGGCGGTGGTGCGAATGCTTTTTGACTCATATTCCCAATTGACTATTGTCTCAAAACCAGTATTTGAGAGACAGTTTGAAGGGAAGGTGGAAGTACATGAAATGGACATAAACCCAGGCAGGTACAGTGGGATCCTAATAGATATAATGGTATATTGCGTGGCACAATTGAGACTGGGAAAATGTACCACCACAGAGAAAATGTATGTATCCCTCAAGGGAGATGATTTAATAGGGTGGCTACACCAGTGACAATTGGGTCTCAAATTCGATCCAAATGCTGACCTGTAGGTACAAATTGAGTCCATTTATCAAGACACTGATCAATATGAACAAGAATTCAACAAGTTATTCAGCGATTCATTAGGTTGTCTAGTAGGATACAGGCATCTCATAAAACTAACAAAAGGAGCTATACAGGCGATCCTAAAGTACAACCATGTGTATGCAAAAAAATGTTGACAGAGAATAGAACAAATTGGAGGAGAACAGTGTGATTAAATCAGAGGAAACCATTGAGTGGTCGGTTCCTATAGTCATTGTGAAGAAAGCAAGTGGGACCATTACATTATGTATGGATCTAAGAGCACTAAATCATGGAGTAGTGGTTGCTTTCATAGCTCCATTTTGTGCATTTAAGTACAAGTGAATGTATTTTGGCTTAATATACAGAGCCTCTGTATTTCAGAGAGTGATGAGTAAGGTCTTGAAAGGAGTAGAAAGGATGCTTTGTTACAAAGATGACTTATTGATATTTGGGACAGGCAAAAACAGAGCATGATGACAGAGTGCTGGAAGTGGTAAACCTTTTGATGGAAGCAGGGTTAACATTGAAGAAGGATATGTGTCAATTTGGTATTACAGAAGTTAATTATCTTGGACATAGGTTTTCCAGTGTGGGTACATGACTTAAAAAGTAGCTGGTGGACACTATTTATAAGTTATAGGAGCCGAGTAGTAAGGAGGAATTAGTTTGCTTTATTGAACTGGTGGAATGGACTGTTGTTATATTACACCAAATTTATTAGAGGTTTTGCTGAAAACTCAGTTTTATTGAGAAAGCTTCTTGTACAGAAAACAGAGTTTTTGTGGTCTGAAGCGTGTGCACAAGAATTTCAATTCTGAAAGAAAGATTTAGTAAAGATGCCTGTGTTGCAGGCTTTCATACCTAGAGATAAATCATTTGTGAACACTGATGCAAACACCACAGGCCTGGGAGCTATCTTGCACAAAAGAGAGAAGGGAAGGAACAATTGATTACTGTGTCTCTAGAAGTCTAAGAGGTTCTGAGAATAATGATTCCGTCATCACGACAGAAGCTGTAGCACATAATAATGTGCTTTAAACAAATTCAGGAATTTAGTGTGTGAAATGTCAGTCACAGTACGAACAGATCATATACCACTGAGAGAAGTATTTTTTTAAAAAGGGTTTAGATCAGACATCTTCAAGCATAGGGAGATGGATAGTTTTTTGTAGGATGTTGACTATATATTAGAGTATGTTCCAGGTTTAAAAAATCAGCCTGCATATTGTTTATCAAGGCTAGTCGAACCTATCAATGGGGAAGTGGAAAGTGGAGATGAATAAGAAATAGAGGCTGGAGAAGAAATTAAAGTGTGTGAAGTGACTGATGGGCTATTTAGAGAATAGGAATGGAAATTGGCTCTTTCAAATGATGAGAGTTTGAGTGCAGTTGTTAAAGAAATTAACCAAACAAAAGGTGATTGGTGTACACTAAGAGGAGTGTGGTAGCCACGGAAGGAAGAACTAGCAGATGACAATGGTATTCTGTTAAGAGGGACAAGACTTATTCCTCTAAGTTCACTTAAAGACAGGGTGATAGCAATGGCTCATGTAGGACATCTGGGGATTAATCAAAATGAAGGAAAGGCTGAGATCACATGGTGCTCCGGAATGGATGTGGTGGTGAAGGCAGTTGTTCGTGAATATTTGGAGTGTAATCTGAGTGATAAGACACCTAAAACCAATAATACACTTATGATGGTGAGGGATTTACCAAAACATCCATGGGATGAAATTTCAAATGCCATTGTAGGCCCTCCTTGTGGTCAACGGCGTACACCATTTTTGATTGTATTATTTCATCTATATTCCAATTGGGTGGAAGTTAGGTGTATTTCCAACGTTGATACCACAAATATTTTAACATTTAAATGAGTTTTTTAAAAGAGAACATTTCACCAATTTGATTTTTTCTGATAATGGCCCCCAATTTGGTTCAAAACAAATTTGAGAATTTTTTGAAAAAACAATTGGTGCACAAAAAAAGCGTAGTGTGTCATCCAGCGACCAGTGGTGCTATTGAGAGGTTAAATAAAACTCGTAATGAAAGTATTCACTTAGGGAAGGCTAATGGATTAGATTGGAGGCAGACTCTGCAGGAACGGATCATAGCTTACAGGATGACTCTGCATTTGTCTATAGAGAAAGTTCATTTTAATTATTTAAGAGGAGGTCACATAACACAATGCTGTGTTCAAGATGGATGCTAAGAAGTAAAGGTGTAAAAGACAAAAGTGTGGGGGAGTGGAGAGAAAGCGAAATTGTTAAACAAAAGAAGAGAAAACAAAGGTGTGATGAACAAAAGAATGTAAAGGAGATGAGAGTTAAAATGGGGGTGATTGTGTAAGATTAAAAGCACCACTAGGTTGCACCCTTGGTCAAAATATATGAAAGTACACAAAGTCACTAAATTGTTTAGAAATATGGTGAAAATAGATGATGTAAGAGTGTGGAATCTAAGTTGTACAATGGTAGTAAAAGCTATGGGAAAAGAAAATGAAATTGAGTGAAAAATAAGAAAGTTGAAGGTCAAAGTGATGAAGGAAGTCATGATGGGTGAAGAACACAGAGTGTACAAAGGAGAAGTATGAGCATAAAAAACTTCCAGAATACCCGAAAGATTTTGTAAACTAATATGAATTGTTGCATTTATTTAATAAGTTTTCTTTCTCTTAAATAGGTATTTCATTAAGATCTGCTGAGATTGGTATATTAACATTAGCTTTATATTGTAGACCACCATTGGGCAAATTGTTGGTGCACGCTAGAGGTATTGTTTTATGTTCATGAAAATAGGTATTTCAAGGAGATGCGTTGATGTACATTTTCGACAAGTATTGTGAACAGGGGAGAAGTGTGATGTCTGTGTGATATCTCTTTTTAAGCTTGTGTGTGTCACAAGATGCTCACAAGCTGATAATTTTAAATAAAGAATGTTGGGGAGATGTGCTGCTACCGGTGAAAGTTGAAGTTGAAAGTTGGAGTCAGACTGGAAGCCGACTGGGATGTTCAATAAACTTCTCTATGACTTCACAGGCTGCTTATAGGAGGGCAGTGAAAGTGTATCATTGTTTTTATGCGCATCTTCAGTGCTCCTCCTAAAGGCATGTTTGCCTCTGCTCCTGTATCCATGATATGGCGAGGTGCACAGTCATATTGATTCCCTTATTTGCATTGGGCTACAGCCGCGTGCAAATGAGGGAACTCCCTCTTATGATAGTGTTGGTGCGTGCAACATCTGTGTCAGTGCTACCAGTATTACAGAAGGGGGTACACAAATGTCTGCAGCCCCCTCTGTAATACAATTGTGCCCCAGGAGTGCAAAAAGCACCCCCAAACCCCCCCTCACCCCAAGGGCTTTATGTATAATATAATCCCAGGTTCGTTGTTCGGTTAGTGGTCTGATGTAACAAAATTAATTTTCATTTTACAGAAGGCACAGAGGATTCAAGTAGGGTTGCCACCTTGCCAGTTTTATACCAATATGACTGACATTTTAATGTCATGCTGTTACAAATAAATGTTATGATAAAACCCTTTAAAATGTGCTTCACAGCTGCCCCCATGATCCCTGACCAATAATTAAAGTAAACAAAGACAGAAATGGCATTTTAAATACGCATACAGTCATTTCAAATAAAGTTCTACTTAAGAATCAGGTCCGGCCATTTGCAGAGTCTTAAAACATGAGTGGGTGGCTGGTATTTTTGTCTGAGAAACGTGGAAACCCTGGATCCCAGTAAGTGGTTGTGTTGGCTTGCACACTTTGGAAGCTTTGCTGATCATAAAAATACATTCCACAATAAATGGCATTACTTGAACAGCACCGCAACATTTTAAAAAAATCCACCCTGAGAAACCTGATAATTCCCAAATGCACCAGGGTTTGAGAAATGGGTGTTGTGTAATTTGTCAACACTTTCACATTATTACAATGGCCAATGTTTGTACCTCTGAGTTTGTTTCCCTCACAGAATTCTCGAGGTACTCACAGTATTTAGGCAGGGTCAAGTGGGAGACATACGATGCAGAAAATCAAGAGAATTTTGATTTGACGGGATAAGAGAAAAGGACCAGTTTTATGGCAGTGTGACTGGTGCGGTACCCCTGGATGCTGACATGAAATGGGGCACCAATCTCAGGGACAGTGGTAGGGGGTGCTGTGTTGAGCAGTAACTTACGATTTAAAAGCACCTGCTGCAGGGCTCCTTTTGAGTCCAGCTTTCAGGCAGCAATAAAGATGCCAGATAACTCTTGCGATTAATGTTTCTGCTATAGAGATAGATCAAAGTTTGTCTAGTGGAAGTTTTGACTGGCTACAAAGCAGAGCAGAGGGTTAATATGCCTTCTGCAAAGAACAGATCTCTATTTCATGTAGATAGCTGAGTGGATTAGTAGAGCCATCCTTTACCAGTGCTTTTAAACACATGAAATTTATGTGAGAGAAGGGCTATGGAGAGATGAGGGACACTTTTGCTATGTGGTAGTGAGGGAATCCGAGGAGGAGGTCATGGGGGAGGGAAAGCGACAAATAAAATTGTCACACCGGGTGGCCACCAGTGCAATAGCTGGCCCTGAGAGAGGAACACATTTTGCCCGGGGGCCTCAGCCTAGGCACAACGCACACAGAAACAGCGCGTTGCAGGCTAACTCAGAAAGCCAAAGGCTGTTGGGTGTTTATTTATGTATTCAGCAGCTCAGCTTCCGGCTGCAAAGGTTGAGCATTTCTCTACCTGCTGACAAGGCTCAGCCTTTCTCAGCCCATGCTCAGGCCACAGAAGTAAATGTTTCCATACCACAGAAACTATTTTAAATTACATTTCAATCAGAATTGTTTTGCAACGCAGAATCTAGAACAGTTTTTTTTGTATTTTTAATGAACTGCAAGGGATTGCTTCTATATGTATTAAAATTATTTTTCTGGAATAAACATGCATCAGGGAACTGATATTTCACTGCATTATTAAACATTTCCTCTGTGCCCTCTCATTAGTAATTGTTAGGTTACCAAGATGTGTGGGCACTAGTTTTTCTAAGTATTCAATATTGGAATCTGATGTCCTCAATAATACAAGATCATGGTGCAAAATATAATTCAAAGTGTCACAAACAGTGCTGTTGACTAAAATGTGGGGATGTTTGATATGTTTATTATGCAAGCTGCAGTCTCCAGAGTTACAGACTATTGGCCTATCTGTTTTTTTACTTTTTCTATGTGTACATGCTCTTGTAGTTTTTCCTTAGAAATTGGCAATATTTTCTTACGAATATTTCCTCAGTAGTACTGGCTGATTCTGAACATTACTGTGCTATTTTCATGTGTTAACATTAACGTAAGTTTCTTTCCGACCTTCAAAGTTAATTATGTTGAGGTAAAAGGTTGTGAAAGCCCTGATCTTAAAAAGAAAACTCACATGCAGAAAACAGCAGAGTAGGAGAATCAATCATAGTATTTGTGAAGCTGCAGTGGCTTTTGGAAGGTCTGGGCATTATGAGCAGTGTGAAAAAGCTATGACATATTCACAGAGAATGGTATAGCACTAGTCCTGCGAACAGCTCACAGTACAGAGGACTGCCGGTGGACCCCACCTCCTCCCCCACAACTAACAACATGGGAGGAGCAAGTCTTGGTAATCGTGCATCCTGAGGCCCTGGCAGGAGTCGCAGGAGGACTGGACTCTGTTAAGTCAGCTCTTCTACCTGCATGCCATCACATACCACCGCCCTCACTCCACCACCTCCCACACACCCCACCATCACAACCCACTCATCCCAATGGCAAGCCCAGCATGCCATACCAATGCATGGACACCATTCACAGACCTGCAAGGACACCTATCACTAAAGCATGCACACTAGAGAGAATCAGCTAGCCCACCACATAACAACTCACACAGAGTAAAGCTGCCAGGGCAATAACAACCATAGTAGGCAACCCACCCATGCACAATATGTCACACACAGAAATAATAACACTGCATTTACATCCCCACAGGTATCCCAGCCAATGTCACTGGAAAAGAGGTGCCAGCAACATCCAGTCCCCCCACAGAAAAGGACCACAGTGATGACAGCGACTCTGCTCGCCTGGATCTGGATGACCAACCTGGCCCATCAGGGGCCGCCGGACAGTCGGTAACCCAGACACAGTCCCACACTACCACAGAGCCTCTCCCTCAGGAAACACCACCGCAGCACCCACCCAGCGTGCCCAAACCTCTGTCCCCAGGACACGTCAATCAGCAGTGTATCCACCACTGCAGGGACCCCAAGACAAATCAGGGACCAAACCAAAGACAATCAGGGATCTGTGGTCAGTGGCAGTGGACACACGGTTCAGGGGACAGAGGCACAGGACAACAGGGAAGCTGGGAGGACTGCTGTGTGCCAGGGGGAGGACAGGCCCAGGGAACCGACTCTCCAGGAGGCACCCACTGCGATCCTGGGAGCATACCAACATCCCCAGGATACGCTGGGCCAGATCCTGGACAAGTTGCAGGAGAACATGCGGCTCAGGAGGGACAGTACCAAGGGATCAGGGAGGACTTGAAGTCCATTAACACCACCCTGGTCGCCAATGCAGGGGTGCTGGCAGACATTGCCAACATTATGAGGGAGGCAGTGTCACACCAGCGGGGCTCTGGCACTAGCCAGACTACTGAACAGCCCTCCTCCTCCTCCGCTGCCCCTAGTGGACAGGAGGCCCCGCCACAGGACCAACAGGCCACCAGCACCCCTCCCCCTAGAGAAGGAGAACCACCCTGCGAACATTCCCTGCGATCCAGGCAGAAGCCAGAGACTATTGCCAAGACCCCCACCAGGAAAAAAGACTCTCCTGATTGTCACCTTTGTGTCCCACTCTATCACCCTGTCCACCTTGAACTGCTATTGCTCCCCTTCCTATGCCACCTTGGACAATGCACCTGTGCTACAAATAGACTGACTCTACCCTCGACTTTCCTCCATCATCACCCCAGCCCATTGCACTTCCCCCTTTTCTTCAGAGCACTGCAATAAACACACTTTGAAAAAATATAAGTATGGAGTATGTCAAAAGATTTAAGTATGTATTCGTTTAACAAGGTTTCAACATTGCAATTCAACTGTACAGTAATGCATACATAGGAAAGACTTGTAGTTGGCTGCAGTGAACACACTAGGAGTGATAGTGGGGCACCAACAACTGCAAAAAGATTTGCCAAAGAGTACATTGAGTGGCCATAGAAGTGGGAATTCACAGCCTGCCAGTGACAATGTCAAACAAAAAACTGTCAATGAAGTTACACTGTTTTACCTGTGTGTCATTGGAAGTATTGTCTAATCACTGCAGTTCTGTTGTCCTCATCCTTATCCTCTGCCTCCTCATCTTCACTGTCCACTGGGTCCACTGCTGCCACACAACCATCTCCAGCCTCCTCCTCCTGCAGAAAAGGCACATGGTGTCTCAAGGCGAGGTTATGCAACATGCAGCATGCATCGATTATCTGGCAGACCTTCTGTGGTGAGTAGCAAAGGGATCCACCTGTTAGATGGAGGCACCAAAACCAGGCCTTCAGGAGGCCAAATGTACTTTCAATGATCTTTTCTTGTTCTCCCATGTACTTCATTGTAACGTTCCTCTGTCCTTGTCCTGGGATTCCTCACAGGGGTCAGTAGCCATGAAAGTTTGGGGTAACCAGAGTCACCTGCAAATATCGAGGGACAGCTGTTAGCCACACACTAACCCTTATGGCCCACACCATACACCAATATCCACTGGGTGGAAACTAGGGCTAACCTATTAGCCACACCCTGTGCCTCTGTAGTTGGGCCATCACATTTGGGATGCTGCTATTCCTCAGGATAAACGCCTCATGCACTGAACCTTGATATTTAGCATTGACATGGGAGATGTACTGGTCCACCAAACACACCATCTGCACATTCATCGAGTGAAAACTTTTTCGATTTCTGAAGACTTGTTCATTTTGCCGGGGGGGGGCAGAAATGCAATGTGGGTTCCATCAATCGCCCCAATGATGTTGGGGATATGTCCCATTGCATAGAAGTCAGCCTTCACTGTGGCCAAATCCTCCACTTGGGGGAAAACAATATAGCTGCACATGTGTTTCATCAGGGCAGCCAACACTCTAGTCAACAGTATTGAGAACACTGGCTGTGACATTCCTACTGCCAAGCCCACTGTCACTTGGAAAGAACCAGTTGCCAGGAAATGGAGCACTGACAGCACTTGCAAAAAAGGTGGGATCCCAGTGGGCTAACGGATAGCAGATATCAGGTCAAGCTCCAGTTGGGCACACAGCTCTGTGATTGTGGCCCTATCAAGTCTGTAGGTGAGGATAATGTGCTTGTCCTCCATTGTTGCCAAGTCCACCAGGGGTCTGTACACTGGGAATGTCTCCATCTCCTATTCATCAGCAGCGGTTGCAATCTATGGGGCAAAAGAGTGATGAGCCGGTCATAATCTGTACATTGTAGCCACTACAGTTCAATGCATGATGTGATTTGTTAATGTATTAGCGGCATATGTCCTGTATGTGCAATTCTGATCTGTGACACAGTTATGATCCATGGCCTGCCCCCGCCCCCCTGAAATGGCATCCACCTGTCCTGTATGGAGGGACAGGTGGAAGTGAAGTAATTCCGCTGACATTGTGCGCCGTTGCGGGAGGCGGTCGGGAACCGCTGTGCAACTCCTCATTGGTTATTATTGGGCCCTATGAGGTACAGTGGCCAATGATGATGTACGCCGCCGGTTACGGTACGCACCGCTGCGGACGTCACTGCCATTTTCTATCTGTTCAATCACTTGCTACCTGACCTTCAACAGGAGAGGACCTACACTGCATGTGCAGCTGTAACCTGTGTCTGGAACCTACCATGGCCTGGGTCTCTGGGGAAAGGGCCCTTGCCTTCACCTCAGCAGAGTTGGAGAGACTAGTGGATGGGGTCCTACCTCAATAAAGACTGATGTATGTGCCTTGAGACCAACAGGTGAGTACACTGTGAGCACGATACATGGGGTGTCAATGCATGGAATGCTGTGTGTGAAGGCCTCGTGTGGGGGGGGTCAGACCTGACATTGCAGAGTAGATCCCATGTTTGGCAGGGCTCTGATGTGAAATTGCTCCAACCTAGCTAGTAGGCATCCACTACAGGGCAGGGGTGTGTAGGTCCCAGGTATGCTGCAGTTGGCGGTGTGTGCCCCTCCCCATGCCCTGGTGCCTAGCATTGTTACTTGTACTGCATTGCATAGTGGGTAGGGCTGTTCCCTGTGTGAGAATGCTGCGTACACCAACGGTTGTGTTGGTGCAGCCATTGACCAAGTGTAACCTTTGTCTCCCCCACCTTTTTGTTTTGTCATCCTGTCCTTATGTGCATTAGCATCGTCTGGTGGAGGAGCAGAGGCACCGGCAATGGAGGGAGCTGCATCCCACAGGACCCAGGAGGCAGAGTCCACTGATGGTAAAGGCACTAGTGGGACGGAGGGCGAGGGGTGCACCATGGCGGAGACTGGAGGGGACAGTTCGGACATGGATACCTCCTCCGATGGGAGTTCCCTGGTGGTGGTGGACACCTCTGTGCCCACCCCAGCTACAAATACAGCCGCCACTCCCGTACCAGCACCGCCCTCCCAGCAGCCCCTCAGCGAGTTTCCTGTGGCCGCTCACCTAGGAGGATGGGCATCTCCTTCGCCCGGGCACCTCAGTCCCTGCCCCAGTTAGCCCTGCTGTCCTGAGTGAGGAGGCTATTGACCTCCTGAGATCCATCTCTGTTGGGCAGTCAACCATTGTGAATGCCATCCACGGGCTGGCAGCCCAAATGCAACAGACCAATGCATTTCTGGAGGTTATTCACAATGGCTTGGTGGCCCAACAGAGATCAATCCAGGCTCTGGCCTCATCTCTGATGGCAGCCATTGTCCCTGTTTCCACCCTCCTCCCTACATCTTCCTCTACACAATCCCATTCCCCTCAACCTCAACCTATCCCAAGCACACAGGCAGACAAGCATGCACACAGGACAACACACAAGAGTGGCACAGGTGAACACAGGCACCACACTTCGTCCCACAGGCACTCACACAAACACCATCCAGAAGCAGACATACCAATATCCACTGCCTCCATTGTGGCCCCCGCCCTTCCAATTGTGTCTACACTCACACCTGCATGCACCACATCCTCATCCACTACCAACATCATCAGCACACCTTTCAGAACACATACTTCACTGGCAGTCACCACCCCAACAGCCATGCACATGTCCCCTGTGTCCTCTCCCACTGTGTCTGTGACCCTCCTCCCAAAGTACACAAACGCAAGCACTCAGACACCCAGCAGCCTCCCACCTCACAACAGCATCCAGCCCATGCACCTGCAACCAAACACAGCAGACAGGCATCTCCTACAACCACTTCCTCTTCCTCCGCTCCCAGGCCTTCTCCCTCTCTCCGCACCAATGTTCCTAAGCAGCTTTTCCTCTCCACCATTGACCTCTTCCCTACCCCTCCCCCACCGTACCTCACGTCTGGCCAGGGTGTGTAAAACCCAGGCAAGCACCTCAGCCACCCAGTCCACAGGCCCAGTAATGTCCACAGCAACTCGTGGTAGGAAAGGATCCCGGGCACCAGGCAGCCACTCGGAAAGGGTGCCTGCCCCAAGTGCTGCCAGGAAGGTCAAGGTGCCACCCCTAGCTGCTGCCAAGAAGGGCAAGGAGCCATTCCCAGCTGCTGCCAAGAAGGGCAAGGAGCCATTCCCAGCTGCTGCCAAGTAGAGCAAGGAGCCATCCCCAGCTGCTGCCAAGAGGAGCAGGGAGCTATCCCTAGCTGCTGTCAGGAGGGGAAAGGGGCCTCCACCAGCAGGCAGAAGGTACAAGGGGCCTAGTGCTGGGACTCAGTCGGAGTGCCCACCACCAACCATGGCGGTGCAGCTGTCCGAGACTGCAGAAGATGGGCCGGAGCCTCCCCCCACCACCACCAGCAGCAGCACCAGCACCACCAGCACCACCACCAGCCGCACCAGTGGGCAGCCGTCCAAGGCTGCAGGGGATGGGCTGGAGCCTCTCCCCACCACCACCAGCACCACCACGAGCACGACCACCAGCTGTGGGCAGCCGTCTGAGGCTGAAGGGGATTGGCAGGAGCTTCCCCCCCACAACCACCACCAGCAGCAGCACCACCACCAGCAGTGGGCAGCCGTCCGCGGCTGCAGTGGAGGGGCCGGAGCTTCCCCCCACCACCACCAGCAGCAGCAGCACCACCACCAGCAGCAGCAGAACCAATGGGCAGCCATCTGAGGCTGCAGGGGATGAGCTGGAGCTTCCCCCCACCACCAGCGGCAACCTCAGCGTCACCACCACTGAGCAGCCATCACCGCCTGCGTACAGTGTGTGGTCCTGTGTCCATGGGCTGTTCTGTGGCCAGCCCCTGCAAATACAGTGGGTATGACACCCACCTGAGAGACTGTGACCTTACACTCCCCAAAACCTGCATCGCAGGGCACGATGCCCCATCCATATCCAGTGGGTATGGCACTCACTCAACCCATCCTCTCCAGGATGAAGATCACAGGGTACAATGCCCCCTCCAGAACCATTGGGTAAGCCACCCACTCACCCCATCCTCTCCAGGATGAGGATCACAGGGCACGATGCCCCCTCCAGAACCAGTGGGGAACACACCCACTCACCCCATCCTCTCCAGGATGAAGATCACAGGGCACGATGCCCCCTCCAGAGCCACTGGGTAAGCCACCCACTCACCACATCCTCCCCAGGATGAAGATCACAGGACACGATGCCCCCTCCAGAACCAGTGGGGAACACTCCCACTCACCCCATCCTCTCCAGGATGAAGATCACAGGGCACAATGCCCCTCCCAGAACCAGTGGGTAAGCAACCCACTCACCCCATCCTCCCCAGGATGAAGATCCCAGGGCATGATGCCCCACCAGAGAATTTGGGCAAGTCACCCACTTGAGCGACTGTAGCCTTGCACTCCCCAGGACCAAGCATAGGGCATATTGCTCCCTCCAGAACATGTGGGCAAATCACCCACGTGAGAGACTGTGGCCTTGCACTCCCAAGGACCGAGCACAGGGCATGTTGCCACCTCCAGTGCATGTAGGCAAATCACCCACTTGAGAGACTGTGGCCTTGCACTCCCCAGGACAGCGCAGAGGGCATGTTGCCCCCTCCAGGACCAGTGGTGTTGTTCCATCTGCCGGCTGATGGCCCTGCAGTGTTCTCTCCGTGTTGTTGCAGGAGTCAAGTGGGGACTTTGTAATGTGGACTTGTGGCCCACGAACATTGAGGACTAGGCAGTGTCCCTTGATTTGTAAATATGTATACACTTTTAGATTGGATGTACGTATTACTACTGTATTTATCTTATTACACTCACTTTCATCTATTTGTGTTGTCCTTGCATTATTCCGGACGGGTACAGGGTAAATATGTTATGTTGCCACATCTGCTTGTGTGTATGGTGTTGGGGGTGGGGGTATTGCATGTTGCATGTGTGTGTCACTCTCTCCTCCCCCGTTTGCTAGGCGGCTGTACTCACTGTGGTCGTCTTCGCAGTCGTTGGTGTTTGTGGTGGAGCAGGACGTAGAAAATCATTGGGAATGTATGCAGTTCAGGCTCCATGGCGGCGTGGTTCTTCCCTGAGTCTCCACAGGTGAGTCGTTTCCCTTCTGTGCATTGTTTCCGCCAAGCGTTTGATGTTGTTGGTAATGCTCTAGAAAAGGTGGCGGTTTCTTGTGTCTTAATACAATGGGCAGAACATTGTCTTCCGCATGGCTGTAGGTGTCTACCGCCATGGTGCCTGTTGATTCCGCCCTGGCGGTCGGTGTGGTAAAATGGCTGTCTATCTGAGCTCTTTCCGCCATGGTCAGAATTTGGCGGTATTTACCGCCAGCCTGTTGGCAGTATTACCGCCACTTTATCACCGTCTGCCAGGGTTGTAATGAGGGCCTAAGTTTCTTGAGTTTGGAACTGAAACTGACAACATTGATGATGGCTTTGAAGTTACAAGTGAAGAAGTGGAAGACAATCCTATGAACTGACAGACATATGCTGTGCGAATGTACTTTTCCAAATCGTGTTTTATGAATTACATCACGGCAAAAAGAAAACTCCGCTACACACAATGACTACCCACGCAATCTATGACAAATGCAAAAGTAGAGAGGTAATCACTTCAATGAATAGGAACGGTGTATCAACAAGCTATAATGACATAGGCACTCATTATAACATTTGCGGTATATACCGCCTACTGCCGCAGCGATGGCTGCCAGAAGACCATTGCCACGACTACGAGCCGTCAGCCATCTTTTGACCGCAGACAAATTTCTGCCAGAAGGATGGCGGAAATCCAGCTGTGGCCATGACGGCCGATGGCAGCAGCAGCGCAATGCCAGTAGACCGCCGCAAACCATATCATGACCCATGATACGGCCTGATGGTGTTCTGCTAGCGGACGCTGCTGCTGGCAGCAGTGCCCCATCCTGCCTCCTGCAGGAGGACCCCCTGACATCAGGTAAGTCGGGTGCTCCGACAGGGGAGAGGGGTGGGGGGTGTTGTGTGTGTGTGTGTGTGTGTGTGGGAGTGTGTGTGTATATCTGTGCGTGCGTGTATGCAGCTGTGTGATGCGTGTTGTATGTGTGTGCGTGAATGAATGTGTGAGATCGTGCATATTGTGTTGTGTGTGTGCATGTATGTCTGTCAGTGAGTGTGAATATGTGTGTGAATGGAAGTATGCATCCGTGGATGAATGTGGGTATGAGTGTGTGTATGCGTGTGTTCATTGGTGAGTGAAGGTGCATGTATGTCGTGGGGGGACTGGAGAGGGGGGGGTGGTGGGGAGAAAACCTGGGGAGGAGGAGGGGGTGGGGAAGACCCTGATCAGTGACTGGGAAGGAATTCCCTGTCACTATACAGGGAAGGAATTACTTGTCACTGATAGTGCCTACCGCCATGGTCTTCGTGGCGGTAATGAAGCCGCGAAAACCATGGCGGTAGGTGGGGTCATAATCCTGCGGGTGGGTTAGTGACAGCCACTGGGCTGGAGACTGAAGTCTCCAGCCCGACGGGCAGACGGTACTGTTCGCAGTACTTATGTCAGGAATAAGGCTGTGCGCGGTCCAGGACCTGCCCTGACCTCCACTTTGTGCGCTTTGCGCATTTGCATTGTTTCATGCGTGCTGCTATTCATCCCCTCTTGCTCCAGGAATAGCCATCTGCGTCACCTGGTAAAGCTCCTGTAGCTGTAGGGTCTGGGCATTGGTGGACACTCCATGAAGGGACTACAACTCCCAAGATTTTAGGGGCAGCAGCCATCTTTGGGTGTGGCAGGCCTATAAAGCCCAGCCACACCCAAGCACAGTGCTCACTATTTTGGAGACTTCGGTTTCACCCTGACCTTGTGGAGTTTCCTTTTCAGGAAAAGAGCTGAGTTGCAGCAAGGTAGAGTTTCTTCTTTTCCATTGGGATTCAATAACGAGTAGGTTGTACTCGGAGCGGTAAGGTCAATCGGAGGGGCATTTCTATTTCCAAGTAGAGAAGCGCTTCAGGCACGAAGAGAAAAGCGCTTCAGGCACAAAGAGAAAAGTGCTGCAGGCACAGAGAAAAAAGCGCTTCAGGCATAAAGAGAAAAACGCTTCAGACACAAAGAGAAAAGCGCTTCAGGCACAAAAAGAAAAGCGCTTCAGGCACAAAGAGAAAAGCGCTTCAGGCACAGAGGAAAAAAAGGGCGCTTTGGTTTTAAAAAGAGAAAAGCACATCGTAGTTTCATATCTTTAGGAAGTGCGATATGTGAGATACATACTTAAGTCCTTGTGAAATTTCTATGCCGAGCTCTGACATTCATTGAGTGAAAAGTATAATTGTTACTCGGTTATTATTCTGAGTGTTATCATTGCTTAAGGCTCACGCCATCCTCATGTGTTGTGATTACATGTTGTTCTGTTCCATGAATTAAAGAAGGGCCACGCCCAGATCATGAGGGTCTCAATTTGGTTATTATTCTGAATATGATCATTGTGTAAGGGTCACGCCATTCTCATGCGTCATGATTACAGGTTGTTCTTGTTCCATGAGTCAAAGAAGGGCCAAGCCCAGTTCATAAGGGTCTCAACTTGCTATCGGAGACGCCTTTGTCCAAGAGCATATTTGTGAGTTAATACTGTTTATGAATGAGTATTTGCATATATGTGTTAACCATTTCCTTTTCAGATCTCTCTCCCCGCAGTTCCCTATCCTAATTTCCCTAGCCCCCCGCCTGGCTTCATCAATATTTGGTGCTCTAATAGCTTTCTGAGTTGGTGACGCAGGGAGGTGGGCCTTTTGCTCAGCAGCGTGCAGATCCTGAGGAAAGGGCACTGTGACAACTTTTCTCCATTTTACCGCCGTCCTCCAGGATTGTAATTAGGGCCATAGAACGGAGCAGGAACTTGTTAGCAGCTCACACTGTAAAATCTTATGAATCCGAAAGCACACCACTTCCAAGCCACTTTGTCAGGAAAGGATTTACAATTGCTACTCTTGATAATTTTGATTTTGAAGACAGCTCTCTGTCTGGAACATACAGCACACATGATACTGCCATGGTGCTTTTTAAAATACTAATAAAGCAGCTGCTGGAAAACAGTTGTAGGCAAAAACAAACAAACCTGCAACCTTATAACCCAACTGCCTTGCCAACATGTGCAAAATCAGTGCAAGCTATCAATTTATCCTAGTCTACCAGAAAGTTTCAAAGTGGCTGAGAACATGGATCTTCTTCTACCTGATGCTGCGGCCCATAGAACTTATTTAACCAAATTTGTCATACCTTTTATTCGGTGCAGACTTAAGGATGAAGAAAAGCCAGTGCCTCCGTGGGCTGGAATTCATGATCTGATCTCCCAGAATACCGTTCCACTGAAGAAGGGTGTAATACTATCTGCAATCACAAACTATGCAACAGAATGCTGCGCTCTAAAAAAATTCCAAAATGTGTGTGCTCAGTTTGAAGACCAGCCTTTCCTGCCAATTTTCTGCAATGAATGTGTTTTACATATTGTAGCTGACATCTTTATGAGTACAATAAGTACAATTTGATGTTCTTTATCCAATGATGGGTGTTTTCCACATGCCAATAGTTGTGTTGCAGTGTGCAGGAAGTTATCTCAGTGGATGTGGCAAGAACAAAGCACTCATTGAGGCAGTTTTAAGCAGAACTGATTATGCTTGTTCGCTACAAGCTATGCTCATCATATCTGAGGCTATAAAAACAATGCACTAGAATGCTTTCTGGAACAAAAAGGACAAATTAGGTTTTGCATATCTTATTTCAGAAGTGAACAAGGCATAGAGTGCACTCCATTCAAAATGCATAATGCAAAGCCAGGAAATGTTCAATACACTCAGTTTAAAATCAGAAAACCTGAAAACCAAGTTCATAGAGTTTGTCAAAGAATGTAAAGAAAATCAGAACTTTTCCAGTACTGGGGAAATGTTTCACACATGATAGCTCTAGTGAAAAACTTAGTACAGGCTGATCGGGAAGGTGATTGGGAGCTGCACATGAAGACTGTGAAGTCACTGATTACTGTGTTTTGCAAATTTGATTGCATAAACTACCTGAGATATGGATCCTGGTATTTGGAAAGCGAGAAGAAGCTAAAGGTGGAAAAACCATACCTCTACCGAAAATTCATCAAAAGACATTTTTTGGTGAAAGCCAGAGAGGGAAGGTCAATTCTGTGACCTGGAACTGCAACAGACGATTAAAAAATCACAGAAAAGCTCCAGGGTAATTGTTGGTCAGATTGTTGGTCAGAAACGTAAAAGTGCATATGTTGCTGAAGGGCAACTAGTTTACCATGAAGTCCTCTCTATTTGCGATGTTTTCAGTGAGATGACAAATTCAAAATTAATGGACCATCGTGAAACTGTTCCTCACCAGGAAAGTTAGGGGAATGTTTTAATAAACATTTTGACAGCCTTCTTCATTTCATGCAGCAGAAAGGAACCCCTTTGAAATGGCTGAGCCTGTGCGATTACACAACTTTGTGACTAAACAATATATGGATAATGATATAAAGACACAACTCCTACTAGATGTCCTGGAACATGGATCAAAACTATATGCAGAACTAAAGCAGGAGAGATTTGTATTGAAAGGGAAAAGGCTGTTTGACATAATCACTAAAGCTAAATGTCCACGCTTTAATTGCCATAGTAAGAGTTTTGTCCAACCAGCCACTACAAAACAGGTTACAATATACAACTTTCACAAGCACATAGAGAGATTGATGTAGCAAAAGAAAGGGGTGAATTTATCAAGGACATTCTGTCAAGTGATCGTTCTACAAATGCATTATTTGATGGAGATGCTGCAACCAAACCAGTGAGGCACAAACTCGGACAAGAGCTTGAAAAAAAACATTTCACCTGAAGGATTTCAATTTCAAAAGGTATCACCATTGAAAACTGCTGTTGTTGTGGACCAGATGTCACAGTTGCGAATGGTCAAGATTTCATCCATGCAGGATGGTCCAAGAGGTCATTCAGACTGTTTTATAGATATCAAAGTCAGTGTGTACCTTGCAAGAACTTCACATTGTCTTTGACAGTTATCTTCAACTATCTGCCAAAAAATGTTAGAGAATCAGACAAATTTCTACAAGTGGAACAATTGACCATGCCTGCATCAAAAATTCAACACCTATGCCTGTGAAACTTGATAAATTCTGGTCATCAACATCAAACAAGATGAACCTGGAGATGTTAATTCCCCAAGAAATTGCTGATGCTTCAGTGAACACTGAATTTCCAATTATTGCAAGTGGATTGTTTGTCAATGAGGAGTTGGTGCCTGCAAAGATATATTCTGAAGGTATGGGCCATATTGTTCAAAAACTTAACAGCAAATTGGAGGTAGCTGACCTTCTTGTTGTGCCACGTGTTGAGTGAACTGTTTGAAATGGTTCCAAGTAAGTCATTGTACTGTCAAATGACATAGATGTCATTATTGTGCTACTTATACATTTGTTGCAATGTTCACAAGTAAAGGATTGTCAGAGTTATGAGTACGTTATGGGACAGGTGAAAAAAGACACCTAATCCCATTTCCTATTCTGTTGAAGAAGCTTGCCCAAAGATACCCAGTGTTCTTATTAAGGCACATATTCTTACGTATGATGACACTATGAGCAAAACTGGAACAAAGCTCAGAGCTTCAACTGCTGACCCTCTGAAGTTTCTAAAAGGATTTGCTGAGACGAAGAATGTGACTTTAAAACCATAGAAAAATACCTTGTGCATCTATGGAAAATGAGTTCCTACTGTCACACATTTGACGATCTTCAGTACAGTGGTTCCAAGAGATCAGTCCCGCTAAGTGACCTTCCACAGATGCCATATTCTGTGCCTGGACACATTAAAAGAGCGTTCGACTTGATCAGAAGATGTGTAAATGTTTTGGATCATGCATGTAGTAAACAAAAGATCCGTGTGCATTTGGTTGGGAAGATATTGATGGGTGCTCAAATCTGCGAAATTTCTAAAGCCTCTACCCACAGAGCTTGCACAGCAAAGCCCTTATAATCACCCAATCCCACACCATGCACAGCCTTTGGCCGTGTGCAGCATAGGTTGGCCACAGGGCCTGTCTCTTTCAGTGGATCTGTGAGTGGGTGCATTAGTATCTGAGTGGGTCTGAGAATGGCTGTGTGACTCTATGAGGGGGTGCATTAGTGTCTGAGTAGGTGTGTGAGTGGGTGACTGAGTCTCTGGGTGCATGTATGAGGAAATGAATTAGTGTATGAATGAGTCAGTGTTTTTTCTTTCCATTTTGTTCACATTTGCAAATATTTTGCAAATAATTCAAGTAGATTTGCGAATTTTCGTTAATACTGCACATGGTGATGAAAACTATTTGAAACCTATAATTTGTCCCTAAAACACACCAATATATCACACCCCTAGAAGCAGAGTACCTTCACCCTGACCCCTTATGCCACTTTCAATTTTTATTTTCACCCATAGGAACCACGTCCCGTTAAAACAAAATGTCAGCCGCAAATTTCTAGTCAGGTTGCAGTCAGTCAATTGCAATGCTTCTTTTCGCATGCGTATTCGTGAAACTTTGTGACTTTTTGTGAATTATTCACAAAATATTTTCAGAGTCATCACAGCCAGAGATATACAAATTTATTTTCCCTTTAATATCTCAAAAACTACTGAACGGATTTACACCAAACAAGCCAAAGCGTGTTCTGCTTACCGAAAGCTAGCTTTCTGCCAAATTTGGTGTAATTCTGTCCAGCGATTCGGGCTGTGTCTAAATGTCCCAGGGGAATTAACATCGGAAACACAACTTTTTTCACTCCCCCATTTTCTAGGCCCCCACTTGATTGATCACCCCAAAACTTTCTTTGCACAACAGAATCACCGCAACACTTTTCTTGGGAAAGTTTTGTGAAGATTCATCAAAAGTGTCACAGATATAGGGAAGTCTAAAAACACCAAAATAGTCCATATATTTACACATGTATGTATGTTCTGTATGTATTCATATGTATATATATATATTTTTTTAAATTAATGTTATAGTTAGGTAAATTTCTCAATGACAACATTAACGTTTTGAACTAAAAACACAGAAACTGACCAGTTATAGTTAGGATCACTAATTATAATTTGTCCCCCCACGTTGGAATGCTTATTTCCTCACATATGACAACACTCATTACATGTTCTATGACATCATTTATGACATCACTGATGACATCGGAAATGACATCATTGATGACATTATCAAATGAAGGTACTTGTTTGTTTTACAGTTTACATAGTGGCAGATAACTACAACATAATGCCTAATTTTGTACAGCGTAGGTTTAGCTAATGGTTATAAATGTGTACAAAATGCATCTACACCTAATGTCGGTTGCCACTCTGTAATTATAGTTTACCAGAGATAGGAATTCCTCAGATTTTTCACTTTTCACAACTTTGTGCCCATTTAACAAGTCTCCACAACACTTTGCAAACCTACTCTTCCCTCTACATTGGCAGATAATGCAAAGTTTTGCAGAGATTGGTCAAAGCAGTGTAAAGTTAAAAGGGTGGGTCTCAAAACACGTTTTTCCATCAATGCATTTACCATAGACCTTTTTATTAGACGTAGTGCAAAAACGGTTGGACAGCTTTACATAAAATGTGGCAGGATTAGACATTATGGTGCACAGATGATTCTTTTGCGCATTACAGGTACATAGGGTAAGAACGTTTTCAGTTACAATGCATTGTAACTTAGCAATATCTGTTGTTATAGTAGTTCTGCTAAATTATTTGGCGGTATTTCGTGGAAGTACCACACTACATAGCAAAGACACGCCATTAGGTGATTGGATAATGATTGCAAAAGTTAAAGCAGCCATGTTGTTTTTAGGTACAGTTTGGTTGTGTTCTACATTAGGCAATCAGACCTAGGGAAATATTAGGTTTGGTATTTGTCCCCTACCTATTACCAATTTAGTAAAGTGTTAATTGATAGGGAAAACGTTTACAAGTTTCTGTATATCTTAAAAAATGCTGCCCTAGGAGTACCCCTGTACCAAAACAAAATACAAGAAAAACTAAATATGTCAAATATGTTAATTAAATATACACTATAGTTTACAAATATAGGCCATCATTATGACCCTGGCGGTTTTCTGACCGCCAAGATTAATGTGGCGGTATTGCCGCCAAGAGGCTGGCGGTACATATCGCCACATTATGAGATTGGCAGGTTGGCTACAGCCAACCCACCACTTCTCCACTTCTACCACCATGGCGGTATGAGTCGCCGGAGATGTCAGTCTCCAACCCGACGACCGACATAGTACTGCCCATGGCATTATGAGCCAGCCTTCCACCATGTTTTTTGTGCCATTAGTAACGCCATGAAAACCATGGCAGTAAGCCCTACCCGTGACAAGGAATTCCTTCCCTGTCACCGGTAGGTGGCTCCCCCACCCCCCAACACTCACCTGATGCCCCCACCCCTCTCCATCCAAAGTAACCCCCACCCACCCCCATACAAACACTAACCCCCACCCCAATACACTGACTAACTTCCCACCCCCCTCCGATCCATGCACACACACCCACCCCCTCTAATACATTCATGTCCCAACCCCCATGCATGAACACACCCGCAGACACTCACACATCACACAACTGACCCTACCCCCCCACAGCCACACACGTACACATCTAGCCCACACCCCCACTACAGTCACAGCGGCCCTCACCCCACACCCTCCTTCCCCATACACACCCACATGCACCACACATACACCCATTCACTAACACTGCCATACACGCATTCATACACACACTGCCATACACGCATTCATACACACACTGACATACACGCATTCATACACACATACTTCCAGACATACTCACACACATTCTTACACAGTCACACTGACATGCAGATAGCAGACACACACTCACTTCACCATTCTTACACACATTCACTCACATGCATACAACCACGCAAACAACACAACACACACAGATGCATTCACACACGCACTCACACTCTCAGACATACACACAACACCCCTCACCCTCCCACCCCTTCCCCTGTCAGACACCGGACTCACCTTGTCCGGTGAGGAGGTCGTCCGGCAGAGAAGGGGCACTGCTACCGCCAGCAGCGCCCTGCCAGCAGAACACCGCCAGGCCATATTACTGGTCATAATAAGGCTGGCGCCGTTCTACTGGTGGGGTGGTGCTGGTGTTAGCAGCGCCAGCTTACCACCGTCCACCAGCATGAGCACTGCCAGATTTCTGCCCTTCTTGTGGCAGAAGTGAGGCAGTGCTCATAATATGGCGGACGGATGGTAGCCACTGTGACGGTATGTTGGCGGCGATCACCGTGGTGGTAGGAGGTATTTACCTCCAATGTCATAATGAGGCCCATAGTGTACTAAAGCTTATTTTCAATTTTTTACATATTTAATTATGCACAACAAATTCTAGAAAGTAGCACGGTAATTCCAACATTGCACTCTATGCCACTCTACTCTATCCTACTCCACTATGACACTCCACTCTACATCACTACACTGTACATTAATACATTGTACACCACTACAGCCTACCCCTCAACACTCTACCTGGCTCCACTCTACAAAACTCCACTCTATGGTTTTCCACTCTACAACACTTCATTCCACCCTATGCACCTCTACTCTACGCTATTCCAGTTTATGCCCACCTCTACAATGTACCTCACTCCACTTTATGCCACTCAACTGTATACTCTCCTTCACTGTATGCCCCTGTGCTCTACGCTATTGCACTCTACCCCACTCCACTCTATGCCACTTCACTCCACCCCATTGCAGTGTATACTATTCTGCTTTACACCACTCCATGTTATGCCACTTCACTCTAAGCTATTTGACTTTACACCATTACACTGTACCTCACTCCACTCTACACCAGTCCAATGTCCACCTCTTCACTCAGCTTTATGCTCTCCACTCTATGCCACTTCACTCTATGCTATTCCACTGTACTTCAGTACACTCTACCACACTCCACTCTTCACCACTGCGCTGCACACCACTCTACTGAACGCCATTTCACCATATGCCACTCCACTGCATAACATTACATTGTAAGCCAGTTGACTCTACACTATTCCACTGTATGCAACTCTACTGTACAGCACACCACTCTATGCTATCCCCCTCTGAACCACTGCTCTACTATACTGTCGCGTAGGCTCTCATTATTCTAATGAGAATACTGGATTTTGAGCAGCAAGATCTTCCACAGTGTGGGAGACTGAGTCTGACCCATGGTGGTTTACACCTGTCGCTCCAAATCCGGGTTTTGCTCCAGCTAACTAGCAGTGCCTCATCTCTCCCGAAAGGTAGAGATGATTGGGCAGCCGAGCGCATGACATATCATACTTCTCAGGGAAGTCGTGGTCACTCAGGTCGCATTCAGTTTTCTCATTCACAATTCGGTCTCATATGTAAATAACAATGAAAGCAGTATAAGTTTTAAAGACTGGTTTAATAAAACGACTGCATTTTAGATAGCAAAGCGTGAGCTGCAATAACCAGAACAACACAACATAACAATATTAAAATGGTGACGATGAGAGTGAAGCATAAGAATAATGCTATCATATTGCCACTAAAGTCGATGGACTATTTTCAATCTGAATCATAATTTGAGCACGGCATGTTAAGCTCTAATCCTGCCTTTCAGGTTCCCCCGGGAGGACATCAACCCTCATACCTGAGCAAAGGCCTGTAGTCTGCGTTAGCGTCTGCAGCGAAGCATTCAGCATATAGTTGGGGTTCCCTGGCTGGAATCTCCCTTTTAACGTGTAATGGGACTAGGAAGTGTTTTTATAATAACACAGCTAATGTTCTGAGAAAATGTCCCTACGTAAGGATGTGTATTTTCTACGAATGTTGGAGACTAAACTACTACCACATTCACCGGCAATGTACCAAACTGTAGCCTTAACTGAAGAACAAAGTGATCAAGAATGTGTTGTTTGAGAACAAAGTGCTGGGCTAAGCAAAACAGTTAGAAAGAAGAAATTAAAACAAGACCGTAAAACTGGTTATTGTAAAAATAACAAATGCGAAGCTGAATAAAATATATATCTAGGTCAAGGTGCACAGCGGCCTAGGGTATTAAACTAACGTGCATGGAGCTATAACATAAATGGCTACACAACAATACAGTATTCCTTTGTCTGGCACCCCACTGTATATCACTCCACTATATGCCACTCCACTCTACCACACTCTACTCTATGCCTTTCCAATCTATGCCACTCCACTCTACACCACTTCACTCTATGTCACTCCGGTCTATACCACTCCTAGGCTACCCCACTCTCTGCCAGTCAACTCTACTGTTTCACTGAACGCAACTCCACTCTCACCACTCCACTGTATGCTATTCCTCCTTCGCCACTCCACTCTATGCCACTTCACTGTACATCATTACAATATATTTAATTACACTCTATGGCACTCCATTCTATGCCTCTCAACTTGACGCAATTCAAAACTATGCTAGTCCAAAGTAGGATACTGCACTCTATGCCACTCCACTGTATTCCACTCCAATCTATGTCACTCCAGTATACAACACTCCACTGTACACCACTCCACTCTACACTAGTCCACTGTACACTATTTCAATGTATGCTAGTCTACAATATGGTATTCCACTGTACTCCATACCACTCCATGTTACTCCACTCTACAACACTCTACTCTATGCCACTCTACTCTATGCTGTTCCACTCTATGCAAGTCCATTGTGTGCCACTTCACTGTATCCTACTTTAATATATGACACTCCACTGTATGCCACTGCAATCTATGCCCCTTTAGTCTACCCCACTCCACTCCACTCTACGCCACTCCACTCTATGCCGCTCCACTCTCTGCCGCTCCACTCTATGCCACTTCACTCTCTGCCGCTCCACTCTATGCCACTTCACTCAATGCCACACAATTCTACGCCACTGCACTCTATGCTGGTCCCCTCTACACTACTCCACTCTATGCTATTCCTCTGTATGTGACTCCACTCTCCACACTACACTCTATGCTACTCCACTATACATCACCCCACTCTCCCCACTACACTCTATGCCATTCCACTCTACGACAGTCCACTCTGTGCCACTCCACTGTACATCACTCCACTATACACTATTCCACTCTAAGCCACTACAATGTAAGACACACCAATGTGGGACACTCCACATTACACTATTCCACTCTATGCCACTCTTTGCTATTGTACTGTATGCCACTACTCTGTACCTCACTCCACTTTATGCCACTGCACTTTATGATACTCCATTATATGACACTCCACTCTACTGTATTGCACTCTACGCCACTACACTTTATGACACTTTACTGTACAATAGTCCACTATACTTTATTCCACTCTTTGCCACTCTGCTGTACAATACTCCAATCTATGCCATTGTGCTGTATGCCGCTATACTGAACATCACTCCACTCTAAACTGGTCCACTCTACTATATGTCATTGCACTGCACCTCACTCCACTGTACAATGCTCCACTCTACTGCACTCTGTGAGACTATACTCTATGACAGTGCACTTTACGATACTCTCCTCCACTCTACTATACCACACTCCACATAATGACATTCCATTCAATAGCAGTAAACTGTACAATTAAAAAAAATATTTTATTAAAATTAAAAGACCTTTGAAAAAAACAAAGGTTAAACCTTTTTTATAGTTAGGAAAACATTATTTATTCTCTCCATACAAACCAAACTTAAACTATACAAACATTAGAAAATCTAAAGTTATAGTTATAATTTGCATTTAGAATTTACACACCACCTTAAAATTGCTATAGGTCGTGCACCTCTGCACACAGTCTTGTCACCTCCCTCGCAACATTACCGTACTATGACTCGCCCCTTCTCCATGCACTATTACATCACTTATACTATGTGAAGCCATAGCATTCATAACAACACCTATGACATCTCAATTGACAGATCTGTGAGAACACAGGTCTCATGGGGCAGACTTCTCTGCATATAATACGCATTTGCCCGGAGATCAGGGGCTACTGGATTGCAAAAGCAAATACCATATAAGAAGTTACAGGGAAGGGAAATTCTCTTTAAAATGGAAATTTGTCTTTTAGGCCTCATGGCCACATCCTGGAAAATTAGGACTACCACTAAAATCCTGGACATATTGCTGAGAAAATTCTAGCCTGGGAATCCCTGCTTTTTAAATGTATAAAATCTAATGAAAAGAAGGAGCAAAATGATAAACAGTAGAGAGGGTGAGGAAGGTGGCATCCAAGAAAACTGTGGATAAAAGGCTAAACTCAACTGGACAGCATTCAGAAAGGATTTCTTTCCCCACCTACTACTGCCCCCTCCACCCACAGACTAATGTGTCCTGCACCATTGAGTTCATACATATGTCTGGTCCAGGACTGTGTTTTCCTTTGAGCACCAGTTGTGTGATACCTCCTTGAGTCTACTGTTTAACCATAATTGGTGTGAAGTTTCACAGTTACATTATTTTTCACTATTTTTCTTTTCACAAAACCTGCTGTGTATAAGTTTCTGTTATTTCTGTGTCATAGTTAATTAATTTGTCTGTGCCTTATTTCACATTCCTCAAAACATTTCAGACCCTGATTGGTCCTTCGCCAGGGGGTATTCATCTCCTGCGTGTCTGAAGTCCTAGTGATTCCTCTCCAGTGTTGCAACATCAATCAGGTGACCTAACTAGGTACCACACAAGTAGTACTTAAAAGGAGACAGAGTCTCGGACTGGACATGTGCATTAACTAATGAGATTGCACCCAAGATCAGAGGGTGACATCCGAGAAGCACACAAAGGAGAGTATACAAGTCTGTACTTCCAAGAAAAAGGGAATAACTGGAGTGTGCAGGCTTCTAAATACAGTTCTCAGGCACTATTGGGTCAGGACCTCAGACACAGACCTGTAATAGAACCATATACAAAGGGAAAATGGGCAAATCAATACACAAGAACACATAACTCATGTATACTCTCCTATTTTGAAGGAGTTTGTTTTTTTAATGTTCTATTTTCGTTCAATAACTTTCATGGATAATCGCATAATGATACTAAACTCCCATATTAGATGCTAGCTAAATAGCCTACAACATAAAGAAGCCCACCCCAGATGGCTCCAAATCCATACTGAAGGTGGAAACATATGAAGACACATCAAGAAATGCACAATACCACAAGACTACAGAAACTAATGGAACAAATAGCACTATATGAGGTACAGAAGCAGAGATCTGTAAAATTGTAACATAGCCTATGCCAATACTATATTTTACTGGTTTGAATATGATGTATAAATCTGCTCAAAAACAATAAAAAAGTTTTTAAAGCATAGAAAATTAAAGATCTCACGTAACATCAAGAAACGTTGAAGAGAACATGGCTAAGCAGGGACAGCAACAACTAAGCTATGCTTGCAGGAAGCATCATCAACCAATAAAAAATTTTTTTTAAAGCAAAACAAAGTTATTTCATATTAATTACACTCTGAACAAGTTGAAAATGCTCACAACCAGAATGGGACCAATTTTGAAAAGGTTCAACTACATGATTAGCCCATATTCCTCCTTCTATCTCATAGTGCCACACCAAAGGATATATGATGATCAGACGTGTTGTTTCTTTTTAGAAATGTTCCCTAAAGATTAAAGAAACAAAAGAAAAAAACTGCATCCACAACTGTCATCCTGTTGTCCTAGTCCCTAGAGTCTCTTAGCCACACATCACGTTTAAAAATGGCTTTTCCTGTTTTCATAGTCCATAATGCTTGTGGAAAATATATTACATAATTCCAACGCTATTTTTAATAATAAGATTGATCCTTTGTTTGAAGTGACCGTAATTGAACCTAATGTATTTGAATAATTTTAGACCCATCTCAAACTTAGCATTCCTTCTAGAACCCCTGGTATGAATGTCAGGAATGTCATCAGTAACTGAGGAATGAGAAGCAGTTGTGCTCTTGATGTTCTGCTCAACAAAATTTGGTGCAATCCATGATGAGATGATAGTGCACAGATTCGCATCCTGAATGGGTACCACTTGTTTCACACTTAAAGGGATCCATGAGAATGCTCTTTGAAATAAACTAGCAATTTTGGTTCAGCACAAAATTGGTGTGGTGAGTCATGGGTTGTCCCCTCCTGTTTATTGTCAATGTGTGCCAGCTATCTGGGGATCCATGCAGTGAAGCACAGACTCTTTAGATGGTTAAGCCATGACAATTTCCTCTGAACTCTCTAAGATCACCAACAAACTACCTAGTAGAAATATCAGTCAAGTAGGTATAAACCTCAGCAATTATTCCTCTGGGTTAGGCTTATGCCAGCTGTGAGAAATTAGGTTGCTCGTTTACTGAGGTGTGAGCCCTTGTCAAGCAGCAACCATAATCCTTGTCATGGTAAATTAAAGCAAACCCCACATTAAGCTGTGCTCAACCCCCTAGTAGCTTAGCATAGAGCAGGCAGGCCTAAATTAGAAGCAATGTCTAAAGTATTCATGCAACATTTCAATTAGTAAAACAGTGAAAACACCACCAAAAAAGAAAATCCCAAACCAGGTTAGCAAAACAGAACCAATTTTAATAAATAAATTCTCCATAATGACTAAATTCCAATGAGCAGAACAGAGTTGTGATTTTTTTAACAATAAGCTGTAAAATAGAGTTTAAAGGCATTATGCACTAACCACTGCTCTCTGGTCGTGCTGGGCCAAGTCAAAGTCAAAGGTTCAGGCTGAATACAGTCCATGATTAGGCCAGCTGAAGTTTTACCTTATCAGGTTTTGTGCCAAGAGTTCTGCTCACATTGGAGAGGATTGAAAGGAGGAAGGAAAGCATAATGGGAGGTAGTAGGTGTGATGCGTAGAGCAGGCTGGGCATCACAGATCCCCAAGGGTGGATGCAGTGGAAACCCCGGAAAGGCAGTTTGGCAGTACTTGGGTTCTGTGCTAGAGACCCGGGGGATCATGGAATTGTCCCCCCAATACCAGGATCCTAGTACCAGGATGGTATTGGGGGGGACAATTCCATGATCTTAGACATGTTACATGGCCATGTTCAGAGTTACCATTGTGACGCTACACATATAGGTAGTGACCTATGTGTGGTGCACGTGTGTAATGGTGTCCCCACACTCACAAAGTTTGGGGAATTTGCCCTGAACGATGTGGGGGCACCTTGGCTAGTGCCAGGGTGCCCACACACTAAGTAACTTGCCACCTAACCTTCACCAAGTGAGGGTTAGACATATAGGTGACTTATAAGTTACTTATGTGCAGTGAAAAATGGCTGTGAAATAACGTGGACGTTATTTCACTCAGGCTGCAGTGGCAGTCCTGTGTAAGAATTGTCTGAGCTCCCTATGGGTGGCAAAAGAAATGCTGCAGCCCATAGGGATCTCCTGGAACCCCAATTCCCTGGGTGCCTAGGTACCATGTACAAGGGAATTATGTGGGTGTTCCAGTGTGCCAATGAGAATTGGAAACATTTGTCACTAGCCTGCAGTGACAATTTTAAAGCAAAGAGAGCATAAACACTGAGATTCTGGTTAGCAGAGCCTCAGTTATACAGTTAGGCACCATACAGGGAACACATATAGGCCACAAATTTATGAGCACTGGGGTACTGACTAGCAGGATCCCAGTGGGGGTCCTGACTAGCAGGATCCCAGTGACATATATCAAACACACTGACAACATAGGGTCTTCACTATGAGCACTGGGCCCTGGCTAGCAGGATCCCAGTGAGACAGTAAAAACACCATGACATATACTCACAAACAGGCTAAAACTGGGGGTAACAAGGCTAGAAAGAGGCTACCTTCCTACAACTAGTAGCATTTAATTTCCAGGCCCTGGGCACATGTAGTGCCACTTTGCTAGGGACTTAAAAGTAAACCTAGTTTGCCAATTTGGCAAAAGCCAATCTAACATGTTTTAAGATGGGAGCACAGGCACTTCATCACTGGTTAGCAGTGGCAAAGAGCACAGAGTCCTAAGGCCAACAAAAACGAATTCAGCAAAAATGGGGGAGTGAAGGCAAACAGTCCGAGTATGACCAGCAGAAAGGGCTAAGTCCAACACCAATGCTAAAACATTGCATGAATTTACTGCCTGGCCAGTCACTGAATGAGAAAATGCATTACCGTCAACCTGTTTTTCACTGACAAAAATGAGACATAAATTCACATGAACTGCAGCATTCAATAAGCCAACATATCAAAATAACACATTGCAACACAATGAATTAACACTTGAAACTCTTAACATTTCAGATCATTTTGAGGTTTTTCACTAGCCTCGATGCTGCCACATACACATTTGACATCCTGCCTTCTAACACTATAATGTGATAATAACCCTTTCAGAGGATGTGCTGAACAGCTGCTTTACGGAGTCAAAACATCCCTCCCAAAATGGTGTCAGATATCTACTGTGCATCTCTTCTCTGCCTGATATTTATTTCCCTCCCAATATTTTAACAGCAACCTTACATTGTAGGCATTTTTCTTTGGTATGTCGCTTCTGTGCTCAATTCATTAACAAGACAGCTCGTAAGCAAAATGTAATTTAGTATTAATATTAAAGGATTAATCTATGAATATAAAATATTTACTTGAAGGCTTAATGCAGGATGAAATTTAGTGCTGCTACAATTATTTGAGAACTAAAGTAATTACAATTAATTAATGTATGCAGTAAGTGTTAGAAAAATATGATTTTTTAGTTAAATTACATTTATAGATCCTTGGGTCTCATTTTCGCTGATATTTGCATATAAAAACAGAAAGAACAATTAGGGTTTGAGTCACATTTTTCACCAGGTTGCACCACAAAAGTGAAACAAACTTTCACAAAATGTTTATTTCGTATTGACTTTCCAGCCATAATGCCTTTATGAGGCAGGTGTTAAAAAGGAGAAACACTTTTATTTCTCCAAACTTTTCATACTTTGCATATGAGTTGCACTGCATACATCTAAAGTGGGAAAAGTTTTGAAGTTTGTCCAAGCATAGTACTTTATAATGCAAGGGTATCCTTCCAGTACAAAATCTATGCTAGAGATCACACATAGGTCCTCATTACAACCATGGCGGTCGGTTATAAAGTGGCAGTAATACCGCCAACAGGCCGGCGGTAAAAAAAATTACATTTTGACCACGGCGGAAACCGCCCACACAGACAGCCACTTTAACACACCGACCGCCATAGCGGTAGCAACAAGCACCACAGTGGTAACCGCCAACAACCAGGCGGAAGACAATGTACCACCCACACTATTATGACACACCTATCTGCCACCTTTTCCGGGGTGGTACCAACGCCATCAAAAGCACGGCGGAAACAGAACACAGAAGGGAAACAACTCACCTCTCGACACTCAAGGAAGAACCACAACACCATGGAGCCCAAACTGCAGATCTTCCCCATGCTGGTATATCTCCTCCTACACCAGTAACACGAATGGCGGCGAAGACGACCACGGTGAGTACCGCACCTAGCACACAAGGGAGGGGGAGAAAAAAGAGAGTGACACACACACGCAACACCCCCACACCCACCCCCAACAACATACACACAAACAGATGCAACAACATTACAAATCCATCCTGTACCCCTCAGGAATAACGCAAGGATAAAAGGAAGTGAGTAAAGTCAGTGTAATAAGATAAAGTTCAAGAAATACATCCTCAAAGCACAAAACAGTATCTACAATATGTACAAATGGAGGGACAATGCCCAGTCCAAAATGTCCGTGGCCCACAGGGCCATAACACATAGGCAAAGGCCACACTTGACTCCTCCCTCAATACAGAGAGAACACTGCTGGGGCATCAGGTCGAAAATACACAGGCACCTCAGGGGGAAGGTGAAGGGGGGGCACCTTAGCCAGAAGATGGTAAAATGCCACTGCTCCTGGAGAGGGCTTCATGTCCTCTGCTTGGTCCTGGGGTGTGCAAAGCCAGTCTCTCTAGTGGGTGGTTTGCCCACTGCCTGGCCCTGGGGAGTGCAAGGCCACAGTCTCTCTAGTGGGTTGTGTGCCCACTGCTTGAGTACAAAGCCACAGTCTCTCTAGTGGGTGGTCTGGCGACTGCTTGGTCCTGGGGAGTGCAAAGCCACAGTCTCTCTAGTGGGTGGTTTGCCCACTGCTTAATCCTGGTGAGTGCAAAGCCACAGTCTCTCAAGTGGATGGATTCTCCAATGGTTCTGGGGGGGGCTTTGTGCCCAGTGTGCTTCATCCTGGCAAGGGAGGGGTGAGTGGGTGCCTTCTTCCACTGGTTCTGGAGGAGGCTTTGTACCCAGTGTGCTTCATCCTGGCAAGAAGGGGGTGAGTGGATGCCTTCTTCCAATTGTTCTGGAGGGGGCTTTGTGCCCAGCGATGCAGATCTTGGATGGTGCAAGGTCACAGTCTCTCACCTGGGTGTCACACCTACAGTTGTTGCAGGGGCCAGGACGCACTACAGCCCATGTAGGCACAACTACACACTGCCTGCTGGCGGTGACGGCTACTCAGTGGCGGCAGTGGCGGGGCTGGTGCTTCCCCTGCAGCCTCGGACGGCTGCCCACTGGGGCTTCTGCAGCTGGCAGTGGTGCAGGTGGCGGTGCAGGTGGCAGTGCTGGTGGCGGTGCAGGTGGCAGTGCTGCCAGTGGTGGGGGGAGAATCCAGCCCTTTCCCCACAGCCTCGGACGGCTGAAGTGCCATGGCTGGTGTTGTTTGCCCAGATGCTGCTCTAGCACCAGGAACCAGATCCATCCTGCCTGTGGCTCTTGTGGCTTTTTCATTGCCCTTGGCAGCTGGTGTTCCCTTCCTACCCTTGGCAGCTGGCGGGGCCTCCTTGCTTCTGGCAGCTGGTGTTCCCTTCCTGTCCTTGGTAGCTGGTGGTCCCTTTTTGCCCTTACTAGCTGGTGGTGACTCCTTGCCCTTGCAAGCTGGTGGTGCCTCCTTGCCCTTGCTAGCTGGTGGTCCCTCTTTGCCCTTGCTAGCTGGTGGTGCCTCCTTGCCCTTGATAGCTGGTGGACCCTTCTTGCCCTTCCAGGCACATTGGCAGTGCTGACAGGTGTTTCCTTGTAGCCTCTCACACCTGCAGTGGCTGCAGAAACTACAGTGGCCGTGGACTGGGAGACTGAGGTGCTGGCTTGGGCTCTGCCCACCCTGGCCCAAAGTGAAGGATGGGGGGGGGCAGGGGCAGGGAATAGGTCAAGGGTGGAGAGGAAAAGCCTTTAAGGGACAATGAGGCTGGAAGAGGGTGAAGGTTTGGGAGTGGAGGAAGAGGGAGTGGTTGTGGGAGGTGTCTGTCTGCTGTGTTTGGGTGCAGGTGCATGGGCTGGATGCTGTTGTGAGGTGGATGGCTGTTGGGTGTCTGAGTGCTTGCGTTAGTGTATTTTGGGAGGAGGGGGCACAGACACAGTGGGAGAGGACACAGGGGATGTGTGCATGAATGTGGGGTGGTGAATGCCAGTGAGGGGCGTGTAGTGATAGCCGTGATTGTGATGGCGGTAGTGGATGAGGATGTAGTGCATGCAGGTGTGAGTGGAGACGCTACTGGGAGGGAGGTGGACGAGGTGAAGAAGGGGGACACAGTGGAGGCAGTGGATGTTGGTGTGTCTGCATCTGGATGGTGCTTGTGTGAGTGCCTTTGGGATGAAGTGTGGTGCTTGTGTTTGCCTAAAACATTCTGTGTGTTGATTTGGGTGCATGCTGGTCTGAAGGTGTGCTTGGAATAGGCTTGGGTTGAGGGGGATGGGACTGGGTAGATGAAGTTGGAGGGGGGAGGCTATAGACAGGGACAATGGCTGCCATCAGGGAGTTGGCCAGAGCCTGGAATGATCTTTGTTGGGCCACCACACCAGAGTGAATGCCCTCCAGGACTGCATTTGTTTGTTGCAAATGCCCTGCCAGGCCCCGGATGGTATTCAGTATGGTTGACTGCCCAACAGAGATGGATCTCAGGAGGTCAATAGCCTCCTCACTGAGGACAGCAGGGCTGACTGGGGCAGGGCCTGAGGTGCCTGGGGCGAAGGAGATGCCCACCCTCCTGGGTGAGCAGGCATGGGAAACACGCTGAGGGGCTGCTGGGAGGGCAGTGCTGGTACGGGTTGGCAGCTGTACCTGTAGTTGGGGTTGCCACAGAGGTGTCCACCACTGCCAGGGAGCTTCCAACGGAGGAGGTTTCCCTGTCCGAACTGTCCCCTCCAGTCTCTGCCATGGTGCTCCCCTCACCCTCCGTCCCACTGGTGCCCTCACCGTCAGTGGATTCGGCCTCATGGGCTATGTGGGATGCAGCTCCCTCCGTCGTCGGTGCCTCTGCTCCTCCGCCAGATGATGCTAATGCATACAAGGACAGGGTGACAAAATAAAAAGAGGGGGGAGAGACAGAGGATATATTTGGTCAATGCCAGCAATAACACCACCGTTGGCGGACACAACACACAGGGAACAGCCCTATGCATTAGGCCACACACTACCAGTTACAATGCTAGTCAACAGGCCCTGGGGTACAATGGCTAATGCCAATAGCAGCACACCTGAAATCCACAGGACCCTGCCCAGTAGTAGATGCCAAAAAGCATTTTTGGGATCGAGTGCATCTGAGCCTGCCCATCATGGAACCTACCCTGACATGTTCGTCCTGGCCTAGGGGCACCCACAGACCCACATCCCCCACCCAGATAACACCTCGACACTCGCAATTTCATGATTCTGAAACTGTACGCACCCCCTTGTGGCTGCTGTGATGCCTTCAAGCGACCATCCAACTCCGGATAGGCCACCGCCAGGATGCGGAACATCAGTGGGGTCAAGGTATGACGGGCACCCCTTCCTCTTTGGGAGGCCATTCCCAGCTGGGTCTCTGCCGTCTACCTTGCCCAGTGGCGTTTGCGATAGTGGGTGCTCCGCCTGTCAAAGACCCCCAGGGTCCACACCTCCTTGGCGATGGAACGACAAATACCCTTTTTCTGATGGGCGCTGACCTGCAGAAAAAGATACATAAGAAAAGGTATTAGTCATATCGTCTGGCCTGTTACACTCATGGCCCACCATATCCCTCCCATCCCCTTACGCACAGACATTGCCCACCATACATGCAGCACTCTGCCCAGGACCCCTCAGCCACCCTCTCTACACGAGGCTTACACACTCAGCACTCCATACATTCATGCCCCATGCATCATGCTGACAGTATACTCACCTGTTGGTCTGGAGGACCATAAAGTAAATGGTACTGGATAGGACCCCATCCACTAGTCTCTCCAACTCCTCGGAAGTGAAGGCAGGGGCCCTTTCCTCAGACACATGAGAGCCATGGTCGCTTCCAGACACAGGTAACAGCAGAACTTGCAGTGTAGGTCCTCTCCTGTTGAAGGTCAGGTAGCAAGTGAGTTAACAGATAGAAAATGGCGGTCACGTCCTCAGCGGTGCGTACTGACACCGCTGGCGTACATCACCATTGGCTCATGGAACCCATAGGCCCCAATGATAACCAACGAGGTGTTGCACGGCGGTCGTCGACCGCCTCCCGCAACGGCGCACAATGTCAGCGGAATTATTCATTTCCACTTGTCCCTCCTCACAGGTCAGGCGGCCACCATTTCAGGGGGTAACAGGCCATGGCATCTAACTGCGTCACAGCAGACATAGGCACATCAACGGACCTACACATTCACATACTGTATGTGTCACAAAATGCAAGGCATTTTACTCTGAGGATATCTTTGAATATGACCATCTGCTCACCGTTTTTCACCCTAGAGTTCAACCGCTGAGGATGAGTAGGAGATGAAGACATACCCCCGTGTACAGACCTCTGGTGGACCTGGCGACAATGGAGGACAGGCACATTATCCTAACCTACAGGCTTAATAGGGCCACAATACAAGAGCTGTGTGCCCAATTGGAGCAAGACCTGATCTCAGCTATCCGCCACCCCCCTGGTATCCCCCCTCTTCTGCAGGCCCTGTCAGTGCTCCATTTCTTGGCAAGTGGCTCCTTCCAAGCGACAGTGGCCATGGCAGCAGGGATGTCACAGCCTATGTTCTCAAACGTGCTGACCACAGTGTTGTCAGCCCTGATGAAACACATGCGCAGCTACATCGTATTCACCCAGGTGGAGGATTTGGCCACAGTGAAGGCTGACTTCTCTGCAATGGGATATATCCCCAACATCATTGGTGCTATGGATACACATATTGCCTTTGCCCCCCCCATGGAGAAATGAACAGGTATTCAGAAATCGAAAGAGCTTTTACTCTCTGAATGTGCAGATAGTGTGCCTGGTGGACCAGTACACATCCCATGTCAACGCAAAGTATCCTGAGTCTGAGCATGATGCCTTTATCTTGAGGAATAACAGCATTCCATATGTGATGGCTCAACTCCAGAGGCACAGGGTGTGGCTAATAGGTGAGCCCATGATACCCAGTGTCTGTTGGTATATGGGTGTGGGGTTGGCCCTAAGGGTGAGTGGGTGGCTAACAGGTATCCCTCAATATTTACAGGTGACTCTGGTTACCCCCAACCTCCCATGGCTACTGACCCCGGTGAGGAATGCCAGGACAAGGGCAGAGGAACGTTACAATGAGGCACATGGGCGAACAAGAAGGATCAATGAGCGCACCTTTGGCCTCCTGAAGGCCAGATTCCGGTGCCTGCATCTGACAGGTGGATCCCTGTGCTACTCACCCAGATCATTGTTGCACGTTGCATGTTGCACAACCTGGCCTTGAGACTCCAGGTGCCTTTTTTGTAGGAGGATGAGGCTAAAGAGGGTAGTATGGCAGAGGTGGAGCCTGTGGACAGTGACGAAGAGGAGGCAGAGGAAGAGGATGTGGACAACAGAACAACTATAATTCAACAGTACTTCCAGTGACACACAGGTAAGGCACTGTAACTTCACTTTCCATTGCAGTTTTGTGTTGGACATTGTACATGGCAGGCTGATTTTCCAAATTCTATGGCCACTTACTGTACCCTTTGGCATCTCTATTTTCAGATATCTGTGCCACACTCTGGCTCCTGATGTGTTTACTGCTACCCACTACAAGTCATACCTATGTATACATAACTGCACAGTTGAATTGCAATGTTCACAGCTTGTTAAACTAATACATATTTCAATCAATTGACAGACTCCATACTTGTATTTGTTCCAAGGGTGTTTATTTATGTGCTAAGTGGAGGGTGTATTGCAATGGGCTGGGTTGCTGATGGAGGAAAGTCCAGGATAGAGTCCAGTCTATTGGTTTCACAGGTGCATTGTCCAAGGGGGCATAGGAAGTGGAGCAATGGCAGTTCAGGTGGACAGGGTGAAAGAGTGGGACACAAGGGTGACATTCAGAGGAGTCTGATTTCCTGGCGGGGGTCTTGGCAATGTTCTCTGGCTTCTGCCTGGTTCGCAGGGACCTTTTGCGTGGTGGTTCTCCTTCCGCAGGGCGAGGGATGCTGGTGGCCTGTTGTTCCTGTGGTTGGGCCTCCTGTCCACCAGCGGCAGTGGAGGTGGAAGGCCGTTTATCAGTGTGGCCAGTGTCAGAGGCCCGTTGGTTTTCCACTGCCTCGCTCGTGGTGTTGGCCATGTCTGCCAGCACCCCTGCAATGGTGACCAGGGTGGTGTGTATGTCTCTCAGGTCCTCCCTAATCCCCAGGTATTGTCCCTCCTGCAGCCGTGGGTCTCCTGCAACTTGTCCAGTATCTGGCCCATGGTCTCCTGGGAATGGTGGTATGCTCCCAGGATGTTGGTGAGTGTCTCGTGGAGAGTTGGTTCCCTGGGCCTGTCCCCACCCTGTCGCACAGCAGTCCTCCCAGCTTCCCTGTTGTCCTGAGCCTCTGTCCCCTGAACTGTGTGCCCACAGACCCCAGGTCCCTGATCGTCCTGTGTTTGTGGGGTTGCATGGGGTCCCTGTAGTGGTGGACACACTGCTGATTGACGGGTCCTGGAGACAGTGATATGGGCCCGCTGGGTGGGTGCTGTTGTGGTATTTCCTGAGTGGGGAGGCTCTGTGGTGGTAAGGGACTGTGCCTGGGTAACCGACTGTCCAGAGGTCCCTGATGAGCCAGGTTGGTCATCCTGATCCAGGCGTGCAGAGCTGCTGTCATCACTGTGGGCCTCTTCTATGGGGCGACTGGATGTTCCTTGCACCTCCTCTCTGGTGACGTTGTGTGGGGGTCCTGTGGGTATGTAAATGCAGTGTTATTGTTTCTGCGTGTGACATCTTGTGCATGGGTATGTTTCCCTCTATGGTTGTTATTACCAAAGAAGCTTTGGCTTGTGTGAGTTGTGATTTGGTTGGCTAGTGACTGTCACTAGTGTACATGCTGTGGTGATGGGTGTCCATGCAGGGCTGTGAGTCGTGTCCATGCATTGGTGGTGCATGGAGTGCTGGTTACTGGGATGGGTGGGTTGTGATGGTGGGGTACATGTGAGGTGGTGGGGTGATGAGGGTGAGGGTAGGAGTTGGGGTATGTGATGGCATGCAGGTAGGGGGTAAAAGTAGTAAAGATTTGACTTACCAGAGTCCAGTCCTCCTGCTACTCCTGCCAGGCCTCAGGATGCATGATTGCCAAGACTTGCTCCTCCCATGTTGTTTCTTGTGGGGGAGGAGGTGGGGGTCCACCGCCAGTCCTCTGTACAGCTATCTGCTGTCTTGCAACCACGGAACGCACCTTCCCCCGTAGGTCTTTCCACCTCTTCCTGATGTCTTCCCTGGTTCTGGGGTGCTGTCCCACGGCGTTGACCCTGCCCACGACTCTCCGCCATAGCTCCATCTTTCTTGCAATGGACATCTGCTGCACTTGTGATCCAAATAGCTGTGGCTCTACCCAGATGATTTCCTCCACCATGAGCCTTAGCTCCTCCTCAAAGAACCTGGGGTGTCTTCGTGGTGCCATGGGTGTAGTGTGAGTGGTGTGTGTGAGGGTGTGTGGGGTGATGTGTTGGGGTGTGTGTTGTGAGGTGCGTGGATGGTGTATGGGTTATGGTGTTCTGTGGCTCTGGTTCTGTGAGTGGTCCTGGAGTGTCTCTCTTTCTGTTGTCATTTGTTTGTTGTCGTAAAGGGTTGTGGGTAATGTGGGTGTTTGTTTTATAGTGGTTTGTGAGTGTGGTGTGTGTATGTGTGTCAGGTGTGTGTAGTTTGAATTGTCCAATGTGATGCTGTTTTTTTAGTGTCTGTGTATTTTGAGTGCGGCGGTATGTACCGCCAATGGTTTACCGCACTTGAATGTCATCCGCGGTGATTCGTGGGTCATGATGCTGTGGGCGTGTTTCTGTTGGCGTAACGGTGTGGTTTTTGGTACCGCCAGTTTATCACTGACCTTTGGGCTGGCGGACTTGTGTGTGTCTGTATAGTGATGGATTTCTATGTGTGGGTCATAATACGCATAGCGGCATACCGCCGCAGTCGCGGTATGTTGGCAGCAGTCAGCATGGCAGTAAACAACACTTACCGTCAATGTCATAATGAGGGCCATAGTGTGTGAGTGGCTATATGTGTTTTGGGTCTGAGCTCTTACTCACAAGCTGGGTCCAGGTCTTCTGCTTTCTGAGGTACGGTCGACTGTTTACAGAACCCACAATGTAACCACACACTGGAATAGGCACTAGGCAAGTTCCCTTGAGAAATGGCCACCTGACCAAGTGGAAAAAGCCAAAGGCATTAAAATCTCCTTGCTGGAAGAAGACCCTAATCGGATCAAGAAATCCAGGAACCTGGAGTCCACAAGTTCAATTCTTCAAGAATGAAGAGTAAGGATCAGCAAGTGGAGGGAGTGAGGAAACAAATGAAGGAACACAGTTTTGTTTAGATACGCTCTCCAAACAGACTTGTGCCTTTATATAGTAAACAAATAAAATGAAATGATGTTAATACACCAAATGACAGGAAACATAATGGATTACAAAGTCAGGAAGAAAAACAAATCATGATATAAAAGGGAAGAAAAAGACAACCATAATCTGATGTGGACAAGCTGTGGAGCATATTTAAAAGTCAGTGCAAACCCTCAGACAGGTGATTCCCATTTGACACTGAAGGAGCATGAAGCAGCAACCAGGACCCCAGGAGCTCCAGAGAATGCAGCCCCATGTGCAAATGATTCACCTCACAGCTGCAGGCTTCTTGAAGTACCTTCTGAGCCTAATAAAATGCAGAATCCTGTCAGATAGCATGGATGCAACACTAGGCACTAGAGAAAAGGGCAGGAACATCATATCTTAGCTGATACTGCATACTGCTGCCCTTTTCCTCTCGTACATCACCATATTTTGAACATTAAGTGCTGTGCTGCATTGTATGACAACTTAGTAAATCTTCACATTTTGCTGTCTGTATTTATTTAAAAACGGAAACATACTGAAAAATGCTGAACCAAAACCATTGGTTGGTATTCTGCAAAGTAAAAAGGGGAAAGATTTCTTGAATGACTGCCAATGTGCACATATGTTTGAACTATAATGCTTATATATTCTTATTAATTGTTGTAATATCGAAGACTGCTTAAAGGGATAAAACCTGACAAGTTGTAATATGTTATTGCACTAATATTGGTTAAATAACTGTGAAAAAACACTAAGGGGGTGATTCTAACTTCGGCGGGCGGCGGAGGCCGCCCGCCGAAGTTCCCCACCAAAATACCGCTCCGCGGTCGAAAGACCGCTGAGGGTATTTTGGGATTTGCCCTAGGCTGGCGGGCGGCCGCCAAAAGGCCGCCCGCCAGCCCAGGGCAAATCAACCATCCCACTAAGATGCCAGCTCAGAATTGAGCCGGCGGAGTGGGAAGGTGCGACGGGTGCAGTTGCACCCGTCGCGTATTTCAGTGTCTGCTAGGCAGACACTGAAATACTTTGTGGGGCCCTCTTACGGGGGCCCCTGCCGTGCCCATGCCATTGGCATGGGCACGGCAGGGGCCCCCAGGGGCCCCGCGGCACACCCTACCACCATCCTGTTCCTGGCGGGTGAACCGCCAGGAACAGGATGGCGGTAGGGGGTGTCAGAATCCCCCATGGCGGCGCAGCAAGCTGCGCCGCCATGGGGGATTCCCAGGGCAGCGGTAAACCGGCGGGAGACTGCCGGTTTACCCTTTCTGACCGCGGCCAAACCGCCGCGGTCAGAATGCCCTGCGGGGCACCGCCGGTCTGTCGGCGGTGCTCCCGCCGACCCTGGCCCCGGCGGTCTAAGACCGCCGGGGTTAGAATGAGGGCCTAACTGTCATTTCATTCTCTCACAGAATTCAGAATAAATATGTGTAAACAGACATAAGATGAGCCATAAATAAATATGCATATATACAGAGGGCAGTGGTAAAAAATACTATAAAACAGGGAGTAATGATTATATTTAATTTATAATAAATCAAAAACAGATACAGTTAATGCTTGGATTGGAACAAAAATAACAATGCAATTCAATTAATACTAAGGGGGTTATTCTAACTTTGGAGGAGTGTTAATCCGTCCCAAAAGTGACGGTAAAGTGACGGATATACCACCAGCCGTATTACGAGTTCCATAGGATATAATGGACTCGTAATACGGCTGGTGGTAAATTCGTCACTTTTCCGTCACTTTTGGGACGGATTAACACCTCCTCCAAAGTTAGAATAACCCCCAATATGTATTAAAATATAGGCCCTCATTATGACATTGGCGGTAAATCCCACTTACCGCCATGCTGACGGCCGCCAATTACAGCTGCTGTGGCGGATATCCGTTCACCATATTATGACACGCACACACACACACACCAAACCGTCAGTATTCAGCCACAGACACAAATCCTCCAGCCCAAAGGTCAGTGATAAACTGTCGGTATCAAAACCCACACCGTTACGCCAACAGAACTGCACCCACCACATTATGACCCACAAATCACCATGACGGACAATCAACTGCGGTAAACAATTGGCGGTACATACCGCCACTCTCATAATGGACACCCATATGCAAAACAACACCACATTGGACAATTCAAACTACACACACCTGAAACCCATACACATACCACCCACACCACTATAAAACACACACCCACTTTACCCACAACCCTTTACGAATACACTTCATTGACACAAAACTGACACCAAGACCACTGACACAACTACCCTCACACACACATACACCCCATACATCCCTCACGCACCCCACTTCACACACCCCCACATGGACACTCATCACTAAAGCATGCACGTCATAGAGAACTAACAATCCCACCATACACTAAAATACACAAGTGAAAGCTTGCAGGGCAAATCCAACCAAAGAGGGGAAGCCATGGATGTACAATATGTCAGACACAGATACCATAACACATTATTTACATCCCCACAGGTACCCCAGCCAGGGTCAGCCGAGACGAGGTGCCAGCAATATCCAGTCCCCCAACTGAAGAGGCCCAAAGTGATGACAGCAACTCTGGTCTTCAGGATCTGGATGACCTACCTGACCCATCAGGGACCACTGGACAGCCGGTTACCCAGGCACAGTCACACACCACCACAGAGCCTCCCCCATCAGGAAACGCCACCGCAGCACCCACCCAGCGTACCCATACCTCTGTCCCCAGGACACATCAATCTGCAGTGTGTCCACCTCTACAGGGAACCCAGGGCACACCTTGCCCCCAAGACAATCAGGGACCTGGGGTCAGTGGCAGTGGGCACACAGTTCAGGGGATAGAGGCACATCAGGGAAACTGGGAGGAGTGCTGTGCGCCAGGGGAGGACAGGACAAGGGAGCCGACTCTCCAGGAGGCTCTCGCAGAAATCCTGGGAGCTTATCAACATTCCCAGGACACGATGGGCCAGATCCTGGACAATGTGCAGGAGAACAGGCTGCAGCAGGAGGGACAGTACAAGGAGATCAGGGAGGACTTGCAGTCTCCATTGCAGGGGTGCTGGCAGACATGGCCAACATAATGAAGGAGGCAGTCTCACACCAGTGGGCCCCTGCCACTAGCCAGACATCTGAACAGCCTTCCACCTCTGCTGCCACTAGTGGCCAGGAGGCCCCGCTACAGGACTCACAGGCCACCAGCACCCTTCCCCCTGCAAAAGATAAACCACCCTGCAAACGTTCCCTGCGATCCAGACAGAAGCCACAGACACCTGCCAAGACCCCCGCCAGGAAATGAGACTCTCCTGATTGTCACCTTTGTTCCCACTCTGTCCACCTTGAACTGCCATTGCTCCCCTTCCTATGTCCCCCGGGACAATGCACCTGTGCTACAAACAGACTGAAACAATACCCTGGACTTTCCTCCATCATCAACCCATCCCATTGCACTTGCCCCTCCATATATTAGCACTTCAATAAACACCCTTTGGAAAAAAACATTTTTGATTATGTCATGTATATCAAATATGTATTCATTGTAACAGGTACAAACATTGCTAATCAACTGTACAGAGAATGGGCATAGATTAATGACCTGTAGCTGGCTGTAGTGATCATACCAGGAGTATATATGAGGTCACCAACATCTGCAAAATGAATTGCCAGAGGGAACAGTAAGTGGGCCTAGAAGTTGAAAATATCAGCATGCCATTGCCACACAATTTAAAACAAATGTCGTTGAAATGTTAAGTAACACTGTCCTCCCTGTGTACAATTGGAAGTATTGTCGGATCACATTTGTTCTGTTGTCCTCATCCTCTGCCTCCTCATCCTCACTGTCCACAGGGTCTACAGCTGCCACATGGGCATCTCTAGCCTCCTCCTCCTCCTGTAGGAATGGGACATGGCGTCTGAGGGCCAGGTTATGCAACATCCAGCATGCCACCACTATCTGGCAGACCTTCTTTGATCAGTAGCACAGGGATCCACCTGTTAGATGGAGGCACCAGAACCTGGCTTTCAGGAGGCCAAAGGACCTTTCAATTATCCTTCTGGTTTGCCCATGTGCCTCATTATAACATTCTTCTGCCCTTGTCCTGGCATTCCTCACAGGGGTCAGCAGCCATGATAGGTTTGGGTAACCAGAGTCACCTGCAAATATTGAGGGACAATATTTAGCCACACACCATCCTATATGGCTCACACCATACACCAACATATGCTGTGTGGGAACCAGGGCTCACCTATTAGCCACACCCTGTACCTCTGTAGTTGGCCCATCACATTTGGGATGCTGCTATTCCTCTGGACAAAGGCATCATGCACCGACCCAGGATACTTAGCATTGATGTGGGAGATGCACTTGTCTGCCGAGCACACCATCTGAACATTCATAGAGTGGAAATTCCTGAACACCTGGCGGGGGGGCAAAAGCAAGATGTGTGCCATCAGTCGCCCCAATTATGTTGGGGATATGTCCCATTGCATAGAACACGGCCTTCACTGTGGCCAAATCCTCAACCTGGGGAAAACAATGTAGCTGCACATGTGTCTTATCAGGGCAGACAACACTCTTGTCAGGACGTTTGCGAACATTGGCTGTGACATTCCTGCTGCCAGGCCCACAGTCACTTGGCAAGAACCAGTTGCCAGGAAATGGAGTACAGATAGCACTCGCACAAGAGGGGGGATCCAGTGGGGTGACGGATAGCAGCTATCAGGTCAGGCTCTAATTGGGCACACAGCTCTGTGATTGTGGCCCTGTCAAGTCTATAGGTGAGGATAATGTGCCTATCCTCCACTGTTGCCAAGTCCACAAGGGGTCTGTACATGGGGTAGGTCTCCATCTCCTATTCATCCGCAGTGTAGGAATCTAAGGGACAAAATAGTGAGGAGCTGGTCACAAACTGAAAAATGGAACTAGAACAAACTTTGCATCCTGTAAACATGAATTGGGTAATTGTGATTTGTCCAGTATGGGCTAATATCTCCTGAGACGCAGCATTATTCAAGGGCCTGCCCCCTCCCACTCTGAAATGGCATCTGCCTGTCCTGTGTGGAGGGTCAGGCGGAAGTGAGGTAATTTCGCTGACCTTGTATGCCGTTGCGGGAGGCGATTGGGAGCCACCATGCAACTCCTCTTTGTCTAACATTGGGCCCTATGGATTACAGTTGCCAATGGTGATCTATGCTGGTGGTGACGGTATGCACCGCTGCGGATGTGACTGCCATTTTCTATCATATTCCTAACTTGTTACCTGACCTTCCTTAGGAGAGGACCTACACTGCATGTGCTGCTGTGACCTGTGTCCGGACCCTACCATGGCTCGTGTTACTGGGGAAAGGGCCCCAGCCTTCACTTTGGAAGAGTCGGAGAGGCTGGTGAATGGGGTCCTACCCCAGTACGGACTGCTGGATGGACCTCCAGATCAACAGGTGAGTACACTGTGAGCATGATGCATGTGGCATGAATGCATGGAGTATTGTGTGTGAAGGGCTCATGTAAGGGGGTGAGTGGATGTCCTCTTGGTGGCGTACACGTTTTGTGTTGGGCCATGTGTGTGTAAATGGTTATGTGAAGGGGTATGGTGGGCCCAATGTGTAACAGGCAGGATTGTTTGTCTAAATCTATTTTCCTGTGTGTATTGCCTCCGCAGTTCAGCACCCATCAAAAGAAGAGTATATGGTGTGCCTTTGCCAAGGAGGCGCGGACCCTGGGGGTCTATGGCAGGCGGAGCACCCACTGTCGCAAACGGTGGGAGGACCTGAGATGCTGGGCACAGAAGATGGCAGAGGCCCAGCTGGGGATGGCCTCCCAACGAGGAAAGGGTGCCCGTCAAACCCTGACCCCCCTGATGGCCCGCACACTGGTGGTGGCCTGTTCTGAGCAGGATGGGCATGTGAGGGCATCACAGCAGCCACAAGGGGGTGAGTACAGTGCCCAGCATTACAACGTATTCATGGAAGGGTGGTATCCGGGTGGGGAGATGTGTGTCAGTGGGTGCCCCTAGGCCAGGCCTGACATTGCAGCGTAGGTCCGCTGGTGTCTAGGGTTCAGAAGGGAAAATGTTGCTACCTAGCTCGTAGGCATCCACTACTGGTCAGAGCTGCGTGGTTCCCAGGTGTGCTGCATTTGTTCCCTGTGTGTGAGGGTGCTGTGTATGCCAAAGGTGGTGTTGGTGCAGCCACTGACCCAGTGTATCCTCTGCCTCTTCCACCCCTTTCTTGTTTTTTCATCCTGTCCTTATGTGCATTGGAATCATCTGGCAGAGAAGCAGAGGCACCAGCGATGAAGGGAGCTGCATCCCACAGGACCAAGGAGGCAGAGTCCACCGACACTGAGGGCACCAATGGAACGGAGGGCGAGGGGAGTACCATGCGGAGACTAGAGGGGACAGTTCTGACACAGATACCTCCGCTGATGGAAGCTCCCTAGTGGAGGCGGACACTTATGTGACCATCCCAGCTACAGGTACAACCTCCACCCCCGTACCAGCACTGCCCTCCCAGCAGCCCCTCATCGAGTTGCCCGTGCCCACTCACCCAGGAGGGTGGGCATCTCCTTCGCCCCTGGCACCTCAGGTTCTGCCCCAGTGAGCCCTGCTGCCCTGAGTGAGGAGACTATTGACCTCCTGAGATCCATCTCTTTAGGGCAGTCAACCATTGTGAATGCCATCCAGGGGATGGCAGCCCAGATGCAACAATCTAATACATTCCTAGAGGGCATTCACACTGGATTGGCCGCCCAACCGAGATCGATTCAGGCTCTGGCCTCCTCTTTGATGGCAGCCATTGTCCCTGTTTCTACCGTCCCCACTCCAACTTCCGCTGCCCAGTCCCATTTGCATCAACCCCAACCTATACCAAGCACACATACAGACGAGCATGCACACAAGACAACACCCGAGAGTGTCACAGCCAAACACAAGCACCGCACTTCATCCCACAGGCACTCACACAAACACCATCCATTTTCAGACACACCAACATCCACTATTTCCACTGCCTCCCCATACTTCCCTTCCACCACCTCCCTCCCAGCCACGTCTACACTCACACCTGCATGCACTACATCATCATCTACCACCAGTATCATCACCACATCAAGCAGTACACATACCTCACTGGCAGACTCCTCCATAACATCCATGCACATGTCCCCTGTGTCCTCTAGCAGTGTGTCTGTCCCCCCCAAGGTACACAAACGCAAGCACTCAGACAACCAACAACCATCCACCTCACAACAGCATACAGCCCATGCACCTGCACCCAAAAGCAGCAGACAGACACCTCCAACAACCACTCCCTCATCCTCCACTCCATTCCTTCTCCCTCTTCCCGCACCAACATCCCTAAAAGTCTTTTCCTATTCACCATTGACCTCTTCCCTACACCCCTCCGTCCTGCACGTATGGGCAGGGTATCACAAACCCAGCCAAGCACCTCAGCCACACAGTTCATGGGCTCAGTCCTAACTGCACCCCCTAGTGGTTGAAAGGGATCCAGGCCACATGTACTGATGTGGAAGGAGTCTACACCAACCAGCCTAAAGGGGAGGGAGACTGCCCCAGCTGGCAAGAAGAACAAGAAGCTAGCCCCAGCAGGCAGGAAGAGCAAGGAGCCTTCACCACCAGGCAGGAAGAGCAAGGAGCCCTTCACCAGGAGGCAGGAAGGGCAAGATGCCTGGACCAGCAGGCAGGAAGAGCAAGGGGCCTGCACCAGGAACTGTGACTGAGACTCCACCACCAACCATGGTTGTGCAGCCGTCCGAGGTTGCAGGGGATGTGCTGGAGCCTCCCCCCACCAGCAGCACCACCACTGTGCAGCCATCTGGGGTTGCAGGAGATGGGCAGGACCCTACCCCCACCAGCAGCACCACCAATGTGCAGTCGTCTGAGGTTGCAGGGGATGGGCAGGAGCCTCCCCCACCAGCAGCACCACCACTGTGCAGCCGTCCAAGGTTGCAGGGGATGGGCAGAGCCTCCCCCTACCAGGCGCACCCCCACTGTGCAGCCATTACCACCAGTGGACGGTATGTAGTCCTGCCTCCATGGGCTGCTGTGTGGCCTGTCTACTCCAGAACCAGTGGGTATGACACCCACCTCAGAGACTGTGGCCCATCACTCCCTAGGATCAAGCACAGGGCATGTTGCCCCCTCCAGAACCAGTGGGTACGACACCCACCTTAGAGACTGTGGCCCATCACTCCCCAGGATCATGCACAGGGCACGTTGCCCTCTCCAGAACCATTGGTCTTGTTACATCTCCCTGCTGAGGTGCCCCCCTGTTCCCCATCCCGCTGAGGTGCCTGGCTATTTACCAACTGTTGCCCCTGCAGTGTTCTCTCCATGTTAAAGCAGGTGACATGTGTGGCCTTGGACTTTGGCCTGTGGCCATGTGGCCCATGACAATTGAGGACTGGGCTGTGTCCCTTCTTCTGTAAATATGTATACATCAATTATCCTGCCTAACTTATTATTTCTACTGTGCTGATCTTATTACAAACACTTTGGTGAAATCGTTTTGTCCTTGCATTATTCAGCTGAGTTATGGGGTCAAATTGTTTTTGTAATGCATCTGGTTGTGTGTATGGTGTGTGTGGGGTGTGTGTTGCGAATGTGTGTGTGGCACTCTCTTTTTCCTCCCACCCTCCCTTGTGTGCTTGGCGTCTGTACTCACCGTTGTCGTCTTCGCTGGCATTGGTGTTCGTGGTAGAGCAGAACGTAGAATATTAAAGGAAAAACATGAGGTTCAGATTCCTTGGCAGCGTGGTTCTTCCCTGTGTCTCCAAAGGTGAGTCCTTTCACTTCTGAGCTCAGTTTCCACCAGGCTTTTGATGTCTTTGGTACCGCCCCGGAAAAGGTGGGGGATTGTGTAGTTGTAATATGCTGGGCGGAACATTGACTTCTGTCTGGCTGTAGGCGGCTACCACCGTGGTGCCTGTTGTTTCCGTCCTGGCGGTCGGTGTGGTGCATTGGTTGTCTTTCGTAGATCTTTCCGCCATGGTCATAATTTGGAGGTAGTTACCACCAGCCTGTTGGCGGTTTTACCGTCACTTTATCACCGACCGCTAGGGTCGTAATGAGGGCCATAGTTCAGTGCAAGCTCTGAAGTTAGAATAAACTGTACGATCATTTTTATTTAATTTGTAAATTGAAATCAATGTAATACAATGAAAATGAATTTCTTTTTCATTCATAGTATTTACATTTTAAAAAATTATAACTTTAGGAGTAGGATTTGATGTACAAAAAGGTAATTATATTTCTAACTTCATGTAATTTTAAAAATCTTACTCAGGAAAGTGCCATCAATGTAGTAAGGTTTTGTGTTTGGGCACACCTAAACGTAGGATAGGGGACAAACCAAAGATAGGATAGAGCCAAGAAAGGACCTGCAATGGGCTCAGGAGGAGTCGATCACTTTGACTTTGGTCCGTCTCAACTCTTTCCCCCTCTTGGTCTGGCACTCGCTCTGTATGCTTTTCAGCACCGCCTGCTTCTGGGAGAACCTCTGCTGAGCTGGGCTCTCCTGCTGTTTCTGTTGAGATTGATTCTTACGCACCCTCCTGCAGTTCTTCACCTTCGTCGCTTACAGGGGTAATTGAAACATTTTCCATGAGCTCTGGTTCAACTCCAGGGTCTCTTGGCTCTTTTTCTGGCTCAGGTGCGGTAACCGGTTTCATTGTTGTTGGTGCTCTCAATAACGCTTCTTCATGCTCTTGTGGACACACCACTCTCTTTGTATGGCTTGCATGTATCCAGTTTTGAAGTCCTGCACAATTCACAGCTGTCGTTGTCATTAAGAACACCTGATACGGGCCTCTCCACCATGGCTCTAAACACGTCTTTCGAACATGCTTTCTGACGACGACCCAGTCACCGGCTTTCAGATTGTGCCCTTGATCGCGGATGGGTGGCAGGGTAGTGGCCTGCACCTGCTGAGAGAAAGAGTAAACCACGTCAACCAGACCCTTGCAGTAGTCCAACACCACATCATCTGTAATATTCACAAGTGCATTGGCTGGAACTGCTGGCAATCTCATTGCTCAACCCATGAGGATCTCATGAGGCAACAGCCCTGTCTTCCTGTCGTGTCTGTTTCTCATCGACATCAACACCAAAGGTAATGCATCTGGCCATTTCAGATTTGTAGCTGCACACATCTTTGCAATTCTTGATTTCAAGGTACCATTCATCTGTTTCACTAGTCCTGATGCTTCAGGGCGATAGCTTCAATGCAACTTCTGCTCGATGTTAAGTGCTGCACATAAGAGTTTAATCACCTCGTTATTGAAGTGAGTTCCCCTATCTGGTTCTAAAGAGATCAGAAACCTGAATCGCGGTATCAACTCCCTGAGTAACAACTTCGCCACTGTGAGACTGTCATTCCTTTGTGTAGGGTATGCTTCAATCCAGTGACTGAATACACACACAATCACCAACACGTACTTCAAACCTCCATACGCAGGCATCTCAATGAAATCCAGTTGCAGTTTGCTGAATGGTCCTCCTGCTCTTCCAATGTGGCTCAAATTCACCACTGTCCCTTTTCCCACGTTTAGCTGCTGACAAATTATACAGCGATGTCATACTGCTCCTGCCGCCTGCCTAAACTTAGGATTGAACCAGTCTATCTTGAACAACCGAACCATGGCATCCCTCCCAATGTGTGCCTGTCCATGATACTAGCAGGCCATTTGCGACAACAAACTATTTGGCAAAACAATCTGGCCCTCCTCTGAAACCCAAATCTCATCAGGGCTTTGGACACATTTAAATTTCACCCAAAGTCATTTCTCTTCCTTGTCGACATTACTCTGCAATGTTTTCAACTCTTCCAAAGTATCAATCATTTTCAATGCAAAACTTGTACATGTATTTTCTTCCTCTGACATCAATTCCCACTTGTCTTTGAATGATATACAGTTCATTGCACAAAATCTTGCAACTTGATCCACATATCCATTTCCCAATGAGATGTAATCTTCTGTCTTTTGGTGAGCACTGCATTTCACCACGGCAATATCTTCAGGTAACTGTATTGCATACAGCAATTCTTTTATCATTTCACCATTTCTCACTGGTGAACCAGTAGAGGTCAGGAAACCTCTTTGTGACCACAATTGACCAAAATCATGAACGATTCCAAATCTAGATTGACTCTTCGTATAGCTGGTGACTCTCAGTCTAGCAGAAACATGGCATGCTCTAGTAAGAGCTACCAATTCTGCCACTTGTGCAGAATACACTCCTCGAAGCCAGGAAGCTTCTAAAGTACCTGTAATTGTGCACACAGCATATCCTGCTCTCAATGTCCCTGTACCATCTCTGATACATGAACCATCAACAAAGACAATTTGGTCACTCTCTTCCAATCGTGTATCTCTAATATCAGGCCTTGGTTTGGTACACAGTTCAGTTACCTCAAGACACTCATGCCCAATGTCTTCTTTTTTTTTCAATTTCAACAATGTCACTTGGAAGTAATGTTGCCAGGTTCAGTACCGTACATCTTTTCAATGTTACATTTGGAGCACCTAGACTGCTCGTCTCATACCTTGTCGGTCTGGCACCAGTCAAATATTGTGTTTTTGTCCTTTAAGTAAAATCTAAAAATAGTAAGGAACCATTACCGTTAGAGGGTATCCCATCACTACTCCCTCACATGGAGAAAGACTCTAACCAACTGCGGCAACAGCACACAAACAACCTGGTAAGGCTGCTGTGGCTGGGTCCAAGGTAGCTGAAAAATAGGCTACTGTGCGAAAAGCACCTCCATGGACCTGTGTTAAGACAGATAGAGAACAAGCATCACGTTCATGACAAAACATTGTGAATGGTTTCATGTAATCAGGCATTCCCAATGCTGGAGCTCTGCACAAACTCTCTCTCAACTCAGTAAACGCTTTCATCTGCTCTTCTTCTAGCGTAATGGGGTCTGTGACATCCTTGTGTGTCAGCTGCTGTAAAGGTTTGGCAATCTCAGCAAAATTTGGAATCCACTCACGACAATAGCCTACCATTCCCAGAAACATTCTGACATCTCTCTGTGAAGTCGGTGGACTTCTCTGCAAAATAATTGTAATCCTTTCTCTGGATATTCTCCTTGACCCTTTCTCAATCTGGTGACCCAAATATTTCACTGACTTCTGACAGTACTCCAATTTCAAAGATGACACTTTATGTCCCAATTTTCCCAAATGATTCAACAGGGCAGTCGAGTCATACTTACACTCGTCCCTTGTCCTTGAGGCAATCAACAGGTCATCAATGTACTGTACTAGTGTTGATTGGTACGGAAGTTCCAATGACTCCAAATTATTTTTCAGAATCTGATTGAACAGAGTCGATGACTCCGTGTACCCTTGAGAAAGTCTGCACCAGCTGAAGACTTTGGGGGTTATTCTAATTTTGGAGGAGCTGTTAATCCGTCCCAAAAGTGACGGAAAAGTGACGGATTTACCACCAGCCGTATTACGAGTCCATTATATCCTATGGAACTCGTAATACGGCTGGTGGTATATCCGTCACTTTACCGTCACTTTTGGGACGGATTAACACTCCTCCAAAATTAGAATAACCCCCTTTGTCTAGGAATTTGAAACTAAAAAGAAACTGACTATCCTCATGAAGAGGCACAGAAAAGAAAGCTTGTGACAAGTCAACCGCTGTGAACCACTCTGAATGGCATGAAATCTGAAACATTATTACTGCTGGATTTGGCACTACGGGACAACACTTGATCACCATGTCATTCACTTTTTGCAAATCTTGCACAATGCGCACTTTCCCACATGGCTTCTTTCTGCCCATTATCGGCGAATTACATGGACTGCTCAACACTTCTTTCAAAACCCCTTGTTTCAGAAAATCTCGAACTATCTGCACCACTTTTATCATAACATCCTGTGCCATGTTATACTGTGGAAGCTGCGGGAACACTACATTCAGCTTCAAAGTGACTTTGATCGGTTCCACGCCCTTAATCAAACCTACTTCCTTGCCTGTCAGATCCCACACATTTTCCTGTACCGTTCCCTGCAAACCCGCATGCAATTCTTTCACAGTGAACATCGGGAAAAACTCAATCAATGGGTATTCCTCATTAACGCTTTCATTCAGTTTCAGGAGACTGTTCCTCCTCATCCTCACTGTTTGTCTGAACCACTATTGCAGCAGTTGAACAATTCATCGAACATTTAGTCTTGCACAATACGTCCCTTCCCAATAGGGATACTGGACTTCAGTCACAAACTACAAACTTATGCAGTCCCTGAAAGTTGTCAATCTCTACCTGTACTGGATCTGTGATCAGATTTGTCAACTGTCTATTTGCTACCTCTACAACCTGAACTGTTCTGCCTGAAAGAGGTAAGTTCGTAACTTCTGCACTTCTCACTGTAGAGCGTGTAGCTCCTGTGACCACCAAAATGAGACCTTATGACCCATCACCTTTCCCTTCACAAAAGGTCCTCACTGATCTACGTCTAATGAAGCTGCAAGCATACATGGCTCCTCATCCGAACTAACACTCATCCATTCATCGTTTATTTCATTTTCACCATATAATGGGAATTGGTGCACTGCGTCACTACTTCTGTCTTGTCTCTGAGCTGTGACATGCTGAGTAAGCATCATCTGTTTCTGTTCCATCGGGGCTTAAGGTATTTGCATTTGCTGTCTAGGTACCATGGAAACATGCTGCTGCATTGGTTGTAACTGTGTCACTTGTGCACAAGGCATTTGCACCTGTTGCATGGGTTGACAATTCTGCACTTGATTCATGTTATTCTGAAAATTCGGATTCAGGATTACAGTTTGAAAAGTACTGACACCACCACTTTGCTGAACAACACCATCCTGCACCATCAATGGACTCTCCCGCTTCCAGTATCCCACATTTCCGCAAAGGTGACACAGTAACATCGTTTTCATCCCTTACACATCATTCTGAACCACTACAGTACTCAAATCCGGTCCGTGATTCATATTGGCTCCACAACCCCTACCTCTCATCGGAGGTTGGAGCATAACAGTTCCCTCCTGTTGCAGTATCTGCTGTACTAAAGCTCCTTGGACTCCCGTCTGAGCTGCCTTAATCTGCATCATCATTGCTTCTCCTTCAACTTCTTCTGCTTTAACTCAATCTCATCACTACAGTATTTGGCATACTGCAACACTTCATCAATCGGCTTCACTTGCCAACAAATCAAATGACTCTTAATCATCTGGCCTACTTCAGGTCTTAATCCTTCCACAAACCTGAACACAAAGTGCAACATGTCTTTCGGCTTGATCGCTTCTTTGACACTGTACTCCTTGAACGCTTTCAACAATCTCTCATAGTAGGTATGTATCGACTCCTTTACTTCCTGCACCATCCTGTCAATTCTCTGCCAGTCAATATTCTTAGGCGATATTCTCATTTTTGGGAACTCAATCACCTTATAATAATGTTTCATCACTTCAGGTGATGGTGCACCGGTGACTCTATCCCTTTCTGGTTCACTCGTTGGCCACTGCTCTCTTGCACTCAACCCACAAGTCAGCTGGAAACCACTATTGACAAATGTGTATTCAAGTCTTCCCACCGACATATAGAAAGCACAAATCTATCTGTCTTCTGGTACCACTCAACCGGTTTCTCTCTCAGTTTTGGATAATCATTTGTGAATGACAAAATATCGCTCCTGTGCCAAAATGCCCTCCTGGAATTACTCTCATTGGTAAAATTCCTACTGGATCCTTTCTTTTCTGAACACTTTCTGTCCCTTCTTGTGAATCTCGTTTCCGCTTATCCTTCTTCTTCGACCATCTTCCATCCCACTTCTCTAATTCTCCCCAAATCTGAGCACTCTGCAATAGCTCTTTGAGATGCGCCTTCATTCCTGCTGACCTCATGTGTTCAAAATCCTTTGCCTCAAAATCTAATCTGTAGCTTATTTTCAGATGCTTTGTTTTCACAATTTCTATATCACGTTTATCTGCCAGGTCTGCCAATTTCTGATGTATCTTGCCCACTTCTCTCGTAATTTTTGGACACAAATATCTCAGCTCTTCTTCTATGTAGGATTCTAACCTATTTACTCCCATCGATCCCTCAACTAGTTCAGTTATCTCTGTCTCACACAATAAATCTGCTCCTCACCTCTGGATATATTTTGAGGGGTATTCAGACTATCTAACCAATCGCTCAACTGCTGTGCTGTTAATCCCTGCAATGAGATATTAGTTGCATTAGACAATGGCACCTGTTGTACCGCTGCACCTGGAATTTGCGGTGTCAGAAGCTTCAAACTCTGACTTACACTCGGACCATTTACTGCATCTGGGAGCACAACAAGTAGACTAAGATACATTGATGGCCTGGATCCATCAAAGGTCTGTCCCATAGATTACGTTACTTGCACATGGTCTCCCACCCCCCTCCTCATGAGGCTCTGTGACATTTCACCCTGTTCTGTGTTTGGCTTCTTTTGTGCAAACAATGGTACCGCTGGACCAATAGTAATTTTCAACGATATTGCATCTGGTGCAGCTCTAGCACCAGTATTTTGTGGAAGGGCTACTTCCATACTCTGATTCATCACTGGTTTCACATCTGACTGTGTCCCTGTCATTGGTGTGAACTTTGGCAAAGCCTGTGTCTGTGCCTGAGGCAATAACATTGGAGTTGGCTCTGTCTGAACTAGTATTGGCCTCGGAACCACTTGCTCCGTAGGAACCACTAAATTTGAGGTTGACTCAAGAATCAGTACCTCTGGATAAATTCTCTGTATCGGTTGTGGGTGCATCTGCACCTGGACCACGGAAGTAGTCACTGCATTCGGAGTACTCTGCACTACCCCTTGTACTTGTCCATTGTCTGTTTGCACTGGTCCTGTTGTCCCCAATGCCTGTGCTGGGGCAGTTGGAACAAAATTAGTACTTGGACCCCAATCATGCGCCGCATATGCCGGTGGTCAATCCCTTAATATCTGAGTAATAAGATCTTCAACGTGTGAATCTTCTTCTTCTTCCACGTAAGACCTTTTCTTCTTCTTAGCCCCTGATGAACTTTTATCACTCTTACTAGTCTCCTCTTTCTCTTCTGACTCGTCTTCCTCTTTGATAGCTGGGAACAACTTAACACTCCATAATGTATCCATTCTCCACTTTTTCTGTTCCCAATCCCATTGTGCTTCCGCTAGAGACTTCTCTACCTTTCTTACTCTCCTCTGGAATTTCATTTCTTGCTGCTGCTTCGCTATGAGCTCCCAAACCTCTAATACCTCAAACTGTGCTGGCCTCGGAAGAGGCTTCGTCTCATATAATGTAATTAGCAACTGATCCAAAATTCTGAAATTAAACATTCTATGCTCTGGAAAAGCTGAAGCTCCCTGTTTCTCTGTCAATTTGCACCACTGCATTAACCAAAGACATGGCGCAACACCTCGCACCTCCATCACAATAAATGCCGGAGAATTTTCCGGTGGGGTAGACTCCCCAACTGTCACCTTAATGTAAAAGCATTCATGGCACTCCTGAACGCTTTGAAAAACTTAATCTTTCTATCTTTTGTGTATTCGTTTCAATATGGAAATTACTTTTACTCCCAAGATTCCTTTCACCCGCTTCCTCGACCAATTGCCTCTTGTGGACGGCTGCCAATCCGTTTGCGACTCTTCTCACTAACCAACCTATCCCAGCGTGGCTCACTCTGACGTCACACTCACACATTGCAGCTGTCAAAGTCTTGCGGCTTGTCCTCCTGATCTCCAATTCACACAAAACCAATGCAAAATTATTGCGAGCACTAACCAAAGACAAATATCCAAAACAAATCAGCTGGTTTACTACTGGAAGGTACACATTAGCTTCAGAGACCTTACAGATTTTCACTGATAGCACTTTCATTCATACAGCTATTCCTCTTTCTCAGTCTCCCACATTCGCAAGCAAAATTCAACCCACGAATTTCACTCTCATTTGATCAATGGGTCTGTCCTGGTGCAAATAGGACTCACCAAATCTCAGTCAAAAATTTCTCTTACTCACTTAACTCTCACACTGACTTGTTGACCACGCCCGATCAACCTAGTAAACCAGACTGTAGGAGGCTGGCCTGGCTTATCGTGGGTACCAATGGTACTTACACCTTGTGCCAGGTCCATTTATCCCTTATTAGTAGATTAGTAGTGTTCTAGCATCTTAGGCTGATAGAGGTAGCTATAGCAGAGCAGCTTAGGCTGAACTATGAGACATGCAAAGCTCCTACTATACCATTTATATCATATAGGTACTATATCATAAGAAAGACAATACTCAGAGTTACTAAAATTAAAGGCCCTATATTTTAGTGGCAATGAGCCAAAAATATCTCAGAGGATATACTCCCTTAGGAGGTAAGTAAAACACACAAAATATACACACAAACCAAAATCAGGTAAGTAACACAGTCAGAAAGTAGTGCAAACACTGTAGAATACAATAGGAGGCAATAGGCCTAGGGTCAACACAAACCAAATACTAAGAAAGTGGAGTGCAAACCTCAAATGGACCCATAGGCTAGCGTAGTGTGTAGAGGGTCGCTACTATTTCCCCAGAAACGCACTAAAGTGATAAGGGATTTTGCAAAGACCACAACAGACTACAAAGCACTGAAGACGGATTCCTGGACCTGAGGACCTGCAAAGGAAGGGGAACAAGTCCAAGAGTCATGAAAGTGTCCAGGGGTGGGGGGGGGGGCAGGAGCCCACCAAACCTCGGATGAAGGTGCAAAATGGCTACCTCTGGATGGAAGAAGCTGAAGAATCTGCAACAACGAAAGGTGCTAGGAACTTCTTCTCCTGCAGAAGATGTCCCACAGAGTGCTGGAGGACGCAGAGTTGTTTCCTAGGCAAAATACCACAAACAAGCCTTGCTAGCTGCAAGAGTCGTGGCTGAAGAAAAAGGGTGCTGCCCGGGCCCAGGAAGGACCAGGACATTGCCACTTGGGAGAGGAGACAGAGGGGGCCCTCAGTAACGTGGAGAGCCCATGCACAAGCAGGAAGCACCCACATAAGTCCTTGAACACGGGTTCAAGAAGACTGAACACAGCGGTCATCTCAACACTGCAAAAGGAGGTCCCATGAAACCGGAGATCAACTCACGGAGCTGAGCATCACAGGACAGAGTGCTGGGGACCTAGGCTCGGCTGTGCATGCAGGATTTCTTGGAAATGTGCACAGAAGTCCTTGTAGCTGCAGTTCACGCGGTGCACAGGATTAATGTCTGGAGAGGGGAGGCAAGGACTTACCTCCTCCAAATTTGGACAGTTGGACCACTGGACAGTCTGGGTCACTTGGGTCCACCACTTGTGTTACAGGGGCCACGCTCGTCAGGATGAAAGGGGTCCCAGAGTACCGGTGAAGCTGAAGTTTGGTGCCTGCTGAAGCAGGGGGAACATTCAGTTGACCCACAGGAGATTTCTTTGTGGCTTCCAGTGCAGGATGAAGGCAGGCAGCCCCCAAAGCATGCACCACCAAGAAACAGTCGAGAAAGCCAGCAGGATTTGGCGATACAATGTTGCTGGTAGTCTTCTTGCTACTTTGTTGCAGTTTTGCAGGCGACCTGGAGCAGTCAGCGGTCGATCCTTGGCAGAAGTCGAATAGAGAGGTGATGAGGAACTCTGGTGAATTCTTTCAGGTCGTTATCTGAGGAAAAGCCCACTGGAAAGGAGGATTGGCCACCTAGTCTGGAAATCACCAATCAGGAGGGGTCTCTGACGTCACCTGCTGGCCCTAGCCACTCAGAGGCCACCAGAGTGCCCTCACACCTCTGGAAACAAGATGACAGGGGTCTGAGACACACTGGAGGAGCTCTGGGCACCACCCCTGGGGTGGTGATGGACAGGGGAGTGGTCACTCCCCCTTCCTTTGTCCAGTTTTGCACCAGAGCAGGGACTGGGGGTTCCCTAAACCGGTGTAGACTGGCTTATGCAAGGAGGGCACCATCTGTGCCCTTCAAAGCATTTCCAGAGGCTGGGAGAGGCTACCCCTTCCCAGCCTTTAACACCTATTTCCAAAGGGAGAGGGTGTAACACCCGCTCTCAGAGGAAATTCTTTGTTCTGCCTTCCTGGGATTGGGCAGCCCAGACCCCTGGAGGGCAGAAACCCTGTCTGTGGGGTGGCAGCAGTGGTAGCTGCAGAGAAAACCCCAGAGAGCTGGTTTGGCAGTATCCGGGCTCCATAGTGGAGCCCTGGGGGTGCATGGAATTCGCTCCCCAATATCAGATTTAGAACAGGGGACAATTCCATGATCTTAGACAAGTTACATGGCCATATTCGGAGTTACCATTGTGAAGCTACATATAAGTATTGACCTATATGTAGTGAACGCGTGTAATGATGTCCCCGCACTCACAAAGTCCCGGGAAATTGCCCTGAACTATTTGGGGGCACCTTGGCTAGTGCCAGGGTGCCTCACACTTAGTAACTTTGCACCTAACCTTCACCATGTGAAGGTTAGACATATAGGTGACTTATAAGTTACATAAGTGCAGTGAAAATGGCTGTGAAATAACGTGTGCGTTATTTCACTCAGGCTGCAGTGGCAGTCCAGTGTAAAGGTTTGTCAGAGCTCCCTATGGGTGGCAAAAGAAATGCTGCAGTCCATAGGGATCTCCTGGAACCCCAATACCCTGGGTACCTAGGTACCATATACTATGGAATTATAAGGGTGTTCCAGTGTGCCAATTAATCTGGTAAAAGTGGTCACTAGCTTATAGTGACAAATTTAAAGGCAGAGAGAACATGAGCACTGAGGTTCTGATTAGCAGAGCCTCAGTGACACAGTTAGTCACTACACAGGTATACACATTCAGGCCACAAACTATGAGCACTGGGGTCCTGGCTAGCAGGATCCCAGTGAGATAGGCAAAAATAAACTTGCATACATGTAAAAATGGGGGTAACATGCCAGGCAAGATGGTACTTTCCTACACAGACAGATTACAACATGTAACCAAGTGTCTCCTACAGTTGTCAATATACTCTGGAGTCTTAGACCACGCAGGGTCCGTACATCACCAACACTCATGTGGACAATTTTTGAGCACAAAGTGCAACACACATATGAAGTTCGACGACTTCCCTACTCTCATCCTGCGGAGTACGTACACTTCTACTAACCTCAACTGGAGTACGCAGACTCCCTACTTTACCTCACAGACATCACAATTCACCTGCGATCTGCATAAGCCCTTTGCAAACGCAACCTACCACTTTCACACTCTCACAAGAGCACCGAGAACATATCCAGCTCTACTAGCAGGATCTGGGAAAGTCATTTCTCGGCTTAAGGGAATATCATCTTTGCTACAATTGCCATTTCAGAAAAACAAAATTCAAATCTCATAAAAGAAACAACTAACCCTAACTCAAACTACTACCACAACCACTAATCACCACATAAATAGTTCTCCAAGGAAACTAACCATCAAGCTGCTGCCAAAAACAGCCATGTAGTGAGCTGTGTAGTCTCAATAATCAATGTACCATTAATAACCACTAAGAGAAATCATTAATGAACTGTTAATTTCATCAACTATCCATGAATGACCACAACTCAATATATAAGTTTTAACAATTTTTATTTCCCTATTAGTTACACTTCTAATCCATATGGTTAATTCAAACTTTATGTAATCAGCTCAGAATTAATTCATTAATGACCACCAATAACATAATCTCATCAGAACTTGAGAAAACATTTGCTCTAAAGCTTCTACATAAGCTAACAAAGATGAATATGTCGACATTAATATCAGAGTTCAGAAATCAGTTTGTCAATGATTTGTCACTGTCAGCGTCACCCAAGGTAACCCTTACCTATCCCAGATTAGCATTAGCATGTGGGACTTCATGCGAAAAACAAATTAGAACATGAATTTGGAAAAACATCTAACTAGGAGAAAACTATAAAACAGCGCAGTTGGTACCTAGAAGAAAAGGCACAAAAGTTAATCAGTCACATTCTCACAGCTACCTATCCACACAATGGATCATCAACAAAGTCAGTCTTCGTCTTCAGGTCATCAATCGATCAGCAACACATCAGGCTCTCAAGCGCATAAGCCCTATGACAGGATCTCAAACCGTGTCTTCTGACGACATTAATTCTCCCCTCACATCTGATGTTTTAGCCCTTTGTCATGGCTTTTTATTAGGGTTTTTCAGTCCATCCCCCTAATTCCTAATTGGTTCACTAATCACCAGTTATGACTCTACCCAATAGTATTATTTTTGCAAATCTATGAATTCTAATATTTCACAGTTCACAGTTTGTTGATTGGTTCTCTGTACGATGTCCTCATCATCCGGCTCACCAGGTATTGAAAATATTGCATCTTCTTCTCTAGTCAGTGTCTCTATTGTTCAAGTGCTGGGAAAGTACATCCAGTCTACTCTACACATAATTGTATCAACTCGATTCCATCATCTCCTGTCTGTCGGTACATTGCAGAAAATTCTAGCTGAGAAACCATTAACATTGGAGGTTCAAGGTTAGTTCTCATCTCAGCTTCAGTACAGTGTGCATTCATTTGGCTTCGGCATGAGGCCTGGCAAACCTAGGCAACAACTTCGGCTAAGTTAGCTCTACGATATAATGCAAAACATACGTTATACATCTCATTGTGGCATATTATTACACTTGCATTAATTATTTTCAATATTTTTCATATTTTTTATCATTTTTAGTATAATTCGTGAACATTGGCAGCCACTGTTCATGGTCCCATTTTTAAATGTGCACATTAATTTCTACAGGCTTTTCATTTTAGTATTTCTCTTTGTTACCTAATAATGCATAACACTCATTAATAATTGTAATTAGCATATCTGCTTCAGCAGACTCTACATTGAGCTGTTGTTCCTGACCGCATCCATGCTCCGTTGAGATCCTATCTATATATTTATCTATAAAAGATTTTACTCAGCCCATGTGTATCTTTCAATATTCTTAGCATCGTCTGCGCCCCAAATAAATCTGGGTCATTCAAATGCCACAGTGAAATCTGGGTCAGTTCCAGGAAAAAAATCAATAAAGGAGTAATTATTCCATTACTGAAGATATCTAACGAACTTTGGAAACTTTGTAATGAAATCAAACTGGTCTTTCCTGCCCCATTTCGCAGCAAAAAAAGGTGGCAGCACAACTTCCATTTTTCTAGAGTAACAATCTCTTTCATAAATTTCCGACAGGCTAGCATTGGGGCATCTTTTTAACACTTTGGGTCTTAGCTTGTTTGTGGATAAAGATTGAAACGTTTTGACCAGTCTGCCTTTAATGGTGCCTACATAACATTTTCTAGATTTCTAGATCGCCTCAGCGATCTAGGCGTGGAAGAAGTGCCTGGGGTCCGGCCCTCCTGCAAATAAAGGAACGTCCCCTTAAAATAGCATTGCTGATACCTATATTATTGAACGGGCTGCACAAGTGCCTGCATCACCTTCTGTATCTTCAAAGTGCCCCGGAGGACAGAAAGTGAGTGCACTTACCCCTTGTATCCCGAGTTGCGTTATGTAATATGGTTCCTGATTGGAATCTCAGTCATTTACCATCTTTACATTTTGCATATTTGACACCTATGTGTTTTTTTTCGCCAGATGGCAGAGGCTGTACTGACAACTTTTGTACATGACTGTACTGACAACTTTCGTACATGGCAGTTGGATCATTATTGGGTTCGGAATCTGTTACTGCATCCCCATACTTACAAAAGTAGATGTCTGTTCATTTCTACCTCCCCTTAACAACAGGAATTTGCACTATTTCTGAGTGGAAACAGTTCAGCGTGTCTCTCAGGGGAACTTTACCAAGATTTTGTGATTTGTAAGCACATCCTAGTGACAGTAGTTTGCGAGTTTCAGTGCTTTAAATGAATTTTGGAGAAAAAAATAAGTACTTGGTGGAGTAACTCATTTCTCTACATTCCAGTTAATTACGGAATTGTTACTTTCCATTGTACAAGGCACTAACTACACTTGTAGAAAGAAGTACATTTGTTTTCATAGTGGTAAATTGTTTGCAAAATGTTCACGAGTACATATATTAGTAAGTGGGTGTTCACTTCAACATGCAGAACTTCAACTCTCTTGCAGTATCCACAATTGTATTCCTGGAGCTAAAGTTATGAATGTGCCAAACCTAGCATAATGGAATATT